>NC_090938.1:503280954-503583984 GCF_040938575.1 Ambystoma mexicanum
TGAATGGCATATCACTCATGAATCTAGCACTCGATCTGTGTGATCGACTTTCTGTCTACTGTGCCTCTCTGTGCACTCTGTCCCTGTGGGCTCTATGGGCCTCATTAGGAGTTTGGAGCCTCCAAACTCGGGTCCGGGTTCCCTGAATGGGGAAATACCGGGACATTCAGACTTTGGAGGGCCTGGTATTTCCCCATTCAGGAAACCCGGACCATCCCCATTCCCATTGAGCCCCTGTAGGCATTGTTAGCATGCTGGGCCCCTCGCGGAACCCACAAAGGACGTCTGGTCTGACCAGACGTCCAGAGCGGGTCTCGCGAGTGGACCTCGTAATGCGGCCCTATTTCTCTCTTTCTCTGGCCTCTCAGTTTCTCTCTTTGTTTGCTGTGTCTCACTAGGCATCTGTTCTCTGCTGTTTTCCTGTCTACTCGGTCTCTGTGCTCTGTATCTGTGTCCTTTGCCCCTCTCTCTCTCTCAGGGTCTCTCTGCATTCTGTCTGTCTGCTCTGTCTCTGCACGCCCAGTCTCTCTGTGCACTCTGTCCCTGTGGGCACTATGCCTCTCTTTCTCTGGCCTCTCAGTTTCTCTCTCCGTCTGCTCTGTCTCACTTGGCACTCTGTGTGCTCTGCTGTTTTCCTGTCTACTCGGTCTCTGTGCTCTGTATCTGTGTGCTATGCCTCTCTCTCTCTCTCTCTCTCTCTCTCTCTATTTCTCTCTCTCATTCTCCCCCTCTCTCTCGCCTCTCTCTCCTATCTCTCTCTCTCTCTCTCTCTCTCTCTTTCTCTCTCTCTCTCTCTCCCTCTCTCTCTCCCTCTCCCCCCTCTCTCTGTCTCTCTCTCCTCTCTGTCTCTGTCTCTCTCCCCCTCTCTCTCTCTTCCCCTCTCCCTTCTGTCTGTCTGCTCTGTTTCTGCGTGCCCAGTCTCTCTGTGCACTCTGTCCCTGTGGGCACTATGCCTCTCTTTCTCTGTCCTCTCAGTTTCTCTCTCCGCCTGTTCTGTCTCACTTGGCACTCTGTGTGCTCTGCTGTTTTCCTGTCTACTCAGTCTCTGTGCTCTGCATCTGTGTGCTTTGCCCCTCTCTCTCTCAGGGTCTCTCTGCATTCTGTCTGTCTGCTCTGTCTCTGCACGCCCAGTCTCTCTGTGCACTCTGTCCCTGTGGGCACTATGCCTCTCTTTCTCTGGCCTCTCAGTTTCTCTTTTTGTTTGCTGTGTCTCACTCGGCACTCTGTGTGCTCTGCTGTTTTCCTGTATAGTCGGTCTCTGTGCTCTGCATCTGTGTGCTATGCCCCCCCTCTCTCTCTTTCTCTCTCTCTCTCTCTCTCTCTCTCTCTGTCTATTGTTCTCTCTCTCCCCCTCTCTCTCTCCTCTCTCCTCTCTCCTATCTCTCTCTCTCTCTCTCCCTCTCCCCCCCCTCTCTCTTTCTCTCTCTCTCTCCCTCTCCATTCTGTCTGCTTTCTCTGCCTCTGTGCGCCCAGTCTCTCTGTGCACCCTCTCGCTCCCTGTCCTCTAATTTCCTCTGTGTGTTCTGCCACGTCTGAGGCCTCATCAGACATCCACCATGTTCCAGGTTGTAGAGTAGTTCAAGGGGATATGACTCAACAAAAGTATGCTACGGGATTAAATAGAACTGAAAATACATTATTGGGCAACTCAAAAGCGAATGAACAAATCAAACCTTTGAACGGACCTTAGTGCATCAGCCGTGCCCTGCGTCTCTGGGGCTCTAATCAACAAGTCACTCACAGCTTTTGGAGTTGAAGTGCCCAGACACTTCTTTCTTGGATTTTGTGGTAGGAAGCGTTGTCTTTTGTGGAACGTGTCGGGGTGTCTTTCACCGCCACCTCTGGCTCACAGTGCTGTAGGGATGTGGGCCACCAGTGAAACTCGTGTGACTTTAGCACAGAGCACTGTGGGCCCGGGGACCACTCAGTATATGCCCCTTTGTGTTGGTGGCTGCCACCATCTCCTCCAGCTCCTGGCCCTCCTTAATCCTTCTAGGAGGCTCTTGCCCTTGATCTCGGGAGCCTTCTCCTTGTCCCCTTGGCCTTTGACTCCTCACGTCACCCCCCCCCCACCCCACACACACTCTTAACATGCCTCCCTCCACTTCTCCCCTCTATCAATTACTGCAACTGGTTCTCCAGGGTACAAGTCGTAAACAAAAACTTGGGGGTGGGGGAATGGGGGGGTGGGGGCTTCAGCTGCTGCACGGTGGACTTGGTGCATAACACCAGGTCTGTTCTGCCCTCGTCAGCGTGCCAGGGCGAGCTCCCTCGCTTGACTCACCCTAACAGACCAGACCCACGTCGTCCTCGAGAATGTTGCACTTGCACTGCTCCGAACAATTTAGAGAGAGTTACTTTTTGCATGTGATGCTGGTTGCCCGGCACGAAACTGCCCGAAAGTTGCCAAAGGGACGTCGTCGTATCTGCAGAAAGAGATAGGCGAAACATGTTTCCAATAAAATTCTGCTTTCAGCTCAAAATACCTGGCAAGACCGTTACATGACGTGTTTCTGGCTGTGCTTTTTTGAATTCAAGTGTGGCATGTTTTTTATTTTTGGGAGAATTTGATAGTATACATGCGCACGTGTGGCACTGACAAGACGTGGATGTTGTATGTTTCTCTTTACCCTTACATTGCACCCCTAGGGGACCAAAGCACTTTACGTATTGAAGCTAGGTCTGCACTGAAGTCCATCCAAGCGCTTAGCTTGTTAGCTGGGACTGATGTCATCCCCCCACACTGTTGCCTCTATCCTTGCTTGGCATCCCTTTCTACTCCCCCTTTGCACTTTGAAACTGAAGGGAGGCACCAGAAGTTGAATACAAGCAGCTGACTTAAGAGGACATTGGGCCTCATTCTAAGTTTGCCCGTCTGGAAACAATGGTGCCGATAAGTTTAATGGCACCGTTGTTTCAACTATGGGTCTGCCTGCCAAAGCCACCGTGCCCGACATGTCTGACCCTGCCAGACACAGCGGTCACAGTAGTCAGACCCGTCACAGAAGCACCGGCACCGTTAACAATTATGCTGGTGCTTCCATGGTCCCCATTCCCATAGGGAATTGGGAATTACAATTTACCGGCGCCTGACTTTCTGGATCGCCTGGGTTGTAATCTCCCGGTGCCACTGGTAAGTCAGGCGCCGGTAAATCATCACTGGTCCGGTGGCAACCTGCCAGTAGCACCGGCACGGTTACCGCGGGACCCGTAATGAGGCTGATTATCTTGCCTTTACAGTCGGTGCAGTAAGCCCATTTGGGGGAGAGGCCAGTTCAAATGTAGATCCCTCGGCATCATCAAGCTGGGTTGGTGGCTAGTTAGACCAATGGGCCCACTATAGGTCACTGTGTTTGACCTTGTGAGCAATGGTTTGACTCTCGACAAGTCAACCCCAACCTCGATCCTTCCAAGGTCGACCAAAGGATTACCATTGAATTGGGTGTCAATAAACATCTGTTATCTGTCTGTAGTGCCGTGATAATGGGGAGGGGGTTGCATGTGTTGTGCAACGACACCCGCTACGTTATGTTATTTTGTATTGCAGGTGTTCGCTGGTTTTTGGCCATTACGAGAAGTGCAGGTCAAGAAAAAGGGGGAAGCACCTGAGCAAACCAGGAGATGGACTCGGACCAGAAGATATAGATTGCAAGTATTTTATTCAATTTAAAAGTAAAACGCCTCACTAACCTGATTGCTACAGGGAGTTCTCTTCCTAACCAAAACTAAACTAAGGTGCTCATTGATAGTCCAAAATGAAAATAGTCCTCAGTGCAAACCTATAAACTATCTGGCCCTACCACCTAGCAAAAACGTAACAGAAAGTAGGTGGAGTGCTCTGCACTCTTGGTTCTCCAGGAAGATGTCTGTGGTTATCCCAGGAGTCGCACCCTGAGGTTACATCCAGTGTTGAGAAGTAGCTAACAGTTCTTCTCAAAGAAAACAGTTCTTGTCAATCGTTCCCAAAGTTCCTTACAGTTCTCCAAAGTTTCACAACAAAAAGTCTTCAGTTCCAGCAAAATCAAAATGTGCAAATTTTTTTATCTGGAGGGATATTTACCTGATCCCTCTCCACCACCTATGCGGGTCTCTGCCCACTTTGCTCAGATATTGGGTTATTGGGTGTCTCTGTGCTTCCCTCTTATCTGTTCTTTGCTCTCATTATTGGGCCCTGTTGGCTCACTTGGGTTTATCTGTCCCAATGATTCTCTTGGTTTTGGGCATTATCTGTAACCCTCCCCCTCTTGGAGCTCTTTTAGTTCTTGGGTGTCTCAATGACCTTGATACCGGGTTAGGACAGTCCGTCCTTCTTCCCCACATATCTTCTCCTTTTCCCAATTCCCTTTGATCTGAGAAACTCGTGTACCTTCAGTCTTTTCAGCAGCAGTGTCTTTCTCCACGACTTGCCACTCTTCCGGCCTGGATACGAGCAGGTTTTTGGGTTACACTCGTCTTGCAGTCTTCAGCTCGCTCAGTATGAGAGAAGCATTCACTCGTCTGTTGGCCTCCGGCTTTGATGTTTGTTCACAGGTGCTGAGCCCACCACATCCTCGGTGTGGTCATGCCTCCAGGAAAGCTCTGCTTTGGGCCACCTAGGCTTCTCAGGCACTGCACGTCTCTCTGTATCTGGGCGGCGGCGTCTTTCTCCAGTGTTTGCCTCTCTCCATTCAGAGTTCACCTCTCTCTGTGCCACAGCCGGCTTTGCTGTGCAGCACGTCTTCACCTTCCTCCTGTCCTCATGTTGGTGCCTCGCCTCTGTGTGTGGTTTCTCATCCGCCACTCAAGGGTCACTGGTCCTTTATTCTCGTTCCTGTAACGAGAGGGGGCATATTGTTCAGCACAGGTTGTTAAGCATGTAAAAAGTTCAGCATGATCTTGACTTAAACACATAGAAGCGTTCTTCACATTACTAACTCCCATATGCGCAGATAATATCTTGCCTGCAGGGAGTTCCCCATGGGACTGGGAGTCCTTGTCCCCTGAAAGAGAATCACTCCCAGTGGGGTCCGGCTTTTCGAAACCCCTAGGGAGGTTTCTGCCTAATGGACTCACCTCCTTAGCCTCAAAGAGAATGGCTCCCCCTGGGGTAGAAGGGATACAATCTCCAGATTCATCCCACTGCCTAGAGGCTATAGCCTTGTATTGTATTGTATTGTAGTCGTCATGTATATACTGCCATTTTTCCATTTGTATAGCCTCAATGCGCTTTGTGGTTGGAACGCCCTCGGGGACCGAAGTCCAGGTATGGGAAAATGTTCTAAGAGTAGACTTTAAATTGCGTATGTGCATTTGGCCGAGATTAGGACTCAGGAGGGCTGGCTAGGCTCCAGTAAGCAGCCTAAGAAGTCAGGTACGTGGGCAGGTGCAGTGGCTGGTCATGATAGAGCGCTAGTGCAGGAGACTCGATGTGTACCCAGCTAGACTGAATTTATCGTAGGTTGTCGCTGTATGCTAATGGCAGAGGTGTTTATGTGACCAGCTAGACCAAATTTGTCATAGCTGTAGCTGCATTCTAGAATGCGTGGATGGAGAGCCGTGCCTGCGGCAGATGTCCACAAGAGTGGTCAGTTTATAGGTACCTTAAACTCAGGTGGATTTTATCTTCAATGTCACTATGACCGATTTTTCTGACGCTATGATATGATATGATATGATATGATTGGTTATCTATAACACGCTTAATACCCAGAGGTTTCTAAGCGCAGACCCAAGGATCGAACCTGTGTTGGTCCGTGTCATCTTGCTTCCAAGGCGAGAACGTTGCCCCTAAGCTATACTCCTGAGCTTAGCGGTAGCTATGGGCCTGCTACCCCCAAGTCTCCCATGGTGATCGGTTGGTTGTCCCAGAATATCTTCTAGTAGGGGTAGAATGATACCATGGAAAAGGACCAGGCTGTTGGGATTCTTTGGATGCAATAGGCAATACATTAGATAGACATAGCAACTATGTGTCTTCCACGTTCTAAAGAAGCTATCCAAGTAATCTTAGAAGCTCAATGTCAAGGGATACTTGCATGCAATCACTGTGTGTTGAAATGGCTAACCTAAGCAAAGCGGGTTGCTAGCAATTAACTTGCAGAGTCATGGATGGGCTGAAAATCTTTTAGGTGAAATCCTCTAAGTGGAGCCACTTAGATGCAGTGCCAGGCCACCCACATGCCTTGGCTCTTCCCTATGGCATGTCCTTGCCGGTATTGTAAGGGTCTCACCTATGACCTATGATATATTGCCGTCCCCAAATACATCAATCTAAGGGCGTTGTGTTTTGGTTGCCCCCAGAACCATCTTAGTGCATCATCATTCCTACCCCCAAAATCCACATAAGTGTGTTCTATGTCCTATACCCAAATTAAAGCAAGCGCACTTCATTTCTCCCTCCAGTGAACGTATGAATTGGAGCTTTCTGAGTGCTTGGGCAAGCCCCTTTGATAACTAGATTGGGCAATCCGTCTAAGTGCATACAATGTCCTATCCTCATAATCCAACTAGGCAAGCTTCATTTGCTACCTTCAGTGATCAATCCAGTCGAAAATTCTGAGTGTTTTGGGCAAGCACCTTTTGATATTAGATAGGACAGGATCTGCCGGTACAGGGCTTCTACATATTCGACAAAGGCAGAAGTTTGGATAATACCCCATTGTATATATCAAGGTCTGGTCCACTGTCCAGACACTTTTCCGTGGTAACCTACAAGCTAATATCAGATTGTCTGGTAACCAGAGTGCACCAGTCAGAGTGCAGGAAGTCCAGGTGGCTGATGTGTGATCATGTGCAGGAGTGGAATGGGCTGAGTTTAGCAGCATGGGCCGCCGTGAAAGCAGCCGGCATCGGCTGTAATATGAACTGTTGATGTTCGTTGAGTCTGGGCCGGTGCTTGTGTGTGACATGGGAATAAGGAGGGAGAGTATTCAGGAAGAGGAAGTGAATAGCCAAGTTAGGTTTTGAGGGCCTTTCTGAATGCGAGGTGGTTGTCAATGCGGCAGATGTGGGGGGGGGGAGAGAGTTTTAGATGGCGGAAGCTTGAATGGAGAAGGAGGATCCTCCCAATATGATGGAGCTGCAATTAGGGATAATGAGGAGAAGTGCTGTGCCGGATCTGAAGATCCTGGTGGGTTGGTAGTGCATGAGTTTATCCAGAAGGAATTCAGGAGCGGTGTTGTTGATGTCATGGTGAGTAATGCACATGGCTTTAAAGGTAGTCCATTCACCAACACGGAGCCAGTGTAGGACTCTGAGTGCGTGGCTGATATGTTCTCTAGGTGGGAGGCCAATGAGGAGATGGGTAGCAGCATTTTGCATTCATTGGAGTTTCCTAAATTGGAAAGCCAATGCGCCTGGCTAAAGGAGGTTTGCATAATCTGAGCGGGAGAGGATGATTTTGAGGATGGTGTAGAGGAGTGGCTGCATGCCTCTGCACGAAGCCCCGCCCCCTTGCCTCCCATATGTTGGAGGCTTGAGGTCGTGCCGTGTTTTACACCAGCAGTTGTGCCAATAACACAATGTATGTTCGAACGAAGATACCCATTGGGACAACCCAATTGAATGTATCCCCAAAGGGATGACAATTTGAGGGAGGAACTCCCTGAAGGATTATGAGAAAAGAGCAAAGAAAGAAGCCTGTGACGTCACAAGAGAGTATGAACGACATTTCAGGATACTCGTTGCAGAGGATGTATGGCTCTTAGAGAAACTAATGACGAAGTAAAGAATCAAGAGACTTTTTAAATATGAAAAGGAACATTACACGTGCAAAAAGTTCTGCAGAGAATCAACCGTTCAATAATAGTAAAGGCGCTGAAAAGCAAGTATATTAAGTCATCATAGAATCTAGCTATATCTAGTAAATAGAATGCAGGCGAAGCCGCTACTGTATAGAAGCTGGACATCGGTATCCATTAATTTAGTAAGCCAGTATCCATGAAGAGGAAAGGGAAAATTGTTTTTCAGCAAGAATAAGCTGAATACTGGAGCTGCACGGCAAGGTTGTCTGGCATGAAGTCAAGACTAAAGCAGCCAAGGTCGGCTATGTATTCTGGAAAGGAGTGAACGTGCAAAGGATGAATCATCTCTTGTTAAGGTGCAAAGAAAGAACACAAAGAGTGCCATGTTTTATTCATTTAAGACATTTAAAACCTGCAAAATGGACCAAATTGTGGTCTCCTGTCACGTGAGCCAAGGATGAAAAAAGAGCCAAACTTGGAGTCCTAGAACACGATAGTGAGTGCCCGCACTCCCATGTATTCTCAGAGACAAGGATACTTTGCAAGGCCAAGTTCAAAGACAATCTTCATGGCAGAAGGCATGGGTGATGAGAGATGCTGGGGTAATTGGGTGGGGAGGTAGAGTCAGGCCCATCTCCTTGCACCTGGGTCTGGCCTTACGTGCTGCTAAATAAACTGAATGTTCCAGACATGGCACAAGCATGCCAACCAATTGTAATCGTTCATATAACGAAGGAACGTATAATTTGAGAAACCAATAAGCAACTGTGTACTTAATGCTTTTGAAGATGACATCTTTTAGAGGTAGGCATGTGTAGTCCACCTGACAGTGGGCAGCCAATTACAATCCCAGGTCCTACAGATAGTATACTTAGATGTTCCCCCTTAAGCGTATCCCAATCCCCAGTAGGTGTTTAATTATTTGCCACATAGTATGATGTCACCTCTGATGTATTTTGTGTAAATAACCATGTTTTTATGAAAAGATCGTTGAAAGAAATTGAGCGTACGTCAGTTGATGTTTGTTGTAACTCCCTGTTTTAGATCATTGTAAATAAAACAGTACTTTGCCATCTTCCTAAGTTGGTTCGGTTATTTGGACTCAGAGTTATCCATTAATCCATCCATTGCATGCACATTCCTAAAGGGCCCTAAGCTCAGTGGCAAAGATTTGGTGTGGGTAGGCGAGGCGCGGGAAGATTTGCCTAAGGAGGCGTAGTTGGAAGAAGCAGGTTTTGGATACAGAGTTGATGTGTTGGGAGAGGGATAGATTTAAGTCCAGCATATATCCAAGGTTTTACACCACAGTGGAAGTTGTCGGGGGACTGGGGCTAGAGAGTTAGACAAGGGGATAGGTTGGTGAAGGAGAATGGTTTTCCTGCACACTAGGATTTCTGTCTTGCCAGGGTTGAGGCAGAGGTGGTTGGTTGTGATCCAGTGGTCAATATTAAAGAGGCATTATGAGAGATCCAGATGTGTGGCACCTGGCAATTCGGGGATTTTGAAGATGATCTGAGTGTCATCTGCATAGTTGTAACAGAGGAAATTGTGGGAGCGAATGAGCGCAGGGAGGGGTGCTAAAATAGATATTGAAGAGGTGGGGAGATAGGGATGCTCCCTGTGGAACCCCTTTTGGCACTGGGAGAGAGGTGGAGGTGAAAGGGGGAGGAGCATGATTTGTGAGAGATTCTTGATGAAGGAGGAGATCCATGTGAGAGTGGTGTCCATGATTCCTAAGGAGTGTAGCCTGTCTAGGAGTATGGTGTGGGCAATTGTATTGAAGGCGGCTGAGAGGTCAGGAAGGATGAGCACTACGTATCCTTCTCCGTCCGCTGTTGTTTTTAGGTCATCCCAAATGGACACCAGCGAGGACTCAGATCCTCTGAGGGGTCTGAAGCTTGATTGGGCTGGGTCAAGAAGGTTGTTGGCTTCTGTGAAGTGGCAGAGCTGCTGGTAAACTGTGCAGTCCAGGAGTTTGGCGATGAAGCGGGTATTGGAAATGGGCTGGTAGTTCTGTGGAATGAGTGGATCGAGCATGTGTTTTTTGAGCAGAGGTTTGATTCAGGAAGTTTAAGGCTTCCCGGAAGATTCCCTACTTACCTGGTTGCTCGCCGCCACGTCCCGTTCACCCCTGCAGCATCTGATCCGTACCTCTAACACGGGTTGGAACAGATGCCGGAGGGTCCCTTTTTCTTCTTTTTCTTTTTTTTTCCAGTCCCCCACCTCCTTTGTTGAGGAAGCGAGGGACAACCTGCAACCCCCTAGGTCCAATACATACCGAATATGGGGAGTGGGGGACACCCCCGCTCCACATGTTTGGTGTGTAGTAGCCTAATTGTTTGTTTATAATCGATCGAATGGTACTGGACGAATTTGGTCAAATGTACCATTTGATCAATTAAAAACAAACACTTAGGCTAATACCTGCAACCAAGCAAGTGCTGCGTACCACTACTCTCTACTGACAAAAAAGGAGCTATGTCCAGAGTTGCAATGTGATGCAATGACTGGGACTCTTGCCAGGGCCTTTTGTAGGTAGCGTGTTGCTCCAGAATAGGCAGACATCCACACTCCCAATTTGATGGCAATGAAAGCAGATGGGGCACAACTTGCATCCAATATATTTTGGTGGCCACACCTCTAAATACCAGCCAGCCGCTGTCTGGCGGACCTCTCCGGCGTGCCAGCGATCACCCACATCATACAAACCTTGTTATGCATTGGTCCCCGCAGCTAATTGGTATTCTTCCATCCTCAAAAAAGTGAACAGATTGGATAAAACAAATCTGGAAGAAAAACGACTATGAGATGGATAAAGATGCTTGCTACCAACCAATTTGGTTCTGCACGGCAAAGAAGGTGCACCCAAGAAAGCTCAACATACACAAAATATGCAGAATACCCTAGGGAGGAAGTGGTCAAATTCAACAAAAAGCATAAGAAACCACCACTTACAACACCACACCGACCTCATTGCAACAATTCTGTGAGCCTCATTACGACCTAGGCGCTAAGTGGTTAACGGCGCCGTAAAAGTTAACCACTTAGCGCCTTACTACGAGGTCCCTGTGCGGGACCTGACCTGAACGGCTGGTCTGGACCAGCCGTTAAAGTAGGGGCCCGAAAAAGGGACCTCGCAGGCAATTATGGTACCGCAATTTGCGGTACCGTAATTGCCGCCTTCCCCATTCCCATTGAGCCCTATGGGGCAAAGATGGGAATGGGGAAGGGCCATGGTGAAATGGGGAAATACTGCCCCGCCAACCTTGGAACTTGGCGGACTTGTTACAACACCAGCACCAACCATGGTGCTAATAGCGCCATGGTTTAGCGCTGGTGTTGTATTGAGGGCCTGTGTCTCTGCACATCTCAAAGAAAACATCCTACAGATTCAAAGCCATCTGGAGACAAAAAAAAGAACACACAGACACCCAATTACAATACAGAACCATCCTCTAGCAACGCATCACGTGGAACTATGGAATCTTTCCACTCTTTTCAATGCAATGGGCCTCATTACGACCCTGGCGCTAAGGGATTACCGGTACCGGTAAGGGTACCCGTACCGGTAATCCCTTAGTGCCTGATTACGAGGTCCCTTTGCGGGTTGGGGAATTTAACCCCTGCTTTTTGCAGGTGTTAAAAACCAACCCGCAAAGGGACCTTGGTGCTAAGTACGTTGCCGCAATTTGCGGCACCGTACTTAGCGCCTTCCCCATTCCCATTGAGCCCTATGGGGCAAAAATGGGAATGGGGAAGGGCCATGGCGGCATGGTGAATTACCGCCCCGCCAACCTCGGAATGGGGCGGCAATTCCCCATTCCGCCATGGCGGAGTCGGTAAGTTACCGGCATGGACCATGGTGCTATTAGCATCATGGTCCAACGCCAGGGTCGTAATGAGGCCCAATATCATATAAGCATAACATACTCTAGCATCCCAGCAGCAGCACTAAAAAATCTATCTCCACCCAACAACTACATATCCATAACACAACACCTTGTGATTGTCCGCCTCTTCCTATCGCTACTCAACTCATCAATAAAACAAGGTGTTATTTTCCAAGACTACAAATATGCATATGCCAAGTCTCTGCTGAAAAAAAGCAAACCCTGGCAAACCCACAAGCCACTGATATGCCCCCAACACTTCATTTGGTGCAAAAAGTCTTGAGAGGTTTTTCTATCAACAACTTCAGGATCCAGTGGAGAATATCGAGATCATGGTGAGTCACAACATGAATCCTGACCAATCAGGGCAACAAAACCATTTCTCATTCATCTGGGGCAAACTAAAGCACAATGGCACCACACGCCAAGTGCACGCATCATTCTGGATTTCTCTGTGACCTTTGACACCATTAGCCAGAAAATCCTTCTCAAAGGACTTGTGGACATAGGATTACAGTAATAGCACTGTGCTGGACGATGTGGTTCCTCTCAAACAGGATGGCGACCATCTAAATACCACCCTTCCAATCATCCCACCCACAATATCACCTGTGTAGTGCCTAAAAGGTCCGCTCATTCACCAATATTGTTCAACATGACCCCAATCTCACCTTTTACAATTATATGGATCATAATCAAATTGTCAACAAAAATATGCAAGCCTGAATTGAAAATCAACCAGACATCGGCAACTGCCCCTTAGGCATAGATGCTTGGATGATGAGTAACTCACTAAATCTCAACCCAAATAAAACTGAGTTTATGATCAAAAGTAAGGCTCCAAAACAACTCACCCCTCAAATATACAATGGTCTGAAGAAATGAAGCCCAAACCCCAGCCAAACTCAGTAGCCAAAATACTTGGATTTCTCAGGGCTAACTCTCTCACCCTTGAATCTCAAGTCAAAGCTTCAGTCAGAGGCTGCTTTTTTCAACTAGGATCTATCCATCACATCACTCCATGACTGACGTTGCAACATAGAAGCATGGAAGTCAACGCTTTAAAATACTCTAGGGTTCACTAGTTAAACAGCCTTTAGGCAGGCTGCCGGGAGAACCTGCTGAACCATCTACAAAGAGTACAAACCTTAGCAGTAAGATTCCTCCCAAGACTGAAAAGGTAGCGGCCAATCAGCTCAAAATTCCAACACTCAACTGGTAGTCAAACACAGAATTCAGTTCAAAACCACATGCATCACTCTTCATGCATTCCTCAGAAGGAGCCAAGAAACCACTACAAATGAGTCCCTAGCAACATGGCTCGAATATAAGTCCTTTGCTTCTACGGAAATGCCAAGGAGGTTGCTGCTTCTGGTAAGCAACCTATGGAACTCTATTCTGTGATGACTAAGTACATTGGAAGGCCATATGACTGCCAGGAAGTACCTTAAAACCCCACTGTTGGTGCTGACATAAGCGGTCCCAAGACCCATACTGAATCAGTCTTGCCCACATGTCCTCCATAAATGACGCGCAACATCAATGCAACCTCTCGAACCCAGGTGTGCCATAGGACAACCATAACACAAAGACTGCCACAATCAGTTCAGGCCGAATTTAGGTTCCTTTCATTGTAGACACTGCATGTGAAGCTTCTCTTCAATCGCAACACCACTGTTATGCCCACCCTGGAGGCCGAAACCCTCACGGTTGGTCTTCCCATCCAACACATATATAAGTGCCATCAAGCACTCTTCTCAAGCCCTCTCTTAAGCTTGTGAGTGTCTTACCCGCAATCCTTCTCTTCACATGAATCCTCTGTGGTGCTGTCGGAGGTCTTGGTTTTGTTTTTCTTGTCTGTCTTTTTTGGTTTCTCTGCCTTACGGTCCTTCTTCTCAAAGAGATAAGGTCGTGCTCCCCTGGAGGCCACCTTGGCCGGGTACGATACCCCGGACAAAGGGAACCCCGGGGAGCATGCCCCCTTTCAGGGAAAAAGCCTTTTGGCTAAAAAAACCTGTTTTGGCAGTCTTCGGATAGCTGATGCGCAGGTCTTGTATTGCCGTGTGGAAGGTATGGAGGATTGCTGAGAGGTGACTGCAGCACGCAGTACCGCTGTCCAAAGTATTCCAAACGGAAGTGCCATTCCGAGGAAAGGAAGAGATTATGCCTTCAAGCGCAGCCGAAGAAGGAGATGGGCAGTGAGAAAAAAGGGGAAAGCGAGAATGCACAAATGGCTCCTCCCTTGTTCGCGGTATTCGGCAGAGCGCAGAAGGCAAGGAAAAGACTCTTCATGGTAAATGAAACACAGAGAGACAAAACACATAATCCCAGGTGGGCGAAAGAGCCAAAAAGTATACAGAGAGAGCCAACAAGAAAACGTGCCCGCGGGTGGCACATGAGAACGAGAGGCAGAGGGAAAAGTAGGGACTGAAAATGGGAGGAGACAGGGGGGTGTCACTAGCATCTAACAACCGGCGGAGGAAAGAACTTCCAAGGTTGTATTGCACGGCGCCGAGGGCTCTATGGGATAAATACAGTCGGCGGCCATCTTGGAGGCAACAACTACACTGTGTCTGATGTTACATAGTGGGCATGGCAGCTACTGGAGGAACCACTATTGCTGCCACTTCTTCCACGGGTGAAGTGTGACACCCTGAGTTATGCAGGGCAAAGGTACGCTGGATCAGTCACGACTATCTTACAACTATTATTATAAGAACAAAACCAAGGACATCCTGGACTCTCTATTTGATAGATACCGTAAACGGTTACTAGTCTTTCCATCGTTGCTTTTCCATCGAGGGTTTGTTCCATCGAATCTTGTCCATTGAAAGATATTTCATTGAATTGCCATACATAAAGTGCAAAGTGTTTATGTATCGAAACCCGTTCAATGAATAGGGTTTTGTTATATAAACACTTTACATTTTTCGCATGGAAAGTCGGTGAAACATGCATAACGTTATAACGTTACAGGGAGCTGTCCAGTGCTGAAATCCGTTCAATAGAGTTGCAGTGTATTTCAGCACTGGACAGCTCCCTCTAGTTTATGTGGTGGGCACTTTTATTTAATTTTTTAATGGGGGGTTCCCCCCAACCATCCAATAAAATAAAATAAATGTCCCCAGTCCTAGATAATGAAATGGAAGTGCACAAGTCAGAGGGAGCTGTTCAGTGCTGAAATCTATCAAGTATTCCAGCACTGGACAGCTTCCTCTGACTTGTGGTGGTATTGTTTATTGCCCCACCCCCAAGCCCCACGGGTCCCCCCAAACCACCCCCAACCCCCATTTTCAAAAATTAACCCTTTCCTCAACCCATTGAATTTCCATCCCAAACATCATTACATCTATTTTAAAGGTATGTTTGAGTTGGAAATCCATCATAATTCATTCAATAAATATGCTTTTCGATGGAAAAGCATTTCAATGAATGAATTTTGATGGAAAGACTGTATACCACTGTCAACCCAGGACCCCTCACTCCCTTACTAATCAACTCACCTTTTCCTTTTCCCTCCTTTCACTCCATACCTGTACCCTCTCACACACACACTTTGTAGACTAAGGGCTCTAGAACCCCTCACCTTACTAGCATTACAAATACCATGATTTGTCTGTTTCCAGATCATTACCAGGTGGTGAAGCTTGGGCTATATGTTTCATTGTGTTGGTGAGAGACATGCCATGTCACCCTTCTGCCTCCCCTGCTGTTTATTGTCTTTATTCAGCCTCTGCTCACTTGGTTTGCCAACTCCAACTTGCATTTTTACTCTCATGCTGATAACAATCAGGTCAATTTCAATGTCTGTGGTCCCTGTGATAACTTTCAAGAGCTTAGGACCTACATGAAAACTGTCTGGGACTAGATGCTGTTCAATGGCCTTAAGCTAAATAACGCTTAAAGAGAGGTGATACTCTTGGGGCCTTCACACCAGCTTGAAGGCTCTGTTGCTTTTCCACCTGCACAGGTGTTGTTTGGTCTCCCCCACCCCCTATGTAGTGAGGTTAAGAACACAGGTTAGTTTACCCGTTGCACCTGGGGTTGGATATCCAAGTGATTGAGGTGGTTAAGGCCCACCCCTTTCAGCGAGAATCATGCAGTGATAGTCTCACATTTCATGCATTCTCCAGTTTCTTCATTCGCTCCATGTCCACCAACATATGGAGTTTAAATAAATCTACCTGGTCTTTAAAAGCACAAATGGGGATGTTTTTGCCGCCCTAGTTTTTGAAATGTAAGCCTATTCCCCTACTAGGCCATTGCGTTCAATGCTTAGCTATTTACTTGTGGTCCAACATGCAAAATGTAAAACTAGAGGGGATAGATGTTTTCGGTCTGTGGCCCTCAGCCTGTGGAATTCCCTACCTCTTCATATTCATTTCTGTGAGTCCTTGATTTCCTTTAGTAAGGCTTTAGAAACTGACATATTTTGCTAACCTGGTTTCTCCTCTGATGACGGCTATCATCTTGATTTCATGGTTGCCCACATGTGATTTGGTTCTACCGGTGCATGTTACAAATACATGTACTCAAATTCGAACCACCTCACTAACCACCGTTGAGTTGTGCAGAGCTCTCTTGGCATGACTGCAATTATTCTACACAAAGAACATAGATGCACTCTGACCAAGTCCCCTAGGGGAGGCTGAGACAGTGGACAATGGTGATCCTGGGAACAGGGGGCTATCACCTATTCAATGATGCAGGCCGTGTAGGGGGTATATGAAACATTCCAAAGTCCCCAGGCCATCCCCAGCCTCAAATGTCTTTCCCCTCGAACGGCCCAGGGCAGACTAGATCTGACCAAAACACCTTGAAGGGATGGTAGACAAATCCTTTCAACATAACTGAAAACATATTTAGAGCACAGTAAGAGGTCAAAAGGAAGGAATCTATATGGCCCTCTCACCAACGTAGCTGTGTGATTGCAAGAAAAGGATCAGAATTGACCCTCTTCTGCATTACAAAAATGTGCAATTCTTGTATGAACCACTACTGTTCATTATCCATTTTCACTTTGCCATTGAAGGTGAGAAAGGGTAGAATCAAATGTTTTAAAATGAATCCCTTCAAATTAACCACTGGTGGACCTGCTATTGCTGGACTGCGTCTTGAGGTATTACAGCAATACCACCAATGCCACTCGTAAACTCAGAATAGGGTGGACTTGGAGAGATGCCAACGGCGGTGCTGGAGGTGGTATTTACCAACAGCAGTATTTCTGCTAAACAATACATCTAACTGTTAATCAGGCTCAAAGTTGGGTAAGAGAAGGGTTGGCCAAAGTGGTACAAAACAGCAAACCTTCAGCAGCAAGCGTTATATAATTTATTATGATAATTCTGATGCAATATTTGCACTTAATAGTCAACAATCGGTTAACAGTCATTTTAGGAGTTTGTGGGGTTCAAAGGCAGCCCCGGACAAAATTGAAACTGCATTGGGCTACGTTGTGCCTAAAATGCAGAGCATTGAAAACACACAGAGATGACTGCCAGATTGAAAGAGGCAGCATTTAATTCCCAACTGTCACAACAAAATGCTGTTTCCAGAAAAATAACATTAAATGGGCCTAAAAATGCAGAAATGCTGTCTGGAAAAGGTGAAAGCATAATGTTGACTGGCAGACTGAAAGCAATTCATTTTAAAATGGCAGAACAGGAAAATGCTGTTTCTTTTGATAAAGCACAAATGCCATGGAGAAAATGTGGGCATTCTGCAGACTGGAAGGAAAGGAACGGTTTACCAGTGAAACTCCCTGGCCTGAACCGTTCCAATGTATATTATGATGGAAAGATAGACTGTGATGACACAATGCCACAATACATATGCATATTTTCCAGATGTACATAAAATGCAACAGATAAAAGACCTCATGTGTAAAAGGAACTGTAACAGTTTCTGTTGAGGAGAAAATGTCTAATTTTCTGTTCAGGAGAAATAGCATCAGTTTCTATTCAGAACACTCAAACAGTGCTACCCCCCATCTTTTATCTATTTATAACATATTTTGGAGCCACATCAGTGATCAAGAAGGACGTTATGGTGGGTTGAGGCTTGCTCTCAAAGATAAGGCATAGATGCCCAGACCTCATGTTCAGTAGGGAAACCTAATGTGAAATTGAAGTCAGAATATGCATATATGGCTGGAGATTGCCATGAGTTTAGATGGACAATCATACTTTGTTCATTTTCTCAGGAACCATATAATGCACAATAATGGGACACATACCACTGTGAGGCTTATAAAAAGGCCTATTCTTTGATTCGACTCTCATAACAATTCGACATTGGGAAGAAGAGTTACAATGTAAAATGTGTTTTTAACCCCCAGAAAATGTCACGAAGCAGAGATTCTGGGAATTTATAGCTTATTAAATAAAATATCTGTATGGGACATTTTGGGTTGATAACTGTTATCAATTTTTAATAAATCAACAAAAAACTCACTTGGACCTGCACCATCGTGCCCCAATGGGACATATTTCAATAAGTCTGGCATGATGAGAAGAACCTATATATATATATATATATATATCTCAAGCTATTCAGCCAATTTACCTCCTCCCACAATGGCACACGCCCTAGCCACAAAGGAAGCCTCAAGAAGGGAATTGGCTTCAAGTTTATTCAATGAGACATTGAAAACGACCACAAGCACATTAAAAAGTAAGACCTCTCCACCAGCAGAAGTGAATGAAATCACACTCCTTAAAGAACATGAGAAATTATCCAAAAAGGAGATCAGTAAATGGCGGGAGGAGCATTCACTCCAGGATTATATTGATGTGCAGAGAATACCTAGAGGTTTAAGGATATTAACCACACCATCTTTTGAGGAGCAGGATCCCGAAATGTTGGAAGAGTGGGGTGCTGCTACTAATTCCTGTTCGAAAAACCTACTGGGAATACTAGTAAAATATGCAGGAAATGACAGGAAAAAGATTTTGATCAAAATCGCAGAAATAGAGAAAAAACTAGACAAAATCAAGTTGGGCGAGGACAGTGTGAAATAGAAAATTAACATTGAAAAAAATCTCATAACCTTCGAGGAAGAAATCCAACAGAGAAATCAGCGTACATTTCTAAGGGATAAAGAGGATTATGAGAATATGAGAATGGCCGTGTGTACATGTGTGTACAGACGCTTTGAGCAAATGAGGGCCCATACCAAAGCTCAGAAGGTGCCCATGGCTGAAAACAGAGCTGGAACCTCGAATGAAGATTCCATAGCCTCGGAATCGGATGTCACCGAAAGTGAAAATGAAGAACCCCCAGTTCGATTACATTTTTTAGAAGAGATGCGCTTGCTCTGTCAGGATGGGAGGACGAACAAGCAGACTGGAGGAGGCAAAACACGGGGACAAGTACGAGGAGGAAAACAAAAACGAGGAGGGGCAGAGGGGCAAACAAATCGATACAGAACACCTCAGGAAGATCACTGCACTCTGGGAACTAAAAGGAACGGCCATTGAGACAAGTCTACAAATGTCTATTGTCAACCTGTCCAATCACATTCTAACTGAATGACAAAGTTCAGACCTTAGTCTGGGTTTGAATTTTTGTCTTGCACCGGAATATGACTATCCACAAACCAGGATAGATTTTGATCAATATATCCAAAAAATCAGATTACGCAAATTCTTCATGATTAATCCCATCAAACAAAAACAAAGAATCGCCCAAGTTGGGCGGACTGAATTAACGAAGTCAGATCTGGACACTTTATCCACTCTCATGTTCCTTCAGGAAGGAGGCGATTCAGCTTCTGAACCCACCGAATTAGACCTGGATGAATTAGATATAAACATGGATTGGTACAAAACTACTAAATTGAAGAATAAATCTAAATTTGTACCTCCGGTCATAACAGGTGGAACTATAGAGACATTCCAAAGTCTGGTGATTGTAAATCTGAAGAAAATGAGACATAAGGAGGCCAAAAACTACAAACCCAATATAGGGAATGAGTATACCAAAGCCTTAAAATAATTGAACCTCGTGCCTAATTGTATTATTAAGGCTTCAGATAAAGGCCGTAACATCGTACTCATGACTAGAGATCAGTATGTACATGAGGCTAATAGGCAACTCAATGATAAAACCTGCTACGAAAAACTTGCTGAAAGTCCCATGAAGGATTTAGAACTGAAGGTACAGAATTTTCTCAGCAAATGGTCCGAAGAAGGAATGTTGGAAGATAATGATATCAAATTTCTCTACAAACCTCATTCGACAACACCAACGATCTATTTCCTTCCTAAAATACATAAAAGTATTTCGAAGCCTTCAGGTAGACCCATCGTTACACTTACTGGGTCATTGTTAGAGAACATGTCGAAATATATCAACAAATCTCTATTTCCTTTCGTTTTGACATTACCCTCATACCTAAGGGGCACAAAAGATTTTTTGTCAAAAATAACGAATTACCGTGTGATTCAGATTTTTTACTGCCCACGATGGACGTAGTTTCCCTATACACGTCCATCACACACGAACAAGGTATGATGACCTGCACTTATTTTCTGAACACAAGGTCCCTGAATTACACTAAACATTCAGAAATGATTTTGGCTATGATCCATCTCTGTCTGACAAATAACTTATTTTTATTCAATCAAAAGTACTATCGGCAGAAACAAGGTACCGCGATGGGTACGACCTTTGCCCCTCGTATGCAAATCTGACAATGGGGTATTGGGAAATATATGAGGCTTGGAAAGAAGATAACGAGAGGTTCACGAACAAAGTGATCATGTGGCAACACTACATCGATGAACTATTCATCATTTGGAAAGGCACCTCCAAAGAATGGACAAATTTTGTGGAACAGTTGAACATCAATGAATTTAATCTTAAATTTACTGAGACCCACAGTCCTAAAGAAGTAGTATTTTTGGACGTTAGTGTCCAAATTGAGAATGGGAAGATTAAAACCAAAATGTTTCGAAAACCAACAGGAACAAATGCCCCATTACATGCCAACAGTGCCCACTGCCAACATTTAATCTGGAGTATCCCATATGGCGAATTTATCCGTTTTTGGAGAAATTGTTCCGAACTCAGTTCCTACGATGAAGAAAGTAAAATCACAGCATGGGATTTTAAGAAACAATGCTACCCGAAACAAATTATACAGAGAGCCTACTTAAAGGCCCGCCAATGTGAGAGGTCCACACTCTTACTGGATCGCACAGATAGGACACTGAGAACGGATAAAGAGACAACAACTCGCCTAATTTTGACGTATGAACAATCTGCAAAATACATCAAAAGCATTATACGCAAATATTGGCATACATTGGTAGTCGACACAGATTTGAGGCAATCATTGGGGGAATATCCCAACTTCTCTTTTCGGAAGTGCCAATCCATTAAGGACAAACTAGTTAGCAGTTTCATGCCACCTGATATCACCTTACACCATCCAACCTGGTTGAGCTGTGGGAAGGATGGCTTTTTCAAATGTAGAAAATGTAAAATATGCCAGTATGCGGAGGAATGCAGCACATATCTACATCCTGTACTCAAGAGACCTATCACCATTATGGACAGGATTACGTGTGACTCAGAGTATATTGTATATGCACTCAAATGCACCTGTAACAAATGGTAGATAGGGAGTACCAAGTGCAAACTGAAGGTACGCATACAACAGCACATCAGGGCAATAAAGAATCAGGATTATGCATACCCAATAGTGAAACACTTTTGGGAGAAGCATGAAGCAAAGTTATGTGACTTCTCGTTCATCGGGTTACATCAAGTGAAGATTGGACCCAGGGGAGGAGAAAGAGAGAAATTACTGAGTCAACGGGAAACGAGATACATTATCGATTTCAAAAGCAAGTTTCCATTCGGACACAACATCGACGAGGAACTATATACTTTCTTGGGCGAATGAAAACAAATGCTATATTGCCTTCAAGATATACTGTGAGAAACAGATTTGTGGTTATTCATTGATGACTTGTTGACCCCTTTTTCCCTTCGATTCCTCTTATCCAAGATGTTTTATTACTCCTTTTTAAGATACCAACTAGGAGGTTGTTTTTAAATCAATTTCAGACACAGGTTATCTAACACCCTTAGATTCATTCCTTGACCCTGGTTTGTGTATTTTCTCGACAAATGTGGCAACAGTGTTATAAACCCATCCCATAATGTCATCTTATTTCTGGTAAAGCTAGCCATTGATAATCTCAAATAATTAGCAAGTGTCATTTGCAAAATTAAAGAAACGTTCACTCAGTGTGTAGGCAGGGTCACTGATGAGATAATAAAAGCACTGGGCAAGTGTGTCTTAACATTTGGTTTAGTAAGACCAGTCATTTAATTATATTTGACAAATTGTGCATGTGTAATGAATTTTCCAAATTACAGTGGAAGAATCATGGGTTGTTTGCACCATGCATTGCACGGCTGAGACTGATCGTATAAAAAAATTGTGAAAAATGCATATATATGCAATCTAATTTGGCACCATTTGGATGACATATACATGCATTTATATGTAATTGAGTATGTTAGAATTACATCGGGTGGAGTCACGACCAGATATGAATAACCAACATGAATAACACAATATGACATTAGAGTATCACTAAGATGGGAATTGTTATATTTGTAACATTTGTCGTTGTCCCTATTGTAACATTTGCTATATTTGTCTATATTGGAAGGGGTGAGCTTGCAGCTGTTCTACTTGCATAGCTCATAGGTTTTACCTAAGAATGAAACCACTACAAATGGCGGGCTCAAGACTGCACCGTGCAGACCGTGCGGAGGATTGTGTATATATATATATATATATATATATATATATATTATCATTAAAAAAACTTTGTTAAAGGGACATTATGGTTAAGTTGCGCTACTAAAAACCTGTGAAATTCACTAAAAAAACTTTATAAACGGGACATTATGGTTCAAAGTAAAACCGAAAAACCCCTGAAATTCGCCAGTTATGGTAGGCTAAGCAACCATAACTCACCCCACCACTGTGCACTGCTAACACTAACACCCAGGACATCAAAAATGACATCCCAAATGTCATTGATGACATCACTGATGACATCACATGTCTGGCTCCCCCTTTTTTCCTTTACTGACATATATAGGCCACATGGTTTTCTTCAGTAACAGGAACTAAAAATTGAAAAGATACAATATTTATAGACTTACCCTTCAAGTATGTTCTTACAGTAATTCCCTTAGGGTCCAGTCACATCATATGAAATACATATATAGGGGAAGACACAGGCTTGAAAGATAGCAATCCTTTCTGTGCATGAAGATATTCATTAGGGTTGTCAGCACTTTCTGATAGTTCTGTTGTTTTTTTATTACTGTACTTTCCCTGTATATCCTCATATTTGTATACATTTTACTCACACTCCTTTCCTTAGGGCCCAGTCACATCATGTGGTACACATAAATAGGGTAAGTAGCAGCTTTGAAACAGAGCAATCATTTCTCTGCATAAAGATAAGCAGTTAGGTTATGAACACTTTCTGCTGCTACTGCTGCTTTTTTGTTTACTTCACTTTCCCTGTATATACTCATATTTGTATGTGTTGTTGTCTCTTTGTGTTTTGTCTGTAATAAAGCAATTATGTATTAAGTGGGTTTTATTAGCTACTTATTACATGTTTCACAGTATGCAAAACTCAAGAAAGCAGTTATCATTTCAGTATTCAACATGGCAAGATTATGAATATGGCACCTTCATCATGTATGCTGCACACACTGCCTATGTTTCTGCATAAGTAGCTTAGTATACTGGATAGAACTTCATAATAGAATGCTATTTATATCAATGCATTGCTTAATGCACTTATTAGCTCATGATATGCATTCCAATGATCCTTGACACTTTGTGGGCAACATTGTAATAAGAATCCCTTGTATAGAGTTTTCATAAAAAGTAAATGCACATGTGATGTCATCAGTGATGTCATCAATGACATTTGTGATGTCATCTTTGATGTCCTGGGTGTTAGTGTTAGCAGTGCACAGTGGTAGGGCGAGTTATAGTTGCTTAGCCTACCATAACTGGTGAATTTCAGGGGGTTTTCGGTTTTACTTTGAACCATAATGTCCCGTTTATAAAGTTTTTTTTTGTGAATTTCACAAGTTTTTAGTAGCGCAACTTAACCATAACGTCCCTTTAACAAAGTTTTTCTTACTGAATTTCACAGGTTTTTAGTAGGGCAACTTAACCATAACGTCCCTTTAACAAAGTTTTTTTTAGTGAATTTCATAGCTTTTTAGTAGGGCAACTTAATAATAACATCCCTTTAACAAAGTTATTTTACTGAATATACACTTTCATCATGTGAATTTGGGAGATATGTACTATAATTCCCTTACTTTATATACATGTAACATAGAACATACTGAACCCCCTTGCTAATGATATTTGAAGGGCAGGGACAGAACGCCTGTCTGCGGATGGGCGCGGACGAGATCAACACTACCCAAACAGTCAGGGGGTATCTGAAATTGTTCTATTATGCCATATGAAAAATGCACAAGTTTAAAAAGGAGCACATAGACACATTATAAATAGTAATATGTAACCATTCGAACCTACACGTCTCACACATTACCCATTCATTTAATTAGCATGTAGAATAAAATGGATTCTACCATAACAAAAAAAGATATGCCTCCAATGTAATTACCTCACAGAAACTGTGCAGCTAGGAGCCACAGTAGACGAACATAACACAATGAAGACAAATTACAAGAAAGGAGTAAGTGAACTTAATTTTTCTTATATGTGTGTATACTTTTTGTATGAGCTGCAGAACAAATAATATATTTCTGTTGCTTTGACACAGAAATGTGCAGTACTTTCGAGTGGCTGGAGGAGAATTTTCCGCATTGCGAAATGTCGGAAGATAGCGATAATAATGGTACACACTTCTCTCTACATAAGCAAATTAATAGTCAGTATTTTATGGACACTTAACATACATATATGTATTTTTAACAGACCAGGTAAAAATGAAGAAAGTCCACCAAAGGACACAGTGCAAGACACCCTGAAACGAATAGAAGACAAAGTGGACATGCTAAAAGAGAATTTTAATAGGTTAAGGCAATTTGTGGAGGAATACGTGAAAGGAAAAATCAGATATCACTGTCCCACCTGTACCTGTCCCCCTTATCCATTTCCCAGTGAACTATCCCCAAACCCTCAAGAACAACATAAACGTTTGACGAAACTTCCATCCCTTCATCCCCTCACAACCAGCCTGTGGAAAACCCTAATTCCCCTATATCTGTTTCAGTGTCTGCTTCCCCCTCTCTCTCTCGATTGATGTATATGCGTTTAATTAAAAAAAATGTTATGTTACTTTTGGTGGAATGGTTTGGATCTAATTTGTTTTTTAAAAAGAGTTAAAATGTCTGCGGACAGCGCGCCTGTTCTGTCTGTCTGTAATCAATGAAATATGGTTATTCTAAGGACAATATATTTACCCGTACCATTCGTAACCAAGATGGAACTGTTGTTGGAACACACCAGCTGTCCAAGATGTCCGTAAATCAACAGTATGGGGGCGTCCTAAGGACATTATACCTCTCTGTACTGTTCACAACCAAAATTAAACTGTTCTTAGAACACACCAGGTGTCCGGGATGTCTATAAATGAACAAAATGGGAGTGTCCTAAGGACACTATACCTGTCCGTACCGTCCGCAGCCAAGATGGAACTGTCCGTAGAACAGGCGCGGTGGCTGGCATGTCCATAGGCAAACAAAATGGAGGTGTCCTAAGGAGACTGTACCTGGCCGTACAGTCAGCAGAACATCTACGCACATGCGCACCATACCGGTAAGTCTTGCGAACATCGCACCTGTCCGTAACTGTCCGTCTCACTTGTGTCGCACTTTTAATTAGCTTCAGGACCCGAATACTGTCCGTAGAACACCCGCGCGCATGCGCACGACCGTTACTGTGCATTTGGCGTCCTGCGGGCACCCATTTCCTTCGCGGATGTGTTCACGACGTCATCATGTGACCGCACCCACGCTGAGCGTGTGTCCTAATTTGAGCACTTTGTCCGCTTCTGCAACATTTCAAAAGAACTTATGCAGACATGACAAATTATTTTTAAATACAAAATCACCATTTCACATGTTCCATACAATGGACCTAGCTTTCAACATATTGTTTAGAACTTTTTCAACGCTTTTGAGTGATTGATATGGTCACGAGGCGCATCTCTCCACCCCTATAAAAGGCTGCACCCCCGAGCTCATCTTCATTGTTCTTCTGGCTATAGCAGATTGAGTTTTGCTGCCTTTACTGCTGTAGCGAAGATTATTCGACCAACCCTAATGGCATCCATGGCTGCTGTTGCTACATCAGCCTCAGCACCACCCCCAAACCCTCCACTGCCACCACCTCCCCAAGGGCCTGCAGAGGGAAATACGCGTGAGGATGTAGAGAGCGAGGAAGAAGAGGATGAAGAGAATGAGGTGGGGGAACTCCCTACTACCAGCACTCGCTGGGAGTCGTGGGTGTGGCGGTTGTTTACCGTTTTTGGTAACGTACCAAAAGCACGTGCAAACATGGTCACCTGCAACCAGTGGAAGTTGGTGCTGAGTCGTGGGAGACCTGGTGCGTACAGCTTTCGTACGACAACCATGAAGCGACATTTAACTTTGTTCCACGGGGCGGACGTTCGCAAGGTGGTATCATGTAAAGAACGTAGTAGGTTGAGTTCCTCCGCAGCATCCTCCGTGTCCGATCCTCTCACCACAAGAGACACTTCTGTGGGAGAGCGCATCCCTCCAGCTGCCTCACAGGCCATTCTCGATGCTGTTGACCCTTACCTTTCGAAGGTCACAATATTGTGTATGTACTGCGACACAGTACTCTGCAGGGGGGAGAGTTTTCTAAGTGCTTTCGAGACCACGGTCAAGGAGCACCAGAAGATCTGCTACCTACCTAAATAAGGCCCACCCTACATCTTTCTCTCTCCACCTGCCCTTTCTTATCCCCGTGATTGGTGTCCCTTCCTTACCCTCCTCTCCTAGTGTGTCGTGTGTAAAAAAATCAAAAAAATATAAAACAACAAAAATTGAAAAAAGGCTCTTTTCAGAGCCGTCTTTCTGAGTTTAACAATGGAACTATCAAGTGAACGGTGTAGGCCCCCGTGCATTTTTCAAAAAGTCAGCAGACAGTCATAGGACGCACAAAAAGTTTGGGTGCAACCGTTGCAAATCCAATGCACTTTTCTCTGGGAGTAAGTGCTGGCTCTGAAAAGAGCCTTTTGGTGGTGTTTTGTGTGTTTGAGAAACTTGGATTCGTCAAAATGTAATGCAAAATAGGTGACTATGAATCCAAAAAAGGTTGCAATGCATTTTGTACATTTCGAAGAAAAATCTGATTGCCAGCATATGTAAGGTGGACTCCATCTCTGCGAAAAATGAATGTGCTACGAAACAAAATATTTTCATTGTGGAAAGAGGACATGCCAACATCTCTTAGAAAGGCACAAACAGCCTTATTGACATTGCGTCTCGCTTTCTCCATTTGTGGACCAAATAAAGCAGAACGGAGCCACATTTGTCTTGGTGCAATACGGGAAAAAATTACTTGACAATTTGGAAACATGTCAATGACCTTCGCAATTCCTTCCTTCATTGCAAATCGCAAAGAAATTCCAGAGACATGCCCTAAACTGTTACCTCCACAATGAATGATAATTATATCAGGATGACGCTCTGTCTGTAAAGTAGCACAGAGAGGTGCCAAGTCTAGCCACTTCATTCCATGCACTGCATGCCAGTGCACTTCCACATGAGAAAATCCAAGATCTGCAGATATACCACAACGTTCTGCATGCACCTTCAGTCAATGTGTCCATGAGTCTCCCAAAATCCAGAGAATCTGTTTTCGAGCACACAGAGCCATAGCTGTCTGTTCTCCTCTCAGGAAAAAGACGTTCTCACTAAATCTCTCCGTTCAGAACACACTCACTCAACTTTACTGACCAATCCCTAGCTTCGCTCATTCTCATTTGCATGTGTCTCCACCCCAGAATCCCCGTTGGTAATACGCGCTGCCTGCAGACTACCACCAAAACTACCACATGGGGACTGGTCATCCTACGCATATCTCGGCAAACTTGGAGAATTGCCGCTACATTGCAATCAGTCGCAGCGCTCCACACCACCTCCACTCCTCTGACATCGAAATTGTTTGCCACATGCCTACAATCGGAATAGTGCTGTAAACCATGAACAAAAATATCTCTGAGCACCAACACCCTGACTGTCTCCACCTCTGCCATTTTCACTACACACACTCTCTTTCTACACAAATCAACAATGTCAACATCTGATTGGCTGATGCCTACAGTCCCCTTTCCATGCTGGATTTGCTGTAGAACCCTGTATGTGGCACACCCCACCCACGGACAAGCGCGGTGTCCGTGCGGCACGTAACTCTTAGCCAGTCCTTCTACCCTTTCCACATCACTCGCAAATCCATTCCCTCATTGGACACAGCTCAGCAGTCACACAACTATCCACCAATCACATCCAAGACCTCTACATCTAACTCCGTCATCAGAGTTCCGCACTTCAAATGTACTGTTGATCACTCTGAATACAAGTCGCATATAATTACAAAGCACCTACTTCAAAAACTACTGTGCAAGTGTTGCAGATTTCTACTTACAGCTCCATGCATACTCACATGCATGAGTATAAAGTACAGGTATGCATATTTTATTCAGAGAAGATGTGCAAATCTTATGATTCCATTTAAACAAAATAATGCCACTAAATCTGCATAGCCAATACATACCAACGCTCCCGATTTATGCACGAAACTCGATTTTCCACTCGATTTTCCATTAAAAAATGTCACCATTTTTTACTGTCTTCTGCCTAAATTGATGCTACTTCCAATGCGATTGTATAAGAAAAATAAACGTTCCGGATTGCTGTGGTGACATCTCCCTCTCATGTGCTCCCGATTTTTCGCATTCTTACTTATAATATGAAAGTATTGAACTTTTTCCCATCTACTATAATGACCTATCACTTCCAAACCTCTCTGCTATGGACAACACAGCTTAAAAAAAACAAGGGAATTTCATGAACTGTAAATTGTACTAATTTGCAAAGCAGGTTCAACTAACATACTGCAAATAACATATAAAGGCTGCACATAGTGAAATGAAATGCACACATACGCAGTGTTGAGATATCAAACGAGAATACTCCCACGAAAGCTGAAAAATAAACGTGTACATTAACATCACTGCTTTAAACACACAAAATTATTAACTTCTTCCTTTTTCAATTGCAGTGAAGACTACTCTCCTGAAAATCAACAGCATCTACACTGCAAACAACATATCCAAAGAAACCTGGTCCTTGCACAAAAAAAAGTAAGTACAGTACTCCCTTTATATTCTTACTGTTCCTCAAAGAGACTGTGTGGGTTATTTATGTAATTTAATTTGTGCACCAAAAAGAAATCGATTTCTGAACCATTCTGCCCACAATCCCCATTTATTAAACAAAGAATAACAGGCAAAATGGCACACAAATCCCTGTGTTTTTGGAACACAAATAACATACACAAGTCTTAGAATGTTAGCAGTACAAAACAAATAGCTGTTTTCATTTTATACCATTACGTTTACTATTAATGCTTCTCCTCACCACTAGCTCACGTTCTACTCTCATCTGAAGCACAGTGTAGTAATACAATAGAAATAGAAAAATAGCCTTCCCAACTCATTGTAACTGCCCAATGCATATTCAGACACCACCACAAACATCTTCCCCATCAAACTCATAAACACATGCACACAGCACAAATACATTGTAAACCAGACCAACCCATGCCTTCTTTTTTTTCAACAGACCCCAAAGAATCCCTACCAAAAGCAAGTCCGTAGAAAGGAACGCCGAAATAGAGCAAATAAAAATAAAAGTGTCCAAAGTAAGCATCCATCTCTGGCAGAGTTTGTACAGAACGTTGAAACATAAAAGCTAATACAGTCATTTAGCGAAACAAAGGAAGCTTCAACTACAGAAACTTTGACTCCTCTATCAAAATGTAGCACGAAACAGAAAATGCTTTACAAGAATTCGGCTACCACTACTGCTAACAATGCTCCTATTAATCCTGATATACTAGCAAGAACCCAGAGTAAAAAAAGTATTTTGGCAAAAATGTTCTGCCACAGAGCCCTTCAGAATCTAATAGGAAGAGGAGCGAAATCATCCTCAACCCTTAAAACCTACCATAGAAAATTAATCCTACAAGCTCTCGTAGACAGTGCAATCCTTCTCAAAAGGAAGTCATTTATTTTAGTGTTAAATAGGATGAAACCACTAACAAAACTAAGTACTAAACTACAAAAGAAACTTCTCAATAAATGGAATGTCAACAAAAATAACTTCTTAAATATTTGTGGGGTTAATGGAGTCACACGACGACCACAGAACCATATTTTAATGAAGAAGCATACAAACAAAATCAAACAAACACAATTGCCATCCATAGCAGTGGACAAGGATATGAAAAAATCAATAATACCATCGTGGAACAAGAAACAATGCTTACAAAAGTATCCCCAGAAAACTCACAATTACCTCTCCATTCGACTGAACCAGACCGTCCAGTATACAAATGACCGTGCACGTCAATGTGTAACATTCCTAACAAATCTTTCAAATCTTTATGCCAGTATGTGAAAAGTAACGACAAAGTGAAAATGAAAGTGCTGCAAAATATGGATACCTGTCCAGTGCGCAAATACACAGGACTACAAGGACATTCATTAGCCTGCATTTCAGGACCTATTTGCAAAAGCACCTTCCATGATATTGAAGTGGGAGAATGGGATAACACCCTCCCCCCAGTCTCATCCAGACCATGGCTCAGGGGATCACGACCCAAGCACCCCGCACGAGAGGAGTTCGAACAATTCCCTTCCTTACCAGATGACAAAGTATCCTGCTTCAAAGGCATACACATACGAGGAGCCCACTAGCACGCCCTAGTCAAGCCGACGCATGCGCCATGGACCAGCTCGATTAGACACCAACTATGAAAATCGCCATTGTTAGAGATGCCATGACGACATAGCCAACGGACAAGAGCACACGTGCCACCATTCACACTGGTCACTCACACACCAACCCACACGAAGAATATACTCAGTGCTATGACGTAGCGGACTGACATACCCACGGACATGCATCGTTGTTATTTTTCACATAGGCCTTCTACAGCACCGCAGAAACGCAAGACGCCTGAAGAGCTTGTGTATATGCTTGCTGATGCTTCTCACTACCTATTCCTATGAAGACGCCACTATATATACCTAATGCTGAGTATAACACTCTGTCACCCTGCGACCTCCATAATATGGATTATGTACCCCCACCCACGAACCAGGCCCAAGTAGGCCGCAAGCAAGAGTCCCCAGGCAGGAGCCTCGCAAACAAAAATCCTCCCAGAATGAAATGCAAGTGCTGACCATGCAGACCGAGCCCCCAACGAGAGCCCACACCAAGACTATGATGTTGCGACCCACATGCCACGCGCCCAGCGCCAAGGTTATACCTGCAGGTGCCAAGCCCTCAGAGGCAGAATACAAAATCTAATGCTCATAATTCTACTACAGCTATGGTCTCCCCACATGTGACCAAGCCGAACTGACAAGGTGCCAAGCCCACGAGACAGAGAACCGCCAGGGTCCCACGTCTGGGACACAATCTGCAACAACGAAGCGACAAGTTGGACACCTACAGCGATGGGAAAGACATGCACACTAGCCCGTAAGCAGACCTGTCCATTGTCTACCACAAACACACAGTTGCACATTGTTTCTAATGTCAGGTGCACCGTGAGCTGGGAACGGCGATGGTCCCAGGCTTGGGGGCTCGCGGTAGAACCAATCAGAACACAAGGGGCTCCTCACCGACGCCATCACTCTTAGCCAATCACCAAGGGTCCCCTTGTAACAATTCCAATGTAGCAACTGTTAGGGACAGCCCAAGTGTACCACCTGACCCGTCCTTATCCAGTGATATTTCCTCCTATAGGGTAACTATACTAACCCTACCACTCGGGGAACCAACACGAAGTGGCGATAGGTTTTGTGATGATTTTCCCAGGTGACGCAAGTAGCGCATCATACTGCTGTAAAAAGGGCCTACGAGCCCCACAAACGACGAGAGCCTCTCCGGATGCATACGGTCTGAGCGTATCCCTGCCATTACTCTAATAAACAGCAGTAATTACCTTGCTCCTTGTGTGTGTCTCATACTCCTTTTGGGACGCGGGAGGAGTTGGGGCCTCCCCAGCCCCGGATGTCCGCGGACGGCTTTGCCGGCCCCCCGGAAAAGCACCCCGACAATATCAAAATGATATCAACACATCATTCAAATGTAAGAAATCTAGTGTATAAACTGTACTATGCTAAAAGTCCAGCTTCAGAATTAGCCAATTTAAATAACACTCTTCTGCATGGTACACCCAAATACCGACAAGAAGAAATCGACTGTATCCAGAGAAAATATTTTGGAAGTGAAAGCCACATACAAAATGCAATCTTTTAGAACAGACTAGCAACAATTCTGCACATAGCAAACCTTCTATTACACACATACAAAAAAGAAATACTAAAATTTAAAAGTACATCGGCTGAAGTACCAAGCCATGTGTGTGTGTGTTGCCACAGAACTTTTTACAAAAGTAACACAAAAACTATAGACGTAACATACAAAATAGAAGACAATGAAGATTCCAAATGGTTTGAATTAGCTCTCTACCTTTTAGCAGAAAACAAATACAAAATAAGTGAACCCCTAATATGTTGCAGTTACTGCACTACAAAACTTGACAACAACCAAACTCCTTCATGTGCTATCACAAATAATTTGGAATTATTCCCATTACCAAAACCCCTGCAGCAACTCAATTTGTATGAGAGAATCATAATTCAAACAGTTCACCCATTTCAAGCAATAATACGCCTTCAAGCAAAAACAGCAAAATTACCTCTCTCTGAATTGCTGAAAGGCATTCGTGGCAAAGTAGTTTATTTGGCATTAGATCTGACAGAGAATGTGCACACTCTAGGAATCCAACGTCCAATAGGCATTCTTTAATTGTCTTAGTAAATGTTGTGCCGACAAAAGAGAAAAAAATTTGGCAACAACTCGTGGACTTACATAAAGTTAGACAAGCCTTGCAATATCTGAAAGACAGTAATGAATACTACAAAGAAATAAATATTGAAGAAGGCTTAAGGGAAGCAACTGAAATAATCAAGATTCATCAGAAACTGGTCAATTTGAACTTCTGGATCCTGCTGCAGTATCCACTCTTTTGGACCATTACACAATTCATCCATTGTACTCTAATGAGAGCATAGATGATGCACTAGAAACTTACCAAATGCGACAAACTAAAGGGTCACCAATGAGCATATGGGAAAGAAGTATAGAAGCACGTGCTTTTCCACTGCTATTTCCTACTGGCAAAGGAGGATGATACGATGATAGACCCACTCAGATAACAGCATCAGAATACCGCTCATTACGAATGTATTCTGAAGATCCCAGATTTAGATAAAATGTGGAATACATATTCCACCTACTCTTTGAAAGTGAACTAGCAACCCTATGTTACAGAGTTGCACACATATTGAAATCTGGAACCCACTTTCAAAATATTTCAGCTACGCAATTAATACAAAAAGTACAAGAAAAAGATGAGGTTTTACAATCAAGTATAACAAATCTGTTTGCAAACATGGGTGGTCTGAAAAAATACTGGTTCCGACGGCACAGAGATGTACGTTGTATGGTCAGAAATCTTGGACCACCCACTTGGTTTGTTACATTAAGTTGTACAGAATATGCATGGGAAGATTTACATGATTTCCTATGCATATCAAACAACAACAAAACCAACATAGATGTACTAACAACTGGAGAACTTTGCTCTCTAGATCCTGTTAATGTTTCAAGATATTTCCACCATCGTTTCATTGCTATGCTACACTTTATTTGTAATAAAACTGTTCCTCCACTCGGAGAAGTGCAACACTTCTTTTGGAGAAAAACAATACCAAGCCAGAGGAGCACCACATATCCACATGTTTTTATGGATCAAAGGTGCACCTAAATTTGGTCAGGACAGTGATGCCACTGTTTTGCAAGTCATCCAAAAATATGTCACTTGTGAAATCCCTTCACAAAGGACACATAGTGACCTTCATGGACAGATTGTACAATTTCAAAGACACAAATGTGGCAAATATTGTCATTGCAAGTACAAAAGCAAAGGGAAATACTACACCAAATGCTGCTTTGGTTTCCCTAGACCAGTTACAGAAACAGGTGAAGTGAACAACTTCATGTCTTCAGTTCGACATAGTGTTAAAGGTAAATCACCTAAGAACACCTATTACATAAAAAGAACAGAAGAATCAAAATATATCAATGATTACAATGCAATCATTGCCCTCTTATGGAATGCAAACATAGATGTGCAGTACATTGCAGACAATTCCACCGTAGTTGCACGATATGGTACAGCCGACTTAAAAAAAGCAGAAAAAACAGAGCTTCAAGACCTCTTGAATGACCTATCATCAGACAAAACACTATCTCAGAAATTGTACAGCCTAGGCATAAAAATGCTCTCCCATAGAGAATGTGGCGCCTATGAAGCTGCAGATCGTTTAACCGGTACTGCTTTGTATGGAAAATCTGAAAATATAGTATGGCTAAGTCTTGGTCCTACTAAATCTAGAAAAAGAGTTCTCAAATCATATGAAGACATAGAAACAATTGCCAAAAATGATCCCAACAGCCAAGACATTTTAAAAAAACAATTTACTATACGCATACTACCCGAACAGGAGTACCACTTTGGAAATCATGTGTCTATACCACATAGCCCAAAACTTTGCATACAAAAATAGTATAAAACCCGATGAAAGCAAAGGTAGATATAGAGTGACAGATTGTGAAGGCAGCTTAGTGAAACTTACCAAACGAAGCTTAATTAATCATGTCAAATTGTCATTAAAAACTCCTCAACAGAAAGAACTAGATTACATGTCCCTGCTACAACTTTTTAAACCATGGAGAAAAGAGGAAGAGCTACTAGATAACTATGACTTCTATGAAGACGCTTTCAAAGCAAATGAAAGCGCTATCACCGATGTGAACTTTACGCAGTACAAAACAATGTTCCACAATGAACAGCAACACGAAGAACTCCAGGCCCAACTAGATAAGGACACTTCCGACAGTAGTCAACCTTCTGTAACAGGAAGTCAAGAACCACTAGGACAGCCACTATTAGCAAATGAGGCAGAATTAGCTATGACAGAAGTGGAAAACACCATGTGTCACTATGAAGAAGATATAGAAGACTTAACTGTACTACAATCAAAACTTAACAAAAATCAGTGCACCATTTTTGAATAAGTAACAAAAGAAATTGCACATGGTGTACAACACGAAAATAAAGAATGTACCTGCCAAAATTACAAACCTATACTGCTATACGTCAGTGGTGAAGCTGGTTCATGGAAAACATTCTTAATCACAATCATCAGCAAGTTCCTTCAACAATTGACAAAGAACAAACTGTCAGCTGTTGTAACTGCCCCCACAGGTTTAGCTGCCTACAACATAGGCGGTGTCACTTTACACCGATTACTACTCCTTCCAGTAGAACACCAAAACAAATTAGACTATTACAAACTTTCTGCAGAAGCTGCAATGGAACTATGCAGAGTATTAAAACAAATGAAAATGCTACTAATAGATGAAGTGAGCATGGTCTCCAACCTAATGTTGGCTTTGATTCCCCTCAGATTGCAAAAAGTACTTAAAACAAACTACAAAGACCTCTTTGCAGGAAAACACATTATCGTTTTCGGAGATCTTCTACAATTGACACCAGTGAAAGGTGAACCTATTTCTAAAACCTTAGGACACAAACTCTGCCGTAAAACTGTTGGCAGCATAGGAAATGTCAACCTTTGGCAACATTTCCAATACAGAGAATTAACAGAAAACATGCGTCAATCGGCAGACCTCACTTACGCCAACATTTTAAAAAGTATTAGAATTGGTGTACTATCTCAAGAAGCACAAGCAATACTGAAAAAACGGTACATTCATGCACTTTATGGCGATAACGCTTGTGCTACTGATGTTATGGAACAATTAGCGCACAAAAATGTCAATTGTATGGCCTTAATGCCAACTCTTGCAAGCTGTTTCAAATTCAATGAAACAATGTTAAAAAAAGAAATGCAACCAATAATTGAAATTTGCACCACAGACAAACTGGACGTACATGGTATGACACTACCCATGTGTCAGCAAGCCACAACAAGACTAAGTACCTTAGAAAATTCAATCTCCATCACAGCTGGGTTGGAAAAAATATTTAAATGATCCTTAAATTGTAGAGTAATGCTTAAACGTAACCTTGATGTGGAGCAAGGGCTAGTTAATGGGGCACTGGGTACAGTTGTTGGCTTTCAAACATACCCACGTGACAACAACATTCAGTTTGTCAATATTCGCTTTGACAAACTTTCAGAAGTAAAAAGGATAGGGCGCTCAACAGCTCGATTCCTTCTCTTCAAAGACATATATGTACGTAGAGAACAATTTTCTCTAACTCTTGCATATGCAGTCACCATTCATAAATCCCAAGGTCTTACCCTAGACAAAGCATTGATAGGTATAGGAAACACAGTCTTTAAAGAAGGCTTGAGCTATGTAGCACTATCACGCTTACGTACACTTGACGGTCTATTTCTAATCAACTTTGATGCAAGTAAAGTGAACGCTGATATTCCTTGCGTTTTAGAATACAATAGACTGCGTTCACTGTACACCCCCCGTCTGAAATCATATCCTGTTCCAGAAAAAGGAAAACGTTGTAAAAGAAACTAATTCAAACAGAAATGCAACAGAATCTGACTGCAAATCCTTCAAAGAAAACAAAAGAAGATAATACTTCATCAATTACCACAAGCAAAGAAGAACCTATTAGGGAAAGTTAATCAGGTACTTCTTCAAAGAAGGAACAGAAACTCCGAAAAAAATCACTCAGAGACAGAACTATCTGGTCCATTTAAATTTGCAAATGAAACTGGTGTAAGTTGCTGCACAAATGTAGCAATGAATATTCTATTTCAATTGCCACCAATTGTTAACAACATTTACTTACACAGTACAGACCAATTGTGTTTGCAAATGTTAGTCCTTCATAGAAACGCAACAAACAATCCTGACAACACGTATAGTGTTCACGGAATAAGACAAGAATTGGACTACTGTGCTGGAATGGTGAGCTTCCCTATAAACTCACAAGAAGATCCACAAGAATTTCTAATGTACTTACTACAAGTACTCGAAAACAAAAACATACCTATAAATGAAATCTTCCAGATTTCATACATGTGGAAACATACATGCACTCTCTGTAACAATGTGACACAGGAACAAATCCCAAATGAGCGATTTGTGTATGTATCCATACCTAATTGTGAATCCATTCCATTTCAGCAACTTCTACAAATTGCAAACCATGGCAGATTATGTACTATCTGCAATTCAGATAATCGCTCCACCTTACTGATACAAACACATAGTAACTACGTAATACTAATGCTTCTACGTTACAATGCAGATGGTACCAAAAACAACTGCAAGCTGACTGGATTCACACACGGTCAACTGTCACTTGGTAACAAAACCTTCACAACAATAGGTATAATCTACCACGCAGGAGCCACAACCAATGCAGGTCACTACACTGCATATATTTAAAAAAATGTGGATGGTTCGAACGTAATAATAGTAGCATTACTTTAAAACAGAGATTACGAGCAAATCTTACAAACGCATATTTAATCTTCTTAAAGCCAAAATTTAATAACTAATGTGTAATTCAACATTAACAAAAATTCAAGTAAGAGACTATAAACAGTTAGAATACACCAACAGGTATCTAACTGCCCAAGATTGTATAACAACCACACAGATAAATGAATACCATAGATTCATGACAAAAAATGCACAGTTAGAATACGCCAATAGGTATCTAACTGTTTAAAAAATCTGCAACAAGCCAACACACATAACATTAAGCAGAAACAACAAGTGGACACTCAAAGGAAACAAAGAAATAGTTTGTAGCATAGCAAAGAAAGTTTTTTTTTTAATCTGACAAGGATTTTTTTCCCCCAGACCCAATGATTTGAAAAACAAACACAGAAACTGAGCAAAATGCACAATACACTGGTTTGTAAATTTTTATCACAGAAATAGAAGAGGATATTTCCTCCAAGTACTAAAGTCATGTAAGAAATATATCGAAACTCAACGAATTAAACAGTAAGTATAATTTCACACATTTCATACATATTCAAATCTATACGTCTGATCTATGGCAGTAATACGGTGCAGTGGCTGTAGGCAGGGCCTAGAGTCTTGGATGTATAACCTACGATCTACACCCTGCGGCCATGCAACCAAGATTGTAGGTCCTACTCACAACCATTGCAGCATATGAAAACCATGTTGGCTTATAACTTCACTGCTTATAACTTTGGTCTTGGATGCATGGGCGTGCACACAACCACTGCACCACATCACACCCATGCTGACTTATAACTTCAGTGCTTATAACTTCAGTCTTGGGTGCCTGGCCTTTGGCCATGCACCCAAGACTCTAAGTCCTGCCCACAACCACCACATCATATCACACCCATTGTGGCTTAAAACTTTACTACGTATAAATGTGGTCTTGGGTGCATGGCCAACTGCTGACCAAAATTGCTGGAGGAGACCTGGGAAGGACTAAAGGAGGCTGGGATCTATGGCCAAGTAGATGCAAAATAGAGGGGTTGAGTATGGAGAATATCCATAACTGATGTTGGATTCTGATAGTCCCTGTCCTGTACTTGAGCCTTGATGCCTTTTTTCCTAAGCGCAGACCCAGAGATATTTGTGTAAGTAAACATGTCCAACAAAACCAAGTCTGGTGGGGATCTGTTTGATTGAATAGTTTTCCCGTTATTGATTGGGTGAGCACACAACATAGATCCTTAGTATTTCTAATAATGAATTCCCACATAGACAATTAACACATGGTGATTTTGTTAAAATTGGAACTTAACAACATCGCTTCCTGTGTGAATAAAAATATAGTCTGTAAAAGAATTGGGTACTCCTGTTTCTGAATGCAACCCCAAAATGCCCTAAAGGGTGGGGTGCATAGAAAACGAAATTCCCAATTGTTCATCGTGGATCTTTTGATTGGGGAGGGCAAGAATTCCCTGCATCGTGGATTGCTGCATAAATATCCCTAACAAGTTCCTTTTAGAATGAAGAGAACCACACAGGTTACCCGCCTATAGAACAGGCTCTTTGTTCCAGATTGCATGCTGCAGGCTTTATTAGGATTCCTTTCAGGAGCCAAGGGCTCTGGGCAACAGCACAATCCCTGTGGCACACTGATGTTTTCTCCGTTTACTGTGGCTATCTGCAACAAAACCAGCTGCCTACACCCACCATGTGATTTTAGGCGCGATTGTTGTATGGAGAGGATCTCCTGGTCCATCCCACCTTCTCCTCGTCGAATGGCAGAGGTCAGTCACATGGATACACTTTCATTATCTGGCCTATTAAGAAATGGAATGAAAACCACGAGTGAGCAGCACAGTAGGCCTGGGACAGGTTGTAGCAGTTAAACTGTGGTCTGAAAGAACAGAGACTGGGGTGGGTGGAAGAATGAGCATGTGGTGAGTTGGTGAGCAGGAGCAGGTGACTGACTGGAGTAGAGAACACTTTAGGGAAACCCGGGAAGGACATCCCGGTTGGCGACAACTCAGAGTGGCTAAAAAGTGGCATCTTTACCTCGATTTGGTAGCTGAGACCCAATGCCGGCTGAAAATACAGATGCCAAGAGAAGGAGGTGGTCGTATCCCACTAGCTGCAGAGAGCAGACAAGCATGGAATACCACACCATGGTGAGACCCTGTAAGTGACACAAATGTGAACCCTTCCCATCTATTCAGAATCATTAAAGAGAATTGTTGCTGCATTGGATAAGGGGAAGCTTTCCTGGTTATTGTCATTTTGAGAATAGACTGGTGCTTTTTACTTCGCCAACAGATTGCAAATCCCCAATAAAAGTCTGTTAAACCATAACTTTTGGTGCTTGCTTTTCTGTGTATTCCACTCAGCTTCGAAACACACTCATGGGACCTTGCGATATTTCCATTACCCAACAATGGGGATTAGCCTCCATTTTGGGCCAGAATGTGCAGTTTCTGTCTACTTACATTAGAGTCTAAAGAAATGGTTTTCAAACAGATTAAAATACTTTTTTGTTTCATTCCAACTCTAATAGTAGCATGATAATCTATCTCATTTCGTAGTCAGATGGTGAAATCTATATATGACGCACAACTACATGGGTCACAATATGTATTGGGGAATATTGCTGAAGGAACTGTGCAGGACTACCGAGGAAACGGTTAGAAGAATACTCAATATATCAGGTTACATTGGTAAAGAACTTGGATGGTTAGTCATTGACAAAGTGTTAGCGTCTCACTGTGAACCGTAAAGGGACTTTGGAGTCAATCCTGGCACAAAAGGAACAATATTGGATTGTCACATTAAGAACCATTAGAGAGGCGCAACATTAACGTCTGGACATTCAAATGTCTTAGGCAGTGTCACTTTCCATCTAATACAAGTTAAAATACTCATGACATCTTTAAATATTTTTGATAGAGTAAATTTAATCTAAGAAGGTTTTTTCTCTATTGAATTTAGTTTATTTATTTGTAATGCACACCCAACCCTGAGGTAACTACAATTACCAATGTTGAATGGGACACTTATGACAGTGATTGTTTGTTTTGAAACCTCATTGAATTTTGATTGACACAGAATAATAAACGACATCATTGCATTACATAACCACAAACAAACGTACTATGTAATTACGCCAAATTAGGTAAACACTTTGTGGCGTTCCCGCGCAAGAAGCATGTTTCCATAAAAAAGAAATAATTGCAAGGATACGTAATTGCAGTTAGGTCAGGTCACATCCGAGGACAGAGGACTCGCTATTACTGTTAACATTCTGCTAGGCATGAATTAGGTGAGCAAATCCCTGGTGGTACTAGCCACTTTTGCAGCTACATTAGTAATTGGAAAATGTTATAGTTCCTCAGTGTAGAATTAAGCTTAATGGAATTGTTTTAATGTTTTGTTTTTCAGCTAGTAAAAGCAAAATTAAATGTAACCAAACCATAGGAGTTGAAAGTAAATTTAATCGGCAACCCTACCTTATTTCGCATATTGGATTGGTAAGGAATTGCTTAACCAACATGGGTCATGGTTGCTCAACGGGAGGCATTAATCTACAAAATATACATAATTGACCTTTGGTATTTTACGCTTTCTCAAATATGAAGGAATCCGCTGAAGAAGTAGTAATATCCTTATCGTATAAGTGATCCGAAGTTGGTGGAAGTCATGTGACGCCTCGTACAAGGTGGTTTAACATTTTGAAAGTGATCGTCAAAATGAATGTTCATCTAATAAATACCCGAGGCTTACATTTGGGACCTCAGTGTGTTCAAAGTAATAAAAATTGACTAAAGAACAACTGAAATACCCAACCCTTCTAAATAGTTAATGTGAGATGAACAATCTTTATGTTCAATACACATTCAACTTTATTTAATGGATTCTCTCTATATTTAAGTGCTCAGGATTTTACAAAAATGGGATTGATACAGTTATTATCAACCTGATGAAGGTGCAGAGAAGCCTTTCCTACTCCGTCTGTGTTGAAACATATGTAGACCCCAATTCTCCACTCCGTTCTTGTACGCTATTATGTGACACCAAGCCGACTGATATGAAACACGACGTCAGGTCTCATACTGCCATTAAAACTGAATCTGCTTCCGGTTTTACTTTTAAGGAAACTACTGTAGTGGAAATGATAAATATATTGAAATCTATGCATCCTACTAATTGTCCTGGTGAACTTCTCTCATCCAAAATTAATTTTGAGCATAAAGTGCAGTTTACGCCTTTTTTATGTAGATTCGCCAATGCCTCCTTTCGGTTAGGCAAAATCCCTCAGCCACTAAAAAATGTGGCGGTATCACTATTATTATTTAAAAAAGCTGGATTAGATCCCTCTGATGCTGTAAACCTTAGGCCAATTACGAATACCTTGTTTCTACTCAAACTCATAGATAAAATAGCAACCATCCAATTGCAGGACCATGTACAAACGACTGATATACTTCATACTAAGCACTCAGGTTTCCGAAGTTACCATGGCACTGAGAGTGCCCTTCTCGACCTACAGACCTTTATGCTTTCTAAATTGGAAGACAGTAGGTCGGGGCTGCTGATGTTGCTGGACTTATCAGCAGCCTTCGATCTGCTTGATCATAACATCCTTCTTGATAGAATGCAGTTGGTCGGGGGCCTCTCTGCAAATGCCATAGCTTGGTTGAGATCTTTTTTAGAGGGTCGACGATCCCAAGTATATTGGGGGGACTGTGCCTCTGAACCACAACTACTGACTTGTGGAGTTCCACAGGGGGCTTGTCTCTCCCCTTTATTGTGTAATATTTATATTCTCCCCCTCTGTAATGATTTGGAACTCTTCAGGATCTTCTTTTGTAATTATGCGGATAATTTTCAATTGGTTCTTGACATCACTGGTAATCATGATACTGACCAAAATTTGGTGGACATGGTGTGTCAGTCAATAAAAAAAAGTGGATGTCTACTAATTGGCTCTGCCTAAATGCATCTAAGACTGAGTTTATGCTTTTTGGACCCCGCCAAGCACTAACTAAACTGGACCAATCGTACTCGGGTTTTAGAATTGATGGCAGTGACATAAAAGTTGTGCAGAAAGTTAAAACACTAGGTACGTTCATGGAGAGTAGTTTAGATTGTGATGCCCACGTTAAAGCTATCTCAAAGAGCACCAACTACCATATCAAAGTGCTCAGACAGGTTGCCCCACTTGTTTCCATCGAAAATCGCACTAAACTTGTGAGAGCTGTTATTTTACCACGTGTGGATTATTGTAATGTGTGTAATATTCTTATGTGGGGCAAGTAAAGCTGATCTCCATGAACTCCAGAAAGTACAAAATAAAGCCATCCGCATCATCTTTCAGATGAAAAGTTCTGAACCGATAACTGCTTCCAGGAAAAAATTACACTGGCTTCCTGTTGAGGCTCGCATTCGGTTTAAATTACTTACCATTTGCCATAAATGTATTTATGGGACTGCACCAAGCTATCTGAAAGATGTCGTAAATGTCTACCAACCTTCAAGAAGACTTAGATCAGCGGAAGATCTCTTACTAGCCCATCACCGTGTGAAACAAGCCCGCAGGCTTTGCAGAGCGTTTCATATCCAAGGCACCAAGGCTTGGAATGCCTTGCCAGCTACCCTGCGCAAAACCGGGGACTTCCTTATGTTTCGGAAACTCTTGAAGACTTACCTCTTCTATTAGTATACTCCTCCTTACTGGTAGCCGCCATTATCTGTCTCTCAGCGCCTGGATGCCTACGGGCTTTGGCGCGGTATAAGAAAAATAACATGAGACAATTGTATTGAATAACATTTTTGTTGCGTTACATGAGAACTGAATACTATGTTTCTGCATATTTACTTTTGCTGTACTTTGATCAGTCGTTGAGATTAATATTATGAATTCCTTAAACGTACAATAAAGGCTTCATGCAATTAGTTTCTTTTAGCAATACTGCCTGGTGATATGTTATTCCACAAGGGTGCCTAAATTAAGTGGTGGATTGCCAAAAATGTTTCCTTTATCATTTTATGTTGTGGCTAATAATGTTTGTTATGTTAGAATCTGTTTTTGCAACATGTTTGGTAAGTGTTTGCGTTCTCACATGTTTGTTGTGCTATTGTTGGTTGTCTTTCACGTATGTTGTATTCTTGCTTTGATTTATTTTGTGTATTATTGCTCTTATTGATAATAAATAACTGTAATGTATGTGAGGCATTACACATGGTTATTGAGGACATCACACCTGGCGTTTCATCTTTAAAAGAATGTAAACAAGCATTTCTCCCCTGTCGTTCTTCATTAGTGATTATCACGGGGGCTATCGACACCTTAACTTGCTTCTGTTTCAGAGCACTAAGAAGTAGGGGTGGACTTGCAACCAAAAGTGGCCTTAGAAGTGTCTTTTGAAGTGACCCCATATTACGCCATGTGATCATGCCTAACACTTCTAAGTGGGGTGTGGGCGGTTCCTCCGCAAGAACATTTGGAAATAATACGCCCAAATTGTGAATTTTAAAGCATATTAGCCTCTCTGTATGGATTAAAAAGTTGTTAAACATAATACAAACTGGCATGTAACATTTGTTAAGAGTGAGGAATAGCACAAGGGAAGTTTTATAGCAAATTCTTTACTTCTAAGGTAAACAAGGGATGAGGATCGATAAAGGGAAGGGGCGGGGTGCATGGAAGGGAGGGTAAGAGGAGTATCAAACCATGGCACCCACACAAAAGAGGTCCATGGTGCAGAGGCCCACTGGGAAATCTCCAGAGATGCCAGTCGGCCAGTCCGCCCCTGCCAGATATGATATGATGATATGATATGGCATTTATAACGCTCCTAGGAAGCAGCGGGAAGAGCATTAGCGCTACATTTAAGGCTAACATGTGGGTGGGGGGAAGTAAATTAGCATTTATTTATTTATTTATTTCCACATTTAAACTAGAATTTCATTGGGGAAAACAATGATAATATAAATTCGACCCTCCTAGTCTTTCTTTTTTAAATATTTTTTTTATTGTGATATTGGTTGCTCTTACTCGACCTTATACAGGTCTTTTTAAATGTTGTTTTAATTCCGCCATGCGCGAAGTGGGCACGCTCCCTCCCATTGAATTATCGCCAACTTATGTTTTAGGATTGGAGCCCACCACATGGGTGAGATGAGTGCACCACCTGCCCACTCTTTAGCTCTCCTAGAGAGAGAGAGAGAGAAAGAGAGAGTGAGAGAGAGGCGCAGAGGGGAATCGCAACCACTTGATAAAATGGCTTGGCACCTGCGCCTGCTCCATTTACTGTAAACCACTCAGGCGCCACTTAGGGACTGAGAGCTGCACATACTAGAACACACAATTAGACTGGCAGTGCCCCCACACCGCCCACCAGAGGGGCTTTGCACCACTATGTCAATGAAATGTATTTTCAAACACGAGCTTTTTGTTTTTCGCACATAGTCTGGCCTGCCTATTGGGAATCGTGTGATGTTCTCACAGGCTGATGCCTCGGAATGGTTAGTGGGGCTGGGGCAGTGTCAAGTACATCCAGTCATGTGACTAACTCTGCGCCAATGCTACTGGCCACCAAGCCCGCAGTATAAATCAGCTGAGCAGGTGACTCTAAAGAAAATGTTATTCCAAAGTTGTCAAAGGTTTGGATGATGTGTGATGGGTTTTGCAATTCTTATGTTAATAATCAAACTTATTAAAATCACTGCACTACATGCATTTAGCAATTTTCTGGCATCTTTATGTATTCTTGGGGTACACACACACGCACGCACGCACGTACGCACACACACACACACACTGATTTCCACTCCATTCAACGCGCATTATCATTTCATGTACTTTGTTATTATCATGTTATCATTCAATTTTATTAAAAATTGTAACATTAACTTTACTTCAGTTTAATATATTTGTACAGCTCACCAATTGGCACACAGGCCAATTGGTGCGCCTCTTTGCCCTCTTTGTTTTGCAGACAGACAAAACAGAGGCCAGCAACAGAAAATACGGTACAACGTCTTTTCATTGCGGGATGAAAACTCATTGAAATATTTAGGGGGGTTAGAAAAGTATATATACGGGGTGTGGGTGTTTGGGAATGGATAGAAAATGAAAGGGGATGTTGGGCTTGGGGGGAACCCCCCAAAAAATAAAAAAATTAAATTCGATGAATTTTTTCATAAAATATCTGCAGAAAAAAACCCAGCGAAATTGCATCCCATGATGAAATGACATAGAACCGAAAATACAAGAGGGCATATATGCCGAACAAATCAGGCAAGCAGCTTAAACTGGTTGAGTATGGGCACTATCTAAATAACACACAATTTTACTTCTTTTTAAAGATTTCCATACATTTTATTTCCCTAAGATCCAGTGGTAGCCTGTTCCGTGCTCTCTGGGCTGCCGCAAAAAAGGCCCTTTTTTCCAGCAGTGTTATTTTACCTCTGCGCACTTTCAGTAGCTTCAGGCTATTTGTTCGAAGATCTCGACTGGATACATTACTCTGTAGTACTTGAGCCAGGTATAATGGTTTATTCAATGTCACACTTTTACAGGTGATCATCATCAGCGGATAATCAATTCTAACCTCAACGGGGAGCCAGTGTAGTCCTCTTCTAGCCTCAGACACATGGTCTCTCTTCTTAAGGCCAAGAGTGCAGGGACGTCATTTCATCAAAATGCCAGGGCTAGTGGAAGTGACATCACAGGACCCTTGACCCCTGATAACATCACAAGAAGTGATGTCATTTGACCCCACCCCAAAGTGATATCACGGGAAGCGATGGAACACAACCTTTCACCCGTTGACAAAACAGGAAGTGGCATCAGATAGCATTGTACACTACGAAAAATATGGTTTCGATATCACTATAATGTGATGTACATTTCATACAAGAATGGATCGCCCTATGTATCGTTAAGATCAGTGTGTATAGGCCCATGTTACCAAATTGCTGTGAAAGCAAGCAGACGTCCATGACCAAATGATAATGTATTATTATATAGCACATATGCTTAAGAGCCTTATATAGAAAAAATATACACCCTATATCACCCAACCTGTGTTGGTACTCATTTATCGACCTCGGAAGGATGAAAGGCTGAGTTGAGGGGTTTAAGAACAGACTAAATCAGTGACTCACCCCCTGAAGTGTGCCTGGAATAAACCTTTAATGAGTCTAGCAATCATTGTATAAAATTCCAGAAAGACACATTATTTGGTATTCCTATTCTTTCTTATTTAGGGTCAGTGCTGAAAGTGTTTGACTTGTGGCACCCCTTTGCTTCTTTTTCTTATTTTTTTAAGGGGCCTGAACAAGAAAGCCTGTCACTGCAGAAGTAAAGAGCCACATGGTGCTGGCCACGGCCCAGGAGCTTGAATTTAAAAAAAGAAGAAAAAAAAAAGATTCTTTTATTTTTTTTAAGTTTTTTTTTAGGGGTCGCAAGTGAGACCACGAGGTTGCATGGGAGACCCCAGAGGTCGCATTTGCGACCTCTGGTGACCCCTAAATGACATCCCTGCAAGAGTGATCCTAATAGCGCTTTTTTCTGTTAGTTGAAGCCTGGCACAATCCCTCTTACAAATCCCTACCAGCAAATTGCTCCATTTTAGCGCCCAGACTGGCCCTAGCAACTGTCTCGCAGTTTGCTATTGAAATGTAAGGTCGTAGCTGTGTCAACAATGTTATGTAGTGTGCTGATGAGGATACTTGATTAGTTACTTGGGCCTGCATGTTGAGATTGTGATCTAGAAATATTCCCAGTGTTTTGAGTTTCATTGGTTTGGGAATCACACATTCTGCTATCTTAAAATGCAAGTATTCTTCCTCAAGCTCCATGATTTTCTTTTCCTACACTCATGAGTTCGGTTTTCTCAGTGTTCAGAGCTAGGCCACTTTCGACCATCCAAGACTGTATTAATTTGTATAATTAATTCACTTTTTCTGTGTCCTGCTCATGCCTGCCAGAGAGGGGAATACGCATTGTGTGTCGTCTGAATAATTCGTAAACCAGACACCCCGCTCCTCCAACATGTCAAAAAGGGGAACCGTAAAGATATTATATAGTGAGGGAGAGAGGTACGCCCCGTGTGGGACCCCAAACATGAATGGTGCCGGCACAGCCTCAGCGTCCTCACTATAAACCCTAATCTGTCTGTTATTCAAGAAAGATTGAATCCATAAAGCCGTCTTATCTGAGATGCCACCTACTCCCATTAACCTGGTCACCAGCCAGTAATGAATGGTCTACCAGGTCAGAAGCTGCTGACAAATCAAGCAGCATGAGTAGTGCAGCCTGCCCTTTACCCATCACCTGCACCAGCCTGGACTTCAGATCTAGTAGGGCTGTTTCAGTGCTATGACCTTGCCTGAAGCCAGACTGCCATTTATTTAAAAAATCATGTGTGTTCAGATATTCTAAAATGTGGACCTTCGCAAAACAATCGAAAATATTTAATAAAAAATGGCATGTTGCTAATGGGCCTATAGTTAGTGGGCACCAATGGGCCTAATCCTGTTTTTTTCAGCAGATGAGGGATCCGGCATTCTTGAGCTTATCCGGCACATGACTGTCCTTAAAAGATAAATTAACAAATCTGGACAAGATCCCAATCAATGCTGGAGTGCTAGCTTTAATCGCAATGGCTGGGCAAACATCCCCTTTGCACTTAGTGGGTTTAAGTTTTTTTTATAATAGCTGCCAACTCAGTTTCAGATACTGGTCTGAAGTCAAATTGGTATTTCGTGATGTTTCACATATTAGCAGTACAAGGGGCACCCACTTGATCTGCCTGCTTTCTACTGATCTCAATATTTAGTTTAATTAACTTGGGTTTCTTCAGCATGGGTGCTTATATATGCATGCACCATGTGCTGACATATTTGGATCATCCTTAATACCTGGACAGGGATTTTCTAGCACTTTTAGGACCTTAAATAACTCTTTGGATTCACATAGTGCCTTGGGGGTCCTAATATCAAACATTATCTTTTTTGCTGCAATGATTGAAAAGGTATATGCTTTGGAGGCAAGATTATATGCATCCCTCTGGGGGAGAACTTTAGAAGCTTTCCACGCATAAAAGCATTTGTTCTTTTTGGCTTTAAGTGCCTGAAGAGCCGGTGAAAACCATCTATTTGTCTTTTTTCTAAAACTAGTGTGGTATTCAGGGGTGCCATGGCATTAGTTGCTTCGACAAGCATCTCCTGATACACCTTAGCCATCTGATCAGTGGAGTCCATACTGACTATTTTGTCTGCCAGGGGAGTAATCTAAGATTGTAGGGCTACTAAAGATAGCTCATTAAAGTTTTGGTGATTATTTTAGCCCTTATTCTTTTTTCTGTCACCAACCTAAACTGAATAAAAAAATGATCAGACCAAGGGCATGGATTAATGGAAAGATCAGTTATCAACATGTTATGTGTTGCTAGCCAGTCCAAGGTGTTACCTCCAATGTGGGTCGCAACTTTGACCTTATGCGTAAATCCACGGTTGTTCAAAGCTTCTGCTAGGCCCATTGCTGCACAATCGGTGTGGGTCTTACTAAAGGTAGTAGCAGATTACATTTTTGTGATGTGAAGCCCGGGATGGCTGAGGGAGGTCGATAAACAAGCACCAAATTAACAGTGGTCTCTGCATCGATCCTAACTTTGGCCATAAGTATTTCACAGCCTTCTGGCTCCACCAGATCTAGTTCCCATACCTCTGGTTGGTCTTTATAAATAATGGATACCCCCCCCCCTCCCCTCTTGTTGTTCCCTGTGTAATATACCATATCCTGTTGGGACTGCGAATGCTAGTGAAGGCCCTGTAGCTTTGTAGAGCCACGTTTCAGTGAGTGCACATATATCAAGGTCCACATCTTCTATAAGTAAAGCCACATCAGTGGCATGTCTTACTAGCGATCTAGTGTTCAATAAAATAACTTTAAGCTCACATTTCTGATCCCTTATGGAGGGTATTTTACTCTCTTCGGGATGTAGTACTTTGGGGGTGTTCATGTTCAGTTCCTCATTTAAAATGTCCCCTGGTTGACCAGTAGGACTGACACCTGTAGTCTCCAGGGGCAGTCCATGTGGTTGTCATTGTTTGTACTAGCGCCAGACGTCAATAAATCCAATGAACTTAAAGCACATGATAACGCATAACCAAAGTTATTAGCATTGGCAAGCTCGGGAGTTTTCCAAACCCTGATCTGCCTCTTTAGACAGCAATTCCCTTGCAGAGCAGGGCAGACTCGTCAAAAGGTTAGCAGGTGTGGAATTTGCAGAGGTCTTTGGGAAAGCATGCCTGCAGGGTTGATTTTTACAATTGGGCCAACAGGATTATTTTAATTCCCTAAAATGACACTCAAGGGGCCTCATTACGAGTCCAGCGGTAACCCTGCCGGTGCTTCCGGCGGCTTGCTGCCGGACCCGTAACACTTTTGCTGCACCTGACTTCCCGGTGCCACCGGGACATTACAAGCCCCAGGGGATCGGGAAGTCAGGTGCTGGAAAATGTCAGTCCCCATTCTTGTGGAGCCCCATAGGACTCCATTGGAATGAAGACACGGAAGCACTGGCACCGTTGCTAACAGTTCCATTGCTTCCGTAGAAACTCTGTGGACGGGTGCCGTTACACTGGGTAAGTCAGACCTGCCGGGCACAATGGCCCCCGCCCGCAGAGTTGTAGTGTGGTGGTCTGGAAATGTGTGCTGGTTTGGTTGCGACCGGCACCCATATTTCCGGACCGCCACATTTGTAATGAGGCTCATGGTCTTGCTGATCCATTTTAACTCTTCAAGAACAATTGTTTCCCGAACCCTACTCGATAATATGCCCCGAAAACACAGAGCACAAGACCACACCGTTCGATTCTTCATAAGCCAGAACTTGAGCTGCCTCTGCCCTTTTCGGTTTTGGCCCATGTGGTGGAGCTTTACGGCAACTTGTACCCAAAGCATCCTATACAGAGCCAAGAGTGGGGAAGGGGTGTTGAAAAGCAGAATATGTGATTGCCATAGAAATTGTCAATGCTATTGGCATGCATGAGAAATTATTAGTTTTTGTGTCCCGGCACTAAACGTGCTTTTCTTTCTACCGGCATGTGTCACTGCATGCACGAATACACAAAAGAACACTGCAAAGGCCTGAAATCAATGAAGTCGGAGTCAAAGACAATCTTTCATCCTAGCTCCTCAACCTAGTCCTAGCCCCTCGCCCAGTCTAGGCGTGGGGCGTCAGGCCTGTCTCGGCCTGCTGCCTTTCACATAACTATAAGACTCTGAGTTATCTGTGTGATCAGAATGTAACTCCGACCATGTTTTGGACAACTGTCTCCTCTTGTGTACCTCTTATGAATTTAGACCCTTCCCAAGTTTTTTCTCACATCGGGTCCTGCAGGCTGCGTGCTGTGGTGAGAACGTATTCTGCATATATGCACCTGGACTTCACTTGTAGCTCTTCTACTGGCCGACCATATGTCTCTGGTTTGTTGGACTCCAGTTGTTCTGCTCTTTGCACACTCCTTGTTGGCCCTTTCTGTGCACGTGATCTTGAGTTTGCCAATTATTATTATTCTTAGAGATGAATTTCTGTCGGTTTTGTTTGAATCAAAACATAATTGAATCATTAGAACATTTAATATTGCTTTGTCCAATGCTGGTGGACCGTAGAATAATCTATTTTAACCTTCATTGTGCTTATTTAGGTTCTCTGGATAATACCTATCGATGGCCATATATTTTGTGCACTGACAAAATTTCAATACTCATAGCCACTGTTAATTTTTTAAATAGCCTAAATTTAGGATCACACATGGATGAATTTTATTGAAGCACTATATGTGAAACTATGAGACAGTTTGGGTATCATGTTTTGTTTTCTTTTTTGATTTATTGAATGATTGTTAATTTTGTATTTGTTTTCCTGTACTGTATTTTATTGTATCAATATTGAAAAGCTGGTGTAAACCAGTTAAATCAATTTTAAAAATTTTACTATGAATTCATTACTATTTTACACAGTGTGCAATTCATAAAGGAATTCAACAAAGTAGTTTATTTCTTAATTCCTTTATGATAACTGTATTCAGTATACCTATGCTTCTGTCCACACATTGCTTAAAAACACAATATAAATTTTATAAAAATATGAAATGTAAAATGTGATATCTAAAAAGTTTTAAAAATCAAAAACTCTTAGATAAAACTTTTACCAAAAAAATGCCCCATCAGTGTAATTCCAACTTCTATTTAGTTCTACTAGATCGAGTTTGCCAATGGACTTGTAGTTTGGCTACTTGTTTCATTGGTGCATTAGTACTATGTTTGGAACTTAGCCTTTCCGTAGTATAGTAGTAGACACATCCCTGTGCCAGACAGGTCAGGCGCCCCTCTTCTTGCAGACCATCGCTACATGGAGGTCTGAAGGGCCATCCTCGTGGACCCCAGCCCTGACAGGAATTGCCATCGAGGCTAGCATGGACAGGGGCAGTCAGCGGGTGGGAAATAGCCGAACAACACCCAGAAACTGTGTTCCCTCCTCGCATCCCATCTCCCTCTTATCTGTACTGCGATGAAATAGTTTTGGTTTACAGTTGGCACTTAAGCACCACCTAATAGCCTAAACTAAAAAGGAATTAGAGAAGCGCCAAATAATTTAGAATTGGGAGGATAGGCTCTGCCTGAATCTATGACCGACGCAGCACACCTCAGCAAGCCCCCAGAACGCGTCCCATTGGTTGTCAGTAGACAACTAACTAAGTGTTATGCTTACATGCACACATGCAGCAGCACCTGCTGGTGCCCTTGTGAAAACGTGCCCTTCCCTAAATGCACAATTTGACCTTTGCTAGAGCATGACATTCAGGGGTGGACTGGCAACCAAAAGAGGCCCTGGAAGAAATGTGCAAAGTGGCCCCATATTACACATGTTCAGCAAGCCCAACCCTTTTCCTATGAAAACATTTGGAAATAAAATAGGTTGCAGTAGAAGCAAAAGATTAGGTGAAATACCCAATCATACATCCGCTCTCTGAAATCCCAATCTGGGTTTTATGTTAGTTGAAATTTTACTAAATGCAGTTAGTATGACCATTACGGCTGATTCATGAAAAAATTCAAAGTTGTTGTAGTTTTCAAGGTCGGTTTTATCCATCAAACCAAAGTAATCACTGATATTGTTCTTAGTGAGGAAGGATTTGCCACAAGTCACTCTATCTGTAGACTTCTATAGTGCCAATGCATTTCGGAATAAAACAATTCCTTCATCAGGGCAAGTCTAATCCAATAAAATAGGTTGCCACAGAAAAGCGGCCCAGGGTGCAGAGGCCTCCGGGATATCTCCAGTGTTCCCTACAGGATAGTCCACCCCTGATGACGTTCTGTCCAGCTCAATTCCAGCCACACAAACACATCAGAAAAAGCTCAGGCCGCTTCTTCAACTCTTTACGTTCCCATGTGATGGGCTCTCCTCTGCGCCACGCCCCTTTGCTGCTCGTCTGCTATCCATGCACCTTTACATGCAACCCGCTCGGTGTGTTCAGTGCTCTGCTGCTCCCCAGCTAGGTTTGCGCCTCTTACATCCCAGACATGCATTCATACATGGGCTCAACCATACCTGCTCGCATTCAGGGGAACCCTAACAAATGCCCCCTTTAAAGAACAAATCACGACCATGCAAAGGCAGCACCAGCTCAGTCTAGCTCACCCTCTGATCAGGAAAAAGGACACTTGCAGTGAGTGACATCAAAGATATGCAGTCAACCCACAAGGCATAAGAACCCATCTGCGCCCAACACAAGGCGACATGGAAACTGCGCTGCAAAGTAGCCCAACAGCCATTATTTCAGCATTATACAAATAAATTGAAATGCAGTTTAATTTTTTGTTTTTTTAAAACTTTCTTTATTAAAGCACTTGGTAGTGCAACATACATGAACAACAGTCAATAACAGCATGCAGATAAATGCGCATGGGCAGTGGGAGAAATAAAAGTCAGCAATATCCAAACAGACACAGAAAGAAAAACCAAAAAAAAGGGGAAAGTATTGGCGTAAGCAGGCATGGGGCCTCTTGGAGTACAATCAATGTGTCAGGGAAGCGGGCAACGGGCAGTTGGGTAGGGTACCTAGGAGGCCTCCTGCACTCGCAGCAGTAGGGAGTCGAAGGGCTGCCATGTATCTTTTGGGCGATTGCCCGCTGGTCGCAAGGATACCCACTGGTTCTCAGTATCGCTGACCCAGGTAATGGCTCGCAGCCATTGCTTAGTTGAACAGTGGGCTTAAGCCAGTGCAGTAGCAGGCATCTTACCGCCAGTAGCTAGCATGTACTAACCAGTATACGCCTGGGCCTAGGAGGATAGCTCAGGGGAAACGTGCTGCCTTGGAAGCAAAACGATACAGAGCAACACAGGTTCCATCCCGGTCCACGCTTAGAAACCTCTGGGTATTAAGGGCGCTATAACTAACCTATTACAATTACAAAAAATCGTCAAACACATGAATCAGGAGAGTGGCCTCGAATCCACTATCCATCATATCAGTGAGTATGGTACAAACCTCCTCCCACTAACCACCCAAAACCTGCGGCAACGGCATCATTACCCCTGCATCTGGGGCAGCAGCCTGTATGCGAGCCGTAGTCGGGCTGGAGGGCAGTGGTATCTAGGCAGGACTGTGAGTTGTGAGAGACCTTGTGGTTTTGCGCCCACATAACCCCCCAGGTCTCATCAGTAATTCTGAGATCCTTGTCCTTCTACCATTTAGATCGGCGTGCAGTCAGGGGAATCGGGGTTCCACTCCGAGCCATGCTGTATGAAGTGGAGATATGATGCCTCGCGTGCCCTGCGCAGTCATAACATACCCTATCACAGGGTCGCTGCAGGTTCAACCGGAAGTTCTGCCCGCAGCGCTTTAAATGCTCTACGCAAACCAATATATTGCAGCCACTGCAAGGATCTGTGTTGCACAATAACAGGGATTTCTGCAGATATGAAGTTCCCTTCTTGGTACATGTTGCCCAGCCACCTAAAACCACCCTCTGTGTGTCCACTGCCCCTCCACAGCAGCGGCAACCCTGGGGTGGGCGTGGGCCGGCACACAGTTCCATAAGGGGAAGGCGCAGTGGTAAGGGTGGCCCACCTCCAGGACATTCCAATGCTTCCGCCAGTCCAGGGCAGTCACGCTCGCTGGGTCAAATTGGGTCTCGGGAGGATAGCTACGGTGCAAAGTGCTCACCTTGGAAGCAAGACGATACAGAGCACCACAGGTTCGATCACAGAGTCCGCGCTTAGAAACCTCTGGGTATTAAATGCGTTATAAATGAACCATCATATCATATGAAATGGGCATGGGTCTGCAAACCAAGGACGGTGCATTAGAGACCTAATATCTCGACTCTTGCGCTGAGTACTGCTCAAGCTTAACATGTGGGCGGGTCGCTTTGTGCACAAACCAATAGAACGCAAACTCCAAATGCGGTTTAATAGTGGGGATGCCACTTATTCCCAAAATCTATCCTGCCCTGCAGCAGCTGCATTATGTCCAAGCAGCCTACACACATTGGTGTTACATGTGTGGCACTGTGGCCTGTGCTGTGCCGTGGGAAGCACTAGAGCACAGCATTTAGCATTGTTGCAGTATTATTGCATTCGGAAAACTGGGGCATCTTGTACCATTATGAGTTTCCCGTGTCAGTAAACACATAGGAAATATGCAGATTTTTAGAAATACTGCATGCATTGTTTCCCCAGAAACCTGCATGCCATGTTTTGTAAACATTCATAAAATGCCTTTCTATCCTTGTTTGGCCACTAGATGTGTACAAGGCCACAGGGTCGATGGGCTGTGCAGGTCTAAGGTTTTGTGTTTAACTTTTGGCATTTGATATTTCTGTTTGGGCTCACACTAACCGTATGGACTAGGTGGCTGGTACACCCGTGCTCAGTTGCTCGTGGCTGGATATCTTTCACTTGGGGTCAGATATGGTGCACGATACCGTGTGGTTGGTGCATTGATGTTTCGTTCATTTTTGGTGTGGGAGCACGGGAGGTGAGGGGTCTGGAGAGTGCATTATTGGGCACACCAATTTGGTTGAGATTTGTTTTAAACCAAGTGTGTTCTGGATTGCTCATGAATGCTTAAGAGCCTCCATGGCAGCCTATATTTGTTTTCTTTATTGACTGATGTCTTTGAAACAATTTCGGACCACCATCTATGCTTTTTTCCTGCACTGAAGAAGGCCATGTGCGACAGTGTAATTTCATCACTATGTTGGCCGAAACTCGAGTTGGCAGGATGTCATTAAAAATTCCAAAATTGAGTTTTAAAACTACATGAATTTTCTAATAAGCACTTTTCTCAACTCTAGGCAGATACATACATAGGTGTTAATTCAATTTCTCGGCACGTCTTACAGAGTAATGGTGCAGAGTGTTTATTAAGACAGATCCCACTGGATTTGTTTACCAATTTAGGGAGCTTGTTGCATTGTTCAGCTCCTGCAGTTAGTACCTGTTTTTCTTTTCCTTTTATTCTGTATGTTTTACCAATGTGAGTATGAGTTTGGTATAATTGTTGGTATGAGTGTCGATGTATGAATGGTGGTTGGAGTGTGTGTCTTCCAGAAAGGCGATTCATACCTTGACTGGATTTGGGTAGCAATATTTATCGGTTTGATAGTTTTTTTGCACCCATTTGTATAACTTTGTTTAATTGTATTTCTGCTTTAAATATTTTTCAATAAGTTTACATTTTGAAGATGTGATTCTATTGCACTGCACACCTGTTACTGTAGTTCTATGAAATAATTGTTTTTGAAAAATTCCAGGGGTTCCTTTTGTCTTGTTGTTGTTGTTGATCCCTACTGAGCCCCTTTGTGAAATTAGGGTAGCGGGTTGACGTCCTTTTTGTGTTTTTAAAAATAGTCACCTCCACTTTCTTGGTGGAGGCAACATATGTGAGGAATTGAAACCTATAAGCATGCATTATTTACCAAATGGTGTATTCCTGGAACGCCACATGAGGTAAATACCGTATGTGCACAGAGGACTGCCAAAAGCGGTAATTTTTGCACTTAATGCAGGCCCATGTAAACATTTCATTTTATTTTTTATGTTATTATTCATTTATAACGCACTTTATACCAGCGAGTGGTTTCTAAGCGCTGGATAGGGATTTGAACCTGGGTTGCACGGTAGTGCCTAGCTTCCAAGACAAAAACATTGCCCCTGAGCTATCCTTCCTGCCGAAACATATGTAGCAAGCCTTTCTTTTCAGGAATGGCCTCTTTTCTCAGTGTTTCAGAGTTCCTCAGAAAACTGTAAAAGGGCAGTGATAATGTTTGAGCCAGTCCAGATCAGCTTCCCCACAGTGCATTCTCATATGTTTTCTAATCTTTTATTTTTATGAAGCACTGAAACTCCTTTAGGTATCAACAGAGCACATATGCACCACGCAGAGCAATTCCAGCCAAGAATCCTTCAGGCCCTAAGGAATGCTTTTTTTTTTTAAAGACTGTATGCCTCAGAGTGATGCATGCATGCTGCAGAGTGATGCATGCATGCCGCAGAGTGATGCATGCATGCCGCTGCAGCCATGAATACGCTAGTGAAGGGAATGTTGAGAGCATCGCGGCTGAGTATCCTTGGCTGGCTAAGACATGGATGGAGCAATGAGTGTCTCTGCTGCTCTGCATTATTCTTTCCTTCTCACCTGCTACCTGTAATAGCAGAAACAGAGAGCCTAATTCACAGAACGTTTAGCGCGGAGCCAAGGGATGCTACACTGCGAAAATACGCTTTGCAAAGGGCCTAATTCACAGAGCGGAGCAAAGTGACTTCAGGGACCTCATTTGGGGGTCGCAACTGCGGACCCTGAGGTTGCCCTTGCTACCCCTGTGGCCTCCCTTGCTACCCCTAACAAAAAAAACGAAAACAGAAACGTTTTTTCCAGGTTTTTTTAATGCAAGGTCCTGGGCTGTTGCCGGCACCATGTGGCGCTTTGCTTCTGGAGTGGCTGGCTTTCTTGTTCAGGCCTAAATAAGAAAGAATAGGAATACCAAATAATTTGTCTTTCTGGAATTCTATCCAATAATTGCTAGTCTCATTAAAGGTTTATTTCAGGCACATTTCAGGGAGTGATTCACTGATTTAGTCTGTTCTGTTCTTAAACACCTCAACTCAGCCTTTCATCCTTCTGAGGTCGATAAATGACTACCAAAACAGGCTGGGTGATATTGTATGTATATTTGTTCTATATAAAGCGCTTAAGCGTATGTGCTATGTATAACACATCATTATCATTTGGCCATGGACGTCTGCTTGCATTCCCAGTAATTTGGGAATATCGATACATATGGCGATCCATTCATGTATGAAATGTATACCACATTATAGTGATATTATAACCATATATTTCGTAGTGTACTTTGGAACAATGTATGAAAAAGGGGGGTAGGGAACCCTGTTTGTATTGGCGCTGGACTTCAGTTGTTCTTACCAGTTGAGGTAGTGCATACATCACAGGCAAAAAGATGATTTGTGCTAATTGGTAAGCATTGTAGTGTTGATCTTTCCTCAAAAGATCTCTGTGACCGCTCATCTTGTATCCCAAGGCTTTGCAGGCCTAAAGAGTTGATATCCAGCGCCCTTAACCAAGGAACAAGACTCTTCATTATCTCAACGCCATGATAAAGACCTGATAGTCAAAACATGTTTCAGCTTTTTCTATGTGAGCATCCCCATTGTTGCTCAGTTAAATTATAGTAACTTCATTCCAAAAAAATCAACACTACAACGCTTACCTACTAGCACGACTCTTCTTTCCTGTGCTTTACGCACTACCTCAACTGGTAAGAACAATTGAAGTCAAACGCCAATTCAAACAGGGTTCCCCACCCCGCATTTTCATACATATCCTACTGCACAGGACTGTTTGAGCATTGTCCCGCAGAAAACCTTGCCCAGACAGCAGGACACACCATTGAAGACTGTACAAGATCAGTGCAGGGGTCCATCGTTCCTCAAATGCTCTTGCCACTTCTCCTCCGATACTTAGGAACAATGCTATGTGATGCCACTTCCTGTTTTGTTAAGGAGTACAAGGTTGTGTTCCATCGCTTCCCGTGAAATCAGTTTGGGGTGTAGTCAAATGACATCACTTCCTCTGATGTCATCAGAGGTGAGGGTCATGTGATGTCACTTCCGCTACCCCAGGCATTTTGGTGAAATGATGTCCCTGGCCTAACATAAAAGAGCAATTTTTGCACTGCAAAGTCACTTAGCTCCGGGCTAAACGTTCTTTGAATTAGGCCCTTAGTATATTTTCGTTTTCTACTTTCCACTCCTGGGTTGTTCGTGAATTGGAAACTTTGTAACTACAGGGATCGTGAAATCAATCCAATCTTTTACATTGACTTCCAGTTGAGCACGGGAAACTGACAGTTTTTCTTCCCCTTACCCGTTATTTATCTCAGGTCCCACCCTTCCATATGCGGTGCCAATCGACATATCTTGACTAACTAAATCTTATTACCCTTTAATACCATTTTTGTTTGCAGGGTTTTTCCACAACAGTTTTTTTGCAGAAGGACTGTTACTTGAAATGTACAGCTAGTTATGACAGGCAGCAAGAGGTCCGCGTGAAAACATGTTTTTTTCTTTTAAAATATATATTTTGGTCAATAAGGTCTCCCAAATTTGGCCAGGTCCTTTTTTCTCCTTCTCCTTTATGGTGTAGTTCTCTGTCCCATTCCTTCCTTGATTTCCCCTTCTTGCCCCTTTCCTCCACTACTTATTTTTTCTTGTTGTTAAAACCATTTAACCCTTTTCCTTCTACTCAATTTTATCATCAAGGGCGCTTTTAAAACACTGTTTTTACATCTAACACCAGTGAGTGCAGTTTTTTGCGGGAGGGAAACGCTGCCCTGGGTCTCCCATGCTATTTCACAAAGTGGACTAACCTACAACTTTTTTGTCAGTCCCAAAAAGGAGTATAGGCCTCTGTGGTGGCCTCTAAGGACGACAGGACGCCTGAAGTGATTCTAACTGCCTTTATTTATAGGACACACAGGTGGGCGTCCATGTGCAGGGCAGGGGCAAGTACTCACAGTTTCAGTCTGGGCCTCCCAGTTACTTCACTGGAGGCAGGGTGTGCACATGGATAGCATGCTGTAGGCTTCCTGGGCCCCCATGAGGCCTCCTATGGCACTGGATTTATGCCTTGGAAGCTGGGCTGCATAGGCTCCTCAGGGCCTCAGTTGCGGTGGCTCCTTATCAGGAGCAGCGCTGTCTCCAGACCTCTTGTCTGACGCTCCACCAACCATCTGGCGGCAACGTTCTCTCGTGGAGCGCGGGTCCACGAGATCTCGTTGCGCCGAGATCTCGCGAGACAGCGCTCCCGCGATCACGTGACGTCCCCACACACCTCCTTTGCTGGGAAAAGGATAGATGGTCATTCCATGACAAAGTCTGCAAACATGCTGGGTTTCCTTTTCTCTCTCTGTGGTCTGCCTTGATCTAGAAGCGGGGCAGGGTTGTGGGAGCACTCTTGGGGAGGTGCGGGTGATTTGGGTCCTCGTTGTCTTGCCCTTCGCTGTGACTCCCTGAGTGGGGTTGGGGAGTTGGTGCTTGAGAACTCGTCGCCGTAGGGTGACTCTGAGGCATCTCTTTCTGATTGGCGAGGGTTTTCGGATGGCTCTTGTTGGTCTTGATCCTCTCCGGTTTCCCAGTGTGGCTGTTCAATAGATTCTTTTCTGCGGTACATGGCCACCTTTTCTAGATTCCATTTCCTTCCATCGCTGGTGCAAATGTGGTTTGACCCTTTCACAATGACTTCTATGGGACTGCTGTACCTGGAGCCGGTCGAAGTGTCTTTGTGTGGAAGACGTATCTTTACCAGGTCGCCTTTGTTAACTGCTGTGTGTTATGCTGCATGCGAAAGACTACGTCTTCCATGTCAACATCTTTGTCAGCCCTCACTTAATGGAGCCAAGGTAGTACCAGTGTGGATGCTGCCCTTTTCCCCCTTAGCAGATGGAATGGTGAAACGCCGGTGACGGCGTTGGGAGTGATGCAGTGGGCTGCGACAGCCTCCTTGACAGTCTTATACGGGTTTAGGCCCGAGGCATGCGCTAGTTGCAGCGCCCCTTTGATGAAGCAGTTCGCCCGCTCGACCAAGCCATTGGCCTGTGGGTGGTAGAGACTTGCTCTCCGCTGCTGAATATTGTTGAGTTTAAGGAATTTCTCCATTTCTCGAGAGAGACCAACTGGACTCCATTGTCCATCACAATTTTCTCGGGGAGGCCTTCACACTGGAATATGGTGGTGAGTGCTTCGATGACTGTTTCTGGTGATGTCCGAGGTGAAGTCAACTTCGACCCACTTGGAGAAATAGTCGACCGTGGCTATCCCATATTTATGTTCTGGGGCATGCTGTCCAGAGGCCTGATGAAGTCCAGCCCTAGTTTGCGCCACACCCCTTCGGGGACTTCAGTGGGCAGCATGGGGGCTTGTCTCACAGCCAGGCACTTGTCACTGTTTGTGCACTCATGGCACCTTTCGACCATTTGTCGTATGTCCTGATCCATGCCTGGCCGCCAGTAGGCATTGTGTATCCTGCGTCTGGTCATGTTGCACCCCAGATGGCCTTAGTGTGCTCTGCACAGTATCACTTTGCGAATTCCGCTGGGTGGGATCACTTGGTCTCCTCTCAGAAGGAGACCATTCATGGTGGTGATTTCGTCATTCACCTTCCAGTAAGGACGTAGGCCTTCAGGGATTGCTCTTTTGTCAGGCCACCCTTCGCGGACCCAGGCTACTACGCGCCATAGAGCATCATCCTGCTTGAACTCCTCCTGCCAGTGGCGCTCGCTCAGGTCCATGTACTCGCCGTTCCCCAAGTCACTTATAGAGGCTACGGCACATTTATCTTCCAAGAATGTGGTCCCAGGGGCGTTTTGGTTCAGGAGCCTGGATATGCAGTCCGCTTGCGCGTTTTTCCAGCCAGCAATGTGGGCTATCTCGCATGTGTACTCTTGAAGTCTTGCGGCGATCCTGGCCAGTCTCGGGGTGCCACTCTTGGTGCCGCCCGGGCTCAACATGTGAATGAGGGGTTTGTGGTCGGTGACCAATCTAAATTTGTGCCCCAAACGTAAGATCTGAAGTAGTCGACGGCCAAGGCACATGCCAACATTTCTTTCTCTACGGTGGAGTAATTCTTCTCCGCTGATGACAGGGCTTTTGATGCAAATGCCACGATATTTTCAGTGTCGCCCTTCTTCTGGGTCAGAGTGGCTCCCAGCCCGTACGCGCTGGCGTCCGTTGTGCTACAGGTGTCCCATTCAGGGTTGAACAGTTTTAGGCATGGTGCGTGCAGAATCCTTCTTTTGATTTCAGTGAAGGCTTCATTTTGCTCTGGCCACCAGGAGTAGGTTGCCCCCTTCTTCAGAAGTTCTCTCATGGGGGACGTGGTTTTGGAGAACCTTGGGACAAATTTTGCGTAGTACTCTGCTAGGCCCAGGAACGAGCGTAGTTATTCTCTGGACATCGGGACCAGGGCATCTGTTATGGCCTCCATAAGGTTCTTCTTGGGGCTCACCCCTTCGCTTGAGATGCAGTATCCAGGGTATTCTACCTTGCTCACTCCAAAAACACATTTCTCGTAGCGTAGATGAATGCCTGCCTCTTGAAGCTTTTTCAGGACTGCCCTGAGTGCTTTGTCATGGGTCTCGTTGTCCTTGGCATACATGAGGATGTCGTCCTGAAAGAATTAAACATTTGCGAGTCCTTTGAATAGGGAATTCATCATCCTCTGGAATGCAGGCGCTGCCGAAGACAGCCCAAACGGCATGCAGGTATATTGAAAAGTGCCAAAGGGATTGATGAAAGCCGTAAGGGGTTGCGAAGATTTGTGTAGAGGAATCTGGTGATAGGCGTCAGCATGTCCAGCTTTGAGAAGATTGCTGCTTCTTTCATCGTGAGGACAATTTCGCTGATGCTGGTGAGCGGAAAGCTATCGGTAACAACCTCTAGATTCAGACTTCTCAGGTCGATGCATATTCTGAGGTTGTTACTGGATTTCTTCTTAACTAAGACCACTGGACTCAGCCACTCGGAGGATTCCACTGTCTCGATGGTTCCTTCTTCGACCATCTTCCGAAGGTGGGTATCTATCGCAGGTCTCACCGTGGCAGGTACTGGTCTAACTTTATGTTTCTCAGGCACCGCATTGGGTTTCAAACGAATCTTGTGGACAAAGTTTCTCACTTTCCCCGGGTTCTCGGAAAACAGGCTTGGGAAAATCTCCTTGAAATTTTGCACTGCTCCTGAGGAGACCATGAGTACCTGTTCCGGAGTGCTGGGGTCCAATTTAATACTGAGTCTGTGTTGATCGTCCCATCCGAGCATGGTTGGGCCTTTGGGTGAGAAGTACACCTTGATCGTGGTAGACCTCCCTTTGAATTCAATTTGGGCTCTGATGTATCCCAGTAGGTTGACGGTTGCACCTCCAAAGACTGTCGGTTTTTGCCTGGTCTTTCTGATTTCCACTTGTGCTTGTCCCATCATTTCCTTGTACGTGTCGATGGGAAGGATTGTGAGGTCTGATCCTGAGTCTGCCATGACACGTGTTTCCATGCCGTCCACTTTAATGGTGCAGTGGGGCTTTTCTCTCCTGGCATGGAGGGCTGGGTCTGTCCTGTAGCTCGTCATCATCGCTTGAAGTGTGGTCGCCATTAACACGGGAGATGTTTTTTTCCCGCCACGTACATGCCGGGGCCCCGTGACCAATGTGTCCATACTTGGAGCACTGCTTATTCCTGGCGGGGCAGTCACGATCATTCGCCATGTGTTTGGTGCTGTGTGCGATTGTTCAACCCACTAGTCCAGGCCCTGCAACCTTACTGCGCATTGCTTGCAGCAGACACATCACAATGGCTGCCGGAAAGCATGCTGCTTGCTAAAAATCACCTGAAATTGCGCAGTGAAAATCTGAAAAATAGGCCGCCATCCACTTTTGCCCATGCCAGGGGTAGCACAGGAGACCACTGCCAAGACCCATCATTTGGCTGCCCACAGAGTGAAATCATTGCAAAGAAACACAGAGCTGTTTTAAAAAATCTGTTTTTCCCTGGTTATCAAAATTGCAAAAATCATGGCTCACAAACTACACAAAAAGATCCAACCTCCTTGTTGGGTGTTCCACATCATTCTACTGCAAGAATCCACATCAATACAATGTCAGAAAGAATCATATGTTATCAGAACAAAATCCACTTTTAAAGATACTTGATGGAAAGAAATCTGTGAAAAATGGGTGCAGTACCGTTACTCGCCTCCGACAGGCGCTGGCGATCTCTAAATCTGACAGGAGAAACTTGTATTTTCAAAGCTAAGCATGTCAAAGAAGGGATTTCCATCAAAGGCACATAGAGTGCCACGCATTGATTTCATGTTGAAAAAGACTGGAATTAAAGATATGTGTGCTTATTTTAAATTTATAAATGTAATTTTTTCACAAGGAACTATGTTACAATTGACCAAAAGGTAACCTGATTTAGCTAAAACTCCCAAAAGGCTTTCTTTCCCTGAGAATCTCCCACCTTGTTCATTCCCACCAAAAGGAGAGGATTTCGCATTGGCATGTTAATCAGAAGGGGAGGAGATTTCCTCTGCTGCCCTGAGCAAGAAACTATGGGTTCTTTGAACTGAATTGAAAATGCTAATTTGGGTGTGACTGACAACAACTACTCTGGCAGGAAGGCAAGCCATGTGACTCTCTGACTCAGCCCAGCTTTGGAGGCGGGCCAGACTGAAAATGTGGATTTGACATTGGATTAAATATATGTTTAACGAAAATACTTCTAAAAAATTGTACGGTACTGACAAAAATATGAAACTTAGAGATTATTAAAATGAAAAATGTGCTCACAGTTTAAGACTAATCTGGAATCTGTGCGATGTTCTGAGACTGAACCACGAATGTTTTTAAGATGGTAGCTACTATGGTTGTGTTAGGAACATGAAAAATTACAGAAGTATGACCAGATGGTATGTGCATGTATATGTAAAAAATTGTACAGATCCGAAAATGTGCAACCATCAAAAAGCATGAAAAAACTGTGATTTGTGAACCGAAACTCGTAGGAACATGGGACTTGAACAGAGATGTGCCTTAATTAATCTGTGATGTGTATATGTAATATTAACAAGTTGTGCATCTTGGAAATATGTTATATGGGAAAAATAGATTTTCTAAGTAAAAGCAAAGGGGAGGTTCTTCCCTAGGTTGTAAATGGCAGCATCACTCTGACACATGATGACACACTGTTCCTTTCTCAAATTACGGGACAGGGAATTCTCTGACCTATCAGATCCTTAGAGGGTTGGGCATAGACAATCAGCCTCCCCACCCACTTTGGAAAATTGATAAATAGGGACTGTTGAGGACCCAGGAAACACACACACTTTCCACTCATCGACTGATTCCTTGGTGGAGCACCCTGCAGGAAGATCCAGACTCCAGACTCTAGAACCAGACCCAGAATCCAGACTCTAGAACTTTGAAGCAGAAAGGCCCAATCCAAAAAGCTGAACCCTTTTCAGCAGGCCTTTAAGACTCTTGCTAACCTGATTTTAATCCCCTAAACTTCCAAGGGGCACCACAAAATCCAACAGCCTGGCTGAGCTGTTTTGCTGTTCTAGCTAAGAACCTCGTGCTAGAACCAAGATCCAGACCCATAGAGCAGAGCTGTACCCAGAACCAACCCATCAGATCCAGTCCAAGAGGCCGCGCATACCAGAGGGCCTTGCTGAGAGCAGAACCCAGTGCCTGAGATCTGTCCGGTGGCGAGTGAAGTCCAAACCTTTGACCAGATCTTTGATGAGCCCATTCCATTCCAAAGCCATAGGAGTGAGTATTTAGTATAGAACTGTCCATAGTCATCTCTTAGTTTAAAGTAATCTTGTTCAATCCATTTCAACCTATCCAGAACTGCATTATAGAATCTTGTGTCCATCCTGAATTCTTCTCATTATATAGTCTGTGATAATTGTAGCGATAATCATCTGTGCGCTGATATTTTCTGAAGAAAGTCAAGTGTCCTGGCGCACAACAATAAGAGTGGAATGTGCCCTGTTCTGGTGGTTGCCCCGTTGGGTATCTTGTACTTTCATAGCTCCTTAGTATAAGTCCATCTTGGTTCTAAATCTTTAAAGTGCATCTTTCATTTTGAATCTTGACTCTGTTTCTGAAAAATCTACCTTCAAAACACCTCTGTAACTTTTGAACCGTACGTCCTAGAAACAAAATTTAAATGTCATTTTGAAGCTTAAAGTTTTTCCGTAATCGCGTTTCCCACATGTGGAAAGGTTGCCGGGATTTCGGATTTGGCTCAATTTCACCACATGTAAAAATAGCTATTTCTTGCTTTCAACTTCTGAATTTCGTTTTCCATCTGTTAATCATTCTACAATCATTGCTAGTGTTGACCTGAACTTATCCAAAGCAACTCTCACTTGTTCTGAATCTCATTTAGCGAATTAAAATCATTTTAGCATTTTCCCATTCATTGCAAATCACCTTCAAAAGCATTGTGACCTGTTTTTAAAGCATTCCGGTTCTCTCTAAGCTTGCTTGGGGGAAATGTGATTGAACTGCATTGTTGATTGTTATTCCTGATACCTGTGTGCCCTCATTCCATATCTTCATATTGCATGTTGGGGGCGGGGGTGAGTAGTAACAGGGGAAAGAGTGATCATATTGCCTTTTGTTAAATTCATATCAAGTTTTATTTCTGTGTTGCATTCTTTCCTATCATTGCAATTTCTTGAACCCATACAAAGTATTCTCTGCTAGATTATTCTGCCTATTCCTACTCCTAAGTGATTAAAGAGATTGTTGATATTGTAATATTACCTATTGCTGATCATTGTTCATATTCATAAGTGTGATATTCAGATATTATTCATATTCATAAAAGTGTAATCTATGTATTGTTCAATTCTTCAAATAAATCTTTTAATTTGCAAAACAAACCTATTTCTTGGTTCAGTGAAACCGGGGGAATTCAAAGAGAGGGGCGTTATATAAGGGTATATCATCCAGAGTTAAACGAACATTTGACATAAAAATATATAAATAAGGGTTTCCATTGGGCATCCCATACTAGGCATTGACTTAGTTGGAGTGCTGGATTGAAATCACTTACAACTGGCACATCTGTAGCACTTCGGCACATCCGTTTGCCTGGGGCTTTTGTCTCTGGGGCTGTCACGGGACTGCTTGTCTCTGCGCCCTCTCCATTGCAGCGCCGTAAGTCGAGTACGGGCAGATGACTTCCCGCCTCTTTGCGCCTGCTGGAGGTTTCTTCCTCCGCCCTGGCAATTTGGATGGCCTTGTCGAGGGTCACTTCCTTTTCTTGGATGAACTTGTCATGCACTTTCCTGGAGTTAGTGTGAACGACCAGCATGTCGCAGATGACTTGTTCTGTGTTTTCGCCAAAAGCGCAAAGGGATGCCAGCTCCCTCATCCTGGTGATGTAGTCGTCCACGGGACCGCTCCCTTCTTGTTTACGGGTGTAGAACCTCAGCCTGTGTAGCACCACGTTCTCCTTACTGGTGAACCTCTTCACAATGCAACGGGTTGCCTCCTTGTAGACGTCGTCGTCGTCATCGTCCACTGGTATGGCTGTTAAGCTGCCAAAAATACGCTGTCTTTCAACCCCCATTGCGTTCAGCAGCATCGCCTTCTTCCTGGCGGGGGCATATCCTGTGCCGCCTACAGCCTCCAGATACCTGGAGAAAAGGTGCTCCCACTGCATCCACGGAATTGCCGGGGTCCCAGGTGAGGGGAGAAACACAGGGGGCGGTGTGGCCCCTTGCATGGTGGGCCCGTGGGTCTTTTGGTATCCTCGTCACCAATTATGTGGTGGCCTCTAAGGACGACAGGATGCCTGAAGTGATTCTAACTGCCTTTATTTAAAGGACACACAGGTGGGCATCAATTGTCCATGGGCAGTGGAAAGTACTCACAGTTTCAGTCTGGGCCTCCCAGTTACTTCACTGGAGGCAGGGTGTACACATGGATGTCACGCTGTAGGCTTCCAGGGCCCCCTTGAGGCCTCATATGGCATTTGATTTATGCCTTGGAAGCTGGGCTGCATAGGCTCCTCAGGGCTTCAGTTGCGGTGTCTCCTTATCAGGAACAGCGCTGTCTCCAGACCTCTTGTCTGGCGCTCCGCCAACCATCTGGCAGCAACGTTCTCTCACGGAGCGCGGGTCCACGAGATCTCATTGTGCCGAGATCTCGCGAGACTGCACTCCCGCGATCACGTGACGTCCCCACAGCCTCATTGCTACTTTGGTGGTGTGTTAAAGAAAATGGTGACAAATTCACTAATGGAATGGTTTTGGGTGGTAATGTATTTACTGCCATTTTGACCACACTGCCATGTTCTCAAATTTGATGTCAAGAAGGGGCGTTACAACATAACTCCTCCACTTTACCTTTGTAAACTTCGGGATTTACCGCTTGTGAGATAACTTCCCGTGGAAAATCTGCACATTCTCATGGAGTTCTTTGTACTGCGCAAAAATGTGGATTAACGCTGCCCTATAGACACGCCTAATCTAGCAGTACATCTGACCAATCGAGTGGCGGTAACGGTAACCGAGTTTGGTGGAAATTCCTTCAGCTTTACCGCCAACCTCATAATGAAGCCCCATGTGTTGTATTAATCCCGCTGAGGGCCTATTGGCGGTCTCATAATAGTGGTTGTTTCTCTTTCCACTAAGGACAGCTGCGGTATCTGTAACAGCCTGATTTAGAGAGAATGATTTTTAATTACCTTATTGACTTCGGCTTACATGGTGACATGTTGTTCATCGCCAAGAAATAGGTCGAGTGTGGCCATGTGGGCCTGAAACCCTTTAGCCGCTGAAGGCCTTTTTGAGCAGTGCTAACCTCAGCTAATGCTAAGCGCCAGGGGAGAACTGGGAACCAAAAGAGGCCCTGGAAATATTTTTCAAAGTGGCCCCATATTACACATTTTCACAAAGCCCAACCCTTTTCCTATGGGACACTTTGGAAATATCTACACAAAAGAGGCCCAGGGTGCAGAGGCCTACTGGGAAATCTCCAGAGTCCCCGATAAACCAGTCCAATCCTGCTAAACGCACTAAGAACGTGTATGTCACGTTGAGAACATATGTGACAGAAACGTTCTCAGCAGCCGAACGGTTAATACTGCCCAGTATGGCCATCTGCTTTTTCCCATCCTGGTGGTTACGTCTCACATGCCCTCACCGACTTCCAAATTATAAACTATGTATGGGAATGCCCTTTCATCGTAGACACCCGGGGAACAACATGAGTACATTCTATCAGAAGTGGTGTCTCACAAGTCAATTAGTTCCCATTTTCAGTCTTTGAGGGTTTCACCAACTTCCACTCACGCAGGGGCGTTGCTAGGGGGGGGCTTAGGGGGCTATAGCCCCTGATCTTTTGGTTGTAGCCCCGGATAGAATCTCAGGAGCTACATCCAAAAGACTAGCTAGCCCCCAGTCCCAACAGTACCGACATCAGCTTTGCCCCGGGTCTTTTCCAGACCTAGCAACTCCCCTGCACTCACGCATACCATAACTTGACAATAGGACAGGCCCATGACGGGGACACCATTCACGCCAGGGCACTGTGGCTTTTCAAGTTCCTATTGGCAGCCGTCAGAGATCTGGCTAGCTCAGCTCCACGTGGTTCAGGCCCCCAGACCAATAATCCCGTGTTAATACTGCTGCGCGAGCCCCAGCTAATATCCCTCCCAGGCTAAATAACCACCAAGAGATCACGCATTGTATCTCGCTCAATACTCAGACCTTCTTTACATTGCAGGGAAGCTGCGGGGGCACCCGAGGCCATAACAAAGGTTAACTGAAGGTTAAATCCATGCCCAGCCCCCAGCAATAGCTGCCACCTCCTCTACATCGGGGAATCCTGGATCCCGTACATTTGGCATGCTGTGGCATGATGTCAGCAGCACAGTCACAGGACACTGCAGCTGAGGCATTGCAACGTTTCTTATTTGTATTATGCACAACACACACACTAAATTGTCTCTTGGTGCCAGATAATAAGTGCTAATATTTACCAATGTATTTATTTTATTTTATAGTTTTTTTTATAACGCGCCTAATACCGTACATGAGTTCAGTTTCGAAACACGGATCCGGGATTCGAACCTCTGTTGCTCTGCGTGGTCTTGCTTCCAAGACCAGCACGGTGCAGCTCACTGGTGCACAGTGCATCAAGCTCAGAAGTATACAGGGTTACCATGGCCATGCCAAGATTTGAATCCTCGAGTGCTGGGTGCACAGAGATGTTAGGATAGAGCATACAGTACACTGAACTGTCTTACCAGCTGGGAGACGTGGCCACCCACCTCTATGGTATTGAAAACACATTAAACATGAAATGGGTGCCCTGGGGTACTCCAAAATCAAAGGAAGTTTAAGAGGTGCCAAGATAGGATCTCTACGTACCCAGGACCCCATCCACAGCATATCGGCCCAGCAACATTTTCAATATGTTGCCTGACATGCACGTCCAGGTGTAGCACATGGCACAGTTAAGCGCTCGGTTTTAGGATCACATCATTATGGCCAATGCTGGAAATGGAAGAAATGTACTGGGGAAACCAGTTCATCCTTGGAGGGAGGGGGCCGCGGGAAGGAGGGTGCAGGCCGAAGGGCATGGCACTAGGCGAAGCCACGCAATACAGTATCGCTTTATAGAACGCAATTCTGTCGATTTGCATAAAGGCAAAGAGCATTATGGGAACAGAAGAATGTCCACAATTTTACATTTGAAACATGTCTTATAGTGATTCTCTAAGAAACCCTTTTGAGCGAATAATGGAAGTTCGGCTCTGCAGTTTTGATTGGTCACACTACTCACCCAAAGAAAAACAAAGGTTGGTACATTGTAGGACATATATGCCAGTTTGGACAGCTGCAATAAGTATGTGAGGCTTTGGCTGTTTCGGTCTTCAGTTTCCCATGCTGAGTCTACTGGATGTGTCTGCGTGTTGAAACGTGGGTTGCTCGTGCATGTGATAACTCAGCTTCAGGACAGATCTCGAGGGGAGGGTCCTTTATCTGTAGCCGAGTTGTCGCAGCTTAGCAGCGCTGCAGAGTCTTCTGAAAGCCGTCTGCTCGTTGAAGCACGGGTTGCGTGTCTGTGTGATAACGCGCTTCAGAGCATGTCTGCGAGTGTAGTGAGGAAGCTCCTGGGTCTGGGGGACAGACAAGGCAGTTTCTAGCCAACTTGGTGCCTCAGGCGAAACACTAGAATGCGCCACTCAGACTGGCACACGTCACTACCAAACTACACCTCTGTGTCACGCAACCGAACCCTTCTCAATATCAATAAATTGTTGCTAAACAAATGAAGCTGGTTTCATTACATTGTAATTAAATACTTTACAGAAGAAATCTAATGTGAAAACACAGATGTTGCGGGCCAAGTAAATGGTTCTTCTGTCACCTGCTTGAATTGTAGTTGGAAAAACAGAAAAATAGAGCTAGGCTCGAGGGAAATCCTCTCATGCCCAAAAAACAGAGGAGTTCAGAAATGTGACAAGTTGCTGCTTTATTTAGTCCAAGCAGGGATTCACACACGGATTCTACAGCTCCAAATGCACTCTCAGCTCATTACAGGCGGGCAGTGAGTTTTTAAACTGCTCTGACCTCACAAACAAAAGATACATTCCTCAATCTAAGGCAAACTGGGATTGGGTGAGCAGTATAGGCATAATTGCAGTCTATAGGGGACAGATAATTTGATTGGTCTGGCTAGATCTGGTAGCTCCGCCTGGCACCACCCCAGGTCAGCGCAAGCCTTGTCAGTTTAGTAAATTTACCAGCATGTGAGCAAAAATTGTGGGTGGGGAAGGTGAGCTCAAAGCACCGCCTGCTTCAAAGTATTGTTTCACCCCTCTGAATTCCCAGTCCTTGTACAAGGACACTCCATTCTCCATCTTCATGTTGTGTTGCATTTTTTCATCTTCTGTCTTCAATTCGATGGGAACGACTTTATCTGTCTGAATCAGACTTGTTCTCCAGTTCCAGGTCACGTGTTCATGGACCGTGATAATGATTTTCTCTGCTGGCATTTATGAGGGATTTCTGACTTTTTTTCCTCGCAGGTGCTGTATCTTTTCAGCTGACTCAAGCCCCTCCCCCCAGCATCCTTGGTAGGGATGGACATGCTGCCAGGCCTGTTTTGCATCTCTCATAAAAGTCAGTATATCAGGCCTGAGCTCTGTGTTTGAGCTTTCCCAATTCTTTTCAATGCAGCTGTGGTTTCTATTTTTCTTTCAAGGCTGTTGTTCGTGGTAACTGCTTTTGCGGTTTCAGCAATCAGTTAATGTGCATTGTTTCGCACCTGGCTAATGTCTCTGCGGGTGTGTTCAGCCATGTCGCCTTTTCATGATTACTTTGGTGATGTCATTCGGGTATGGTCTGGGGGGCTGCTTCATTGGGTGGCATCCGTTATCTTGTGGGTATGCTGGAGGGTGGGCGTTAACCCCCCCCCGTCAGCAGTCCCCTCTCCGGTCCAGCCACCCAGCCTGGACCACAAACTCAAAGTCCCTCTCCACAGAGGGGTGTCATGTTTTCTCCCCTCTATTAATACCCCTGAGTTCGCTTCAGCTCCTTCTGGGTTGGTTTGTGTTCCAGGTAATTTCCTCTTCCTCTTCTTCACCCTGCACAGCTTCAGTGCCTTCTTCTTCCTCCGCTGTGTGTCCAGTTCGGAGCATCCATATACTTCTGTGTCTTTCTGGGGCGCCATCAAATCTGGTGTGCTTGATGGCCTTATGGTACCTTTTCTTCTTCATTTGGGTGGCACTTGCATGTGAGCTTCAGGCCCAGTGTTGGTCTGCGGATATTGTTGACTCTTCTTGTGTACCCTTGGAATGCGTCTGCAGCCTCTTTTCTCTCCACTTTTACTTAATCTTCATTTTGGCAACATGATGGTGTTATTCTTGATGGCATTCTGGACAGAGGCCTGCCTTGATTTCTACCCATGTAAGCAGCTTGAACTTCTCGCCACTTCTTCATGCCTTCATCCGTTTCTCTCTGCACCATCTCCACTAGAACTGCCAGGAGCACTAGTCCTCTGTATCCCTGCAGCCTTCAACCCATTCTTCTCTTGCAAACTCTTGTCCATATACGGGTTGCTGGTGTTTCCTGTGCATTTGGGCAGTCCTCCCACTTCTGTTCTTGCACTCTCGAGGCACTACAGCTCCCTTTGTGTTGCACTTCCTTTGTTTGGGCCTTTCTATGTGTTTTCAAGTCATCTGTATTAAAGCAATCCTCTCTCATTACCTATGTTTTCAAGTAATTGTTCTCATGGGGTAATTTCTCCTATGTCTTTCATCATACTATAGCCTGCTTCCTCTGGAACCATCATATAAGTATTGTAGTTGCTCATGACCTGGGAAGAGGGAGGGTTTGCATGGCAGCCCTTCCCTGAAACCTCCCTCCGCACATTGGTCACATGCTGGTACTATATATTATTATTGTGTGCGCCAAACTGGTCATACAAGCACATATCTATCTATCTATATATATATATATATATTACACGGCCACAGTAGTGGCCGTGTAGTTATGGTTAAGTTGCTGTTTCCATAGGAAGAGCACTTTTTGGGCGGCTTATAACTCCGCTCCACTTGGACGAATCCTCACCAAACTTTGCAAAAAAGTATATGGGCCACTCTGAATTTTTTTGCAAAGTTTGGAGATGTTTGGTCCTGGGGGGGCAAAGTTATAGGAGGGGTCCCAAAACATCTTTTTTTCCCATAGACTGAATGGGGGAAAACTTTGCACACGGCTACAGGCCAAACCGCTGGACGAATTTCAGCCAAATTTGCGGCAGTGGCAGGGGCTTGGTCGCGAAAGCGTGCTTTTGTAAATTTTGTGACAATCCATCCAGTAGTTCCCTTAAAAACAATCAAAAAGTATGTCTGTACAAATTAGTGATATCTATGTCAGCTCCGTGGTCACACTTACCTGTTCGCTCCGTGGAGAAGATTGCAATTGGCTATTCCATGGCATGCTTGCCGTGACCATGTTGCGCTTTCACCGATTGGTTGTGGCACAGCGTGAAGTGCATCTTAATCTTTCGATACATCCGCCATGTTTACTTCGTTTTCTGTTGAACGTGGACATTGCCGCTAATATACCTAAACGAAGAAGACACCAATGCACTTGTTACACTTATGGAACACTGTTTCGAAGGGTGAGCGTTAATGAGACTTGGTAGTAGAAAGTGAAACATTGAAGTATTATTGTTAGTACTGTCGTACGGTACAGTGAAACTTGCTACTCATTGTACGAAACTTACTGCGTCCATTTTAGAATACATAAACAACATTACTGCGGTCAGACAGGTGAGAATCTGAGGCAGCCATCTGCTCTATTTCGTACACACAGCAGTTCCATGCGTGTACGGGAGTAGTGGTTCTCATGAATAGCCACTGATATGTTGTTGCAAAATGAGAATGTATTTGCATTCGCAGTGAAGGCCACTTCATTTTCTGTTTGAAAAACGAGCTCAGTACGGCTGCATATTTGTCGACAGCCATAAGGGTCAGTTGTTTTTTAACCTTGAGGTACAGGGAAAGAGCAGAAAGAATGTAGGGAGTAACAGTTTGAAAAACATATCGTTTGATAAGGTTATGCTTCAAAAACGTTTGCAGCAAGCATGAAATATTAGTTACACTACTGTCTGACTGCAGCTAACGCAATGGAGCCGGTCCACATCATGTAAGTGTATTTTTCCCGCCTATATACCCAATTGATATTACATTTTTACTTTGGGGGAAAAAAATAATTTTTTCCTACTGCATTACAAGGTTTACGTGCCGTTGAATTTTTTTTCCCCATTATGGACATTACACATTGTCGCTGTTTGCAGGGTGCCAGTACATTTCTCCAAATTAAATTATTATTTAGTAGTAAAAGTATGTGTTAAAACATTGTTTTGTGCAGAGGTTGCGTATTGATATACATTTCATTTACACTTTTCTCCTGACATATTTCCTTTCCGATTGTGATTGTCACTGATTACAGCTGCCGAGTGACGCCTTTTTTAACCGTCACATGCAACTGCTAATTACCGGTTGTCTGTGCGTCATATTGCACATTGTCGCCGTTTGTAGGGTGCCAGTACATTTCCCCAAATTAAATTATTCTTTACTAATAAAAGTATGTGTTACTACTTAGTTTTGTGCAGAGGTTGCGTATTGATATATGTTTTATTTACACTTTTCCCCTCAGATACTTCATTCCCTATTTTGATTGTCACGGACTACAGCTGCCGAGTGATGGCTTTTTTAACTTTAAATGAAACTGTTAATTACCGGTTGTCTGTTCGTTATAATTCAGTGGGATGATCGTGTTAACCCTCTGTGTCTGTACGCTGCTATCGCAATAAGAAGCAACATTCCATCCTTTCTGGTGGTGTAGATCACAGCGGTTGACGTCGTCTTGCACACCAATGTGGGAGGAAAACGACTACTGTGGCGGCAACGCTCACTTTCTGCGTGTGAAAGTAACCAACGTGCCCACATTTTAATTGTCGACGAAAGACAGAAACTTTCTACTTGTATGGAAATGTGCATAGGGTAATCATTTTGCACAGTTCATTGTGAAACACAACTACTTTACTAATTGCTTAGGGCAATGATTTTGCTCAGTTTATTGTGAAATAAAACTACTGTACTAATTTTGAAATGTCAGTGTTTTTTTTACAAATGTACTCTCTGCTTTCACAATGTGGCATGCTACGTTGCATGTTGTAATGTGTTCTTTTGTGGGTGCTACATCACGGCACGTACGTCAATATGGACGCATTTGTTTAAGCTGCCAAGGAACGTTATGGAGAAAGGTACTGCATACCCCACTTGCTTTGGCTACGGGAGGGTCAAGCCCATATCATATGCTTTAGTGCCGTCAGGCCAATTTCTGTCACTGTCAGACAAATTCCTGTCACCCAGATGCCCTATTAACCAACATTAGTTCAGAATACTTAATATCTTCTTAAAAGCGGGAAAATGAGGTAAGGTGCACTGAAAGTGTTTGGTGCACAGAAATGTTTGTAAAATAATACATGGTTACACCCTCCCAATACACATATCTTCACACCTTTCGACCTGTGCCACTTACGAAATTATGTGTCCAACGGTGAGTGGTAATGGTGTTGCTTCCAGTATTTCTAACGTCATTGCGCTTCCCATCACAGAGTTTGTTTCAGATTTTATGTAAAAGTAAGTAGACTACTCCTTTGCATTTTCTAAGCACATTTTTACAGAAAGAAATTACTACATTTACAACACATGTAAGTAAAGGTCATTGCCAACACCCGAAAAGGTTTATGTTGTGTATGTGATAGTGTTTTGATATTTAACAAGTGTACTCATGTACATAACAAATCAATGGTACAGCTTCTGTCTCTGAGGGGTAACATGTATGTATAGTTAGTGGCCACAATGTCGGGGATGTGGCTACTGGCCATTACTGGAAGGGACAAAACATTGCATTGAGGTCGCCATGTCCACCAGGGACTGCCTTTCTGGTAAAGGTGTTGCTTATAACCATACATTTCTCAATGAACACAAATGTGGTGCTGCCTTTACGGCCACACAGTTTCATTTTTGCTTTCTGTAGCCTGCAATGGAAAGGGAAGAAGGGTTTCTATCCAACACCCGTCTTCCGTTTCTATGGTGGCCATCTTGAAAAAGGATTTGTTTTCTTCAGCCGGGAACGCCGGAGGCGTTCCGGTTGAAGACAAAAAATCCTCTTTCTTGGTAGTGCTGGTTACTGCTGTAAAATCTCGATTGCTTATGGCATTCACCCCTCACTCTTTGGGGAGGAATGGGGGTTAATGATCCAGATACGTCAGTATGCACTCTTACTTATATTGTGTTGCACGCTTGCCTTGTGGAGTTCTGTGTCGGACATGTTCCATTTTCAAGTTCGTACAAGAATATACAATGTATTTCTCCACTTTCACCCAGTTACACATGTCATTGTGAAGTGCGTATGACTTTTCGAACACGCCCCCATGCTGTGCGCCAGCATATGATAATGTGGAATTCTTCGGAAGGTGGGCAGTTACTTCAAATGTTCCTTTACATTACTATGCTTATGTGTTACTATTAGAACACTGATAAATATAGTATAACATTTTTGTTAACGTACTGTTATGATGTATTTACACCACTAAAAAACTAAAAACCTATGGCATTCAGTTAAAAAAACTTTGTTAAATGGATGTTATGGTTACGTTGCTCTCCCAAAAACCTGTAAAATTCACTACAAAAAATACGTTGTTGAGGGGACGTTATGGTTAAGTTGCCCTACGAAAAACCTGTGCACTTCACTAAAAAAAAATGTTCGCCCTCCCCATTATGGTTGAAATTAAAACCGAAAAACCCATGAAATTCACCAGTTATGGCAGACTGAGCCCCTAAACTTCCCATCACCACTGTGCACTGCTAACAGTCACACCCAGAACATGAAAGATGTATCTCAAATGTAACTGGTGACATCACTGACCACATCACATGTTTAGCCCCTTTGTTTTCGTTCCCTGCTCTATATATATATGTACATTCAGTAAAAAATCTTTGTTAAAGGGATGTTATACTTCACAGTGAAACCAAAAAACACTGCACATTCCCCCATTATGGTAAGCTCAGCAACCATAACTCGCAGAATCTACTTGCATTGCTAATACTAACACCCAGGACATCAAAGATGACATCACAAATATCATTGTTTTTTTTGTAGTGTGTATATATATATATATATATATATATATATATATATATATATATATATGATATATTTGTATTCACTAACAAAAACATTGTTAAAGGGACGTTATGGTTAAGCTGCACTAATACAAACCTATCCCATATACTGAAAAAGCGATGCTAAAGGAAGGGTCTGGTTACAGTGGCCTACTAAAAACATATCAACTTCACTGCAAACACTTTGGTGAAGGAAAGTTATGCTTCAGTTGCCCTAAGAACAACCTAGCAATTTCAGTGCAAAAACATTTGTTTCAGGAACGTTACAGCTACTTTGCACTAACAACAATCTATCTATACTATGCTTAAAAGTAAAACCGAAAACCCCCAGAAATTCGCCAGTTATGGTAAGCTAAGCAACCATAACTTGCGCCACCTCTGTGCACTGCTAAGACTAACACCCATGACATCAAAGATGATATCGCAAATGTCATTGATGACATCACTGATGACTCATTTTTTCCCTGTGCACTATTTCTTGTCCATCACTACCTCATTGGGGACTGTTAAATAATCACACACACATCCACCAATGGCATTCAAGACGTTAGCATCGTACACTGCCACTTCTGTACAACACTACATATGTACCTTTGCAAATTAAGCCTACAAGTGGCGTGTCATTGTAAAGAACATCCAGTAGAAAGTTCAGTAAAATAAAGCAAAATTTGTGCATCAACATTCATCCACGCGAGCACCTATCACCACAAACTGGAGGTATGAATATTATTTCTGTGAAATTTGTACAACTCCGCTACAAGTACCTGTGCACATGGTATGTGCCACTGAGCGTCCATTACGTTCATACAAATTTGACAGTTTTTTTCTCGCATCCACTGCCATGAAGTGACACGTCAATTGCATATGCTTGCAACGTTTCCATTTACCCATACCACCCATTGATATATCGCAACAGGAACTCTCTTCTTTCCTTTCGACAATAGTACACATTTTATTCACCACTAAACCATGTCTTACAGAAATTGTAAAAATGTGGCTTCAAAACCAGCACTGAATGTATATTAGCAACTTAAAGCAAGGTCCGAAAACCTCACTGTCTCCACAGCTGTGGTTCTCTGTAGTCTGCACTATTGCAACAGCCTTGGACGAAATTTGCCTCCTTCCACTCCACACCCTCTGCAACTCATCCAAGCGAGGACTGTGCAGCTTGTCCTTGGCCTCAAGCCCAGGGATGGTATCTCTCTGAGACTGAAATGTCTGCACTGGCTCCCAGGATCTACGCAATAAGGTGAAAACCCTCTTCATAATGCACAAGGCCTTCTGAGCCCTGAGGCTTCAATACCTGCAACTGTCTCATCGTAAATATGTGCTTGACCCTGAGTAGAATTGTAAGACTAGTGTGACATTGTTCGCAACTAATAGACTATCATTGGATATAAGTGTATGGTCTGATTTCTACATTGAACAGATTTACAAACACAATTGGGTATCATCACTGTGTGTAATTATCTTGACTCTTGAATGTAAGTAGAGTTGTAAGATTTGTGAGATAATGTTCTCAAATGAATAGTTTATCATTTCATGTAATTTGATATTTTGCTTATGCACAATCAGATTTGCAAGTACAATTGGGTACTAATTCCCATATATGAATACTGTGACTCTCAGGGAGTCGTTTTGTGTTTTGTTGTTTTTCTTTTTTCCTTCTTTATGCCAAATATTATTATAGGATTTGTAATTTTGATGTTTTTATGCAAAATGGGAAAACTTGAGATTGTGAAAAATGACTTTCTTTGTAATAAACTGTGACCTTTTCTATTATTTGGTTCCATGTTTAATACAGTTGATAACATGGCTAAAATAGCCAACAAAATGCATGAGTGATTCTTATATGTATGTGATACTATGTTGAGCTAATAGCCGACAACAGGACACTACCCGAGATAGTGACTAGTAGCACTGAGTTAGTGGTGATCCTTTCTTTTACTGCATCCACTATAGATCATTTTCCTGTGGGGACAGCTTTTGTTGTTTTCATCTTTGGCCTCAAGCCCAGGGATGGTATCTCTCCGGGACTGAAATGTCTGCACTAGCTCTTAGTGTCTGAGAGCAATAAGGTGAAAACCCTCTTCATAATGCACAAGGCCTTCTGGGCCCTGGGGCTTCAATATCTGCAACTGTCACTTCGTAAATATGTGCGTGCTCAAGCTCTTCCCTCATCCGCCTCCAACTCCCTCAGGGTCACTCGCTTCTGCAAGCAACCACTTGGTGGTAGATCTCTTTCTTTGGCTGGGGCCTTCCTCTGCAATAGCCTCCCTGCCTCCCTAAAACTTGAGGAGAACCATGCCGGTTCCAGAAGCAACTTAAAATCTTTCTCTTTGCCCCTGCTTTTGCTCCTCCTCTCCCCTGCTGACTTACTGCCTGAAACTGATTCTGCACTTGTTACTTAGCCACCTTCTGATGTCGGTCCAGGTCCACTCCCCTACCCCTGCCAGTTGCACCCCTGCACTCCGTTTCTGGTAAACCCCTCACTTGGAGACTGTTTGCTGTATCCCTACCAGTTCCACAACCTCCAGATGTCTGCACTTATCCGTGCACTTGCCATCATCGGGCTGTATTTTCACTTCATGTCATTATGTCTTCTTCCCATGTACTGCACTTTCGCCTTTTCGTCCCCATGCACTTGGGCAATCTGAGTGCCAACTGGCCTAGTAGGTCTGTTGTCTCTGTCTCCCCTCTGTTCCCCCTCCCTTGCTTTGTTGCACCTTGTACAGCTAGTGTATAGGTGCACTATAAATGGCATATCATATAATTTGACATCATATCATATCATACCCACATTGCATTCATAACAACAGGATTCCTGCCCCTTACCGTGCACACTTCCACCATAGGCCTCTGCATTTATTTGTACAATGGGACCTTCTGCCACACTTTTTGCTTACACACCACAACCACAAACCTTATTAAGCAATGCCTTAGTCTCCACGGTCCCATTTCCATGGCTCCCATCCTGCAAATAGCTGGATGTGGCACATGTAATTCTGAAACTACAGCAGAATCCGTGGAGTTTTTGTGCTAGGGTGGGGGTTGGGTGTTTAGTACTGTGTCTGAAAAGATGTGTTTTTTTTTGTCCTGTTTTTGGTATGTACGTGCTTGCAAACAAAAACAGCATTGCCAATGGAGGTCAACAAATTGCCATTTCCTTGAAACCACTGTAAATCTCGCTTGTTAATGCTGTCATAGTTGGTGCAGAACATCCCAGCACTGCACATGAAGTCACACATGCTTCTGTTTATGAAACACCACCCAACCTCTAGCTGTGGACAAATTAAACCAGCAGTCCCCATGCTCCTCTTGGTGGTATGGCTGAGAAAATCAACTTGGCAGTGGGAAAAACCGGTATTACTGCTGTCATCAACTTCTTGAGGTGACGGAGCAAATGTGAGCATGACATGTACCCCAAATGTAGTCCATCATAATGCACGACGACTACATCAACAGTACCGGCAGAGGCCACACATATACAAAGGCAACCCATGGCACCAAAACCCCACTCATAGACTGTGCTCCAAAAAGCCTCCACTCCTTCCAACTGAAAGTTAGCAGCAAAGCTTCTTTCCAGGGCATGCCTGTGCATATCTTGCACAAAGGTATCACCCACGATGAGCACTCTGCGTCTCTCCATCTCTACCAACCTCATGGCATCGACTTTCGGGGAATGATATCACTGCCCCTTCCTGTCACCCACACCCTCGACACCTGATTGGGTAAATCGCAACAGTGCCATTTCCATGCCCACGTTTCGACCTACAGTGAGTGCCGTGCCCCAGTAAAGCAGGGACACTCCTTTTTCCCTTACCACTCCAGCCATGCATGCACGGCGCTAGGCCCTCACCACAGAAAACACACCATAGTACACGCTATGGTTAAATGCTCATGTCATGTGCACTGCACGTCCCATCTGCAATTGAGCCTGGCAGCTTTCACCCTGGTGGCATATTTGCATGCATGGCTGCATAATGTTGCATTGGGTGTGCTTAACGGTATGTAGAAGGCTGTGTACATTAGCCATAGTTTGCATGTGTGCTGTGAGCACGGCCTTCCATGCTGCAATATCTTAAAGCACTCCCAAAAGCAAGGGGCTTAGAAGGGCCAAACCATAGGAAATGCACATGGTGGCATGTGGTTCACTCTTGTTCAACTGGGCCAATGATGTACACCATATGCTAATGTATGCATAGCAGCTCACTTCTGCTGGTCTACCAAGTCTACAATGTCCTCCACAAACATTGTGTAAAAGTCAACAACTTCAAATGCATGCAGACACCATCATACACGCTATGTTTAAATGCTCATGCCATGTGCACTGCACTCTCCATCTGCAATTGAGCCTGCCAACTTTCACCCTGGGCACATATTTGCATGCATTTCTGCATAATGTTCTGTTGGGTGTGCTGAACAGAATGTAGGAGGCTGTGTACTTTAGCCATGGTTTGCATGTGTACTGCTGAGCACGTCCTTTCATGCTGCAATATCTTAAAGCACTCCCTAAAGCAAGGGGCTTATAAGGGGCACACCATATGAAATGCACATGGTGGCATGTGGCTCCCTATTGTGCAACAGGGGCAATGATGTACACCATATGCTAATTTACACATAGCAGCTCACTTCTGCTGGTCTACCAAGTCTACAATGTCCTCCACAACCATTGTGTAAAAGTCACCAACTTCAAATGCATGCAGAGTGACAACTGCATGGCTGCATTATGTTGTGGTGGCTGTGATGAAGACCTAGGTTGTTGGGTGCAGGTGTGGGAACGGTATGTAGGAGGCTGTGTACATTGCCAATATTTTACATGTGCGCTGCTCAGCACATACTTTCATGCTGCAATATCTTACAGCACTTCTTAAAGCAAGGATCTTATAAGGACCTAACCATAGCAAATGTAAATGGTGACATGTGGCTCCCTATTGTGCAACAGGGGCAATGATGTTCACGGTATGCTAATGTACGCTAAGCAGCTCACTTCTGCTGCTCTACCAAGTCTACAATGGTCTCCACAACCATTGCATAAAAGTCACCAACCCGACATGCATGCAGACAGACAGACATGTGCATGACTGCATTATATTGTGGGGGCTGTGATGAAGGCCTAGGTTGTTGGGTGTATGGCCTAGAGCCTTCAGCCATGCGCCCAACAGTCTAGGCTTTGCCCACACCCACCACAACATAACAAAGCCATGCGGGCGAACATGTAGGCATGTTCCACAATTCAGAAAGGCAACATAGGCACCAGCACTTCTACCCAACCTCTGCACTCTAAAGCAGGAATGCAAGCACACATGTTCCACTTACCGTAATGCACAAACATACCACAGTGTTTGGCACCACTACCCACTTCCATTCAGAAACCATTGTAATAATGGCAACCAAACAACACAATCTTCACAGCATTGGCCCTGCTCTCCACACTCTACTACATACAAGCAATACTGCATAGTGCACTGCAACACTTACATATCTGTGCAATGCACACTATGCAAGCACATATAAGAACTAGTTGCAACGTAACCTCTTCCATATGTACCCTATTCCATTAGTGCACCCAGTGGACACACTACACGACTGGTCACTGCAGCATCTTCACCCACACACCAACAAATGTAGGATGTTCTAACAATCACCACACCCATGCAACCAACAAGGTGTGCAATGCATCCAAACCACACACACAAAGCGACATGTGGCACCGACTTTCAACTAGTGGACATACCTTTTCAACCAGTGGACATACTTTTCTGTGCAAGGGCTGCAGCCATGCATTAAAGGGGCTACAGACTTACCACACACAGCACACCATAGTAAACCCTCTCTGTAAATGTTCATGTCTTGTGGAAGGCACTCCCCTTCTGCAAATATGCCTGCCACCACTCATCACAGAAAGACATTGCTGCTGCAGCTGGCATGCCATAACGAATGCTGCCTGCAATGACTACACAAGATTGTTGCCTGTTGAGGTAACCGCGAATTGGCGTAGTATGCACGGATACCGATGGCACACCACCATCTTCTTCTAATGAGATATATCACTTGAAGCACTTCTCACTATCCCACCCATTCCATCCCTTCTTCCCACCACCAGATGCCATAAACTATGTTTTTCAGGCCCTTTTGCCAGCCGCATTTTCATCCAATACAACATGCCGCCATTATGGAAAACTTTTGACACAAATCAAGTCACTGCACACTGCGTTGCAATCAAAATTTTGACCGCACAGCAAACAGGGAAATGGGACGCCGGAGCGGAGCCAGATATGACCAATTTTAGTGGGCACACTGCTACGTACAAGAGGCCCAGCCATGCGCACAATGGCATAGAGCCTTGGCACACACACCACCACAACACTATCCTCCGATACACCATGGTGGCATTTCCCAAAAACTTCCCTCCAGTCAACCACCGGCCGCGTCCAATGTTCGCCGACATCACGGCGTACTGGAAGCCAATGAGACTTTGGTCCGCAGAGCGAGCAGGGAAATGAGTCAGCGCAGCGGACCCAGATCTCACTAATTTTTTGAGACGTACATTTCAGTTCTTTGCAACAAAGGTACTGGTCAGATTTCCACCAAACACACAAAAGCATGCTTTCTGACCCAAGCCCCCACTCCTGCCGCAAATTTGGAGAAAATCCGTCCAGCCGTTCGGCCTGTAGCCGTGCGCAAAGTTTTTCCCCCTTCAGACTATGAAAAAAATATATTTTTGTGACCCCCCACTATAATTTCTCCCTTGCACGAAACGTCACCCAACTTGGCGAAAAAATTCAGAGCTGGCCATATACTTTTTTGTCAAAGTTTGGTGACGATTCCTCCAGGGGGAACGAAGTTATAAGCAGCAGAAAAAGTGGTCTTCCTATGGGTTTAGCAACTTAACCATAACTACACGGCTGCTACCGCGGGCAGGGTAATACATATATATTTATGTTTTTTCTCTTTTAAATCAACAATAATGTTCTTTTAAAGCTACTTCATTTCTTCATGTTACTAGTAAGGGGCAGGGACGTCATTTCACCAAAATGCCATGGATAGCGGAGGTGACATCACATAACCTTTGACCTCTGATGGCATCACAGGAAGTGATGTCATTGGAGCCCCCCATCTCAAAGTGACATCAGGGGAAGCGATGAAACACGACCTTTCACCCCTTGACAAAACAGGAAGAGACATCACATATTGTTCCTATGAACACCACAAAAAATATGGTTGCAATATCACTGTAATGTTATATACATTTCATACAAGAATGGATCGCCATATGTATCGTTATTATCAGTGTGTATAGGACCATATTACCAAATTACTGTGAATGCAAGCAGCCGTCCAAGGCCAAATGATAATGATTGGTTATTATATAGCACTTACGCTTAAGCGCTTTATATAGGTCAAATATACATACAATATTACCCAACCTGTGTTGGTACTCATTTATCGACATAAGAAGGATGAAAGGCTGAGTTGAGGTGTTTAAGAACAGGTTAAATCAGTGACTCGCCACCTGAAGTGTGCCTGGAAATATACCTTTGAGTCTAGCAATCATTGGATGGAATTCCAGAAAGACAAATTATGTGTTATTCCTATTCTTTCCTATTTAGCGCCACTGCTCAAAGTAATACACCTGTGGAACCCTTTTTTTTTAAGAGGCCTGCACAAGAAAGTCAGCCACTCCATAAATAAAGAGCCACATGACACTGGCGAGACCTCAGGGGTCGCAACTGTGACCCCTAGCAACCCCCAAATGACGTCCCCGGTGAGGGGTAACAAAAAATAAGGATGTTTATGTTTCCCACTTACTTGAGGTGACAGAAGTAGGGACAGCAGAGTACAAAACGAGTAGAACCACAATCTTTTCCAATGGTGCAATTCCACAGGTTGCAAAGGTGTAATCTCTCAGCTACCCAAAACTTTATTTATTCAAAGCACAATGGGTGACCCTTGCCACCATGAGCAGGGGGGACCACTTAAGTGATGCTCCAGCATATTCAGTGGGACCCATCATTCCATTTGTAATAAAAAACATCTTCCCTCCTTTTAACAGTTGCCACCCCCTAATTCACTGTTTTCTCTCCCCAGAGTTCCTTTTCATGCCCCCGTCCACCTTGTCCTTTGCTTGGGCACCATGTTTACTACAAACTGCTCCATGTCTAAGAACCTTAAGCCCAAATACTAGGTAGCAGGACAGTCACTGCATAGGGAGAAAATGGTAAGAGGAACAGAGTGGTTGGGGAGCACACAATCAGAAGGATGTTCTTGTGTCTAGTGACATCTGGGTATTATGCTGGGTCTCATAAGCCCTCCTGGGGATAGGCCTTCTTTGTTTGCATGTGGGCTCGGTGTTCTGGGTCGCCCGCTGGACATCACTCTGGTATGCAGTTGAAAGTCCATGTGCACCTAAAACACAGAGAAAACGGGTTACGTTTCTCAAAATGTATATACATTTTCTTTATTACACCCTATCATTGCCTAAATGCTTATTTCTAATTCCTATTATCTATTCCTATGATCTACTTCATATCTTCCGTGCCTACTACCTACTCCATTTCTATTCCAGATATCATTTATATTGTGTTCTCCTAATTTCTCTGAAGCACTGACTGTCCCATTTTTCCTTCTTGACCACATGAGAGAGAGAGAAAAAGCATAACACAAATGACAATAACATAGTCCTTTTCCAACTCTTGCCACTTCTGTTCTTCTTCTCTTGCGTACATCCTTGAGCTGAATTTTCCTGTTAGAAGCCAAATGGAGACAAAAGTCATAATGGACAGAACGGTACTGCCCTTTTAATGAGCTCTCTCTCTTTTCCTGTGCGTGGTGCCTTGGCCTTGCTGATGTCTTATTTCTTCATGTGAGGAGCTAGCTATGTGTGTGCTGTGGGCCAACATGATTGTGATAGTTTTTTTCCCCGAAAGTTCCAATATGCTTTACTCTTCCCCTTAACGCTGAAATTGACTTTAGGGTTGCTGTTTGTTGGCAGGCTTGCATGAGCTGTCTTTTCCATGGCATTTTCCCCTTGTCCATCTTCTTTGTGCAGTGGCGTTCCTGCAAATGAATGCTGCTATCTCCCTAACCTTTCTTGATGCTGAGATAAGGGCAGGTGATGTGTTAGTGTGTGCAGGTGTGAAAAATGTGGACCTATGTTTGCCTATTATCGCTTGCACATGCATTTCTGCTTATTTTCAACAGAAGGTTACACATCTTAAATAAGCATTACATTTCCAATCATGAAAAAACTGTTACACATAAACATTACACTTCAAATACCCAGAGCCCATTACATCCTCAACCATGTCTACCTATTCAAATTGTGTACATCTCATTAAAAAAGATACCTCTCTTCTTGCTGAGCGCTGTCTTGCCAGTGCCATGCTTCATCTGTGCCTCTTGTCTTGTACAAAAAGAAACTCTTCACTGAAATCCTTTCTTCATCTCCCTCTTCTTCTACCTGTTACTTTGTCTCCTTCTCTTCACCTAGATATCCATATAGGGCCTCCCACACTCCTTTCACCTCCCCCAGTACTTACCTGCCATCTCTATCCACCTACTCCCTTCTACAAGTACCTATTGCTTCCAGTGTTGCTCCTTCCTTTTGCAATGCTACCTTGCCCCAATGATGCTAAACGAAGTAATATAATCTCTAAATCCATTCAAATATTAAAACTTCCATTAATAATATACAAAATGTGTTACTTACCTTAATATGCTCATTTATTGCTTGCTGGGCATTCCCATTTTGCACATTGTGCTTCCCTCCGTAGCCCCTCCTTCCTGGCCTTAATCTTGTGTTTAGTTAAACACCTTATTCCTTTTACCTGGTCTGCTATTATTATTCTCTTGTTGCAACACTATCGTCTGCCATGGGTGCCCCTTTCCCTCTCAGCCAAAAAAGAAAACATGACCAAATAAAATCCTGCTAAAACACAGCTTTGGTCCCTTTGAGCAATATACAATGTCCTCTCTTCCCATGACTCCAACCTGGTTCCCTTCATTGTGTAACTATCGTGTCTGCTGCCAGCTCGCAGCATAATTCATTTTAATGTCAAATTCTCCCCTTCTCTGGTTTTTGTTTGTAATCAAACTGTGAAACTTACATTGAATTCCCATTCCCCTTGTATAAACGCGACCCCAGCTGTCTACTTAGTTCACCTGCCATTTCATCAAAAGCTTTCTCTCTTTTCCACCTCGCCCCCTCATCCTTATCTCATGTGAGTCAAGGATGTCATTTAGGGGTCAGCAGAGGTCACAACTGCGACCTCTGAGGTCTCCTTTGCGACCTCTGTGGTCTCCTTTGCGACCTCTACAAAAAACAAATATTATTTTTTTATTTTTTTATGCAAGCTCTTGGGCTGTGGCCAGCACCATGTGGCTCTTTATTTCTGGAGTGGCTGGCTTTCTCGTTCAGGCCCCTTAAAAAAAAGAACAACATTTAAAACAGGGGTGCCACAAGTCTACAACTTTCAGCACTGACCCTGAATAAGAAAGAATAGGAATGCCAAACAATGTGTCTTTCTGGAATTCTATACAATAATTGCTAGACTCATTAAAGGTTTATTTCAGGCACACTTCAGGGGTGAGTCACTGATTTAGTCTGTTCTTAAACACCTCAACTCAGCCTGTCATCCTTCTGAGGTCGATAAACGAGTACCAACAGAGGTTGGGTGATATTGGGTGTATATTTTTTCTATATAAAGCGCTTAAGCGTAAGTGCTATATAATAACACATCATTATCATTTGGTCATGGACGTCTGCTTGCATTCACAGTAATTTGATAATATGGGCCTATACACACTGATCTTAACGATACATATGGCGATCCATTCTTGTATGAAATGTACATAACATTATAGTGATATCGTAACCATATCTTTCGTAGTATACAATGCTATGTGATGTCACTTCCTGTTTTGACAACGGGTGGAAGGTCGTGTTCCATCGCTTCCCGCGATATCACTTCGGTGTGGGGTCAAAAAGCATCACTTCCTGTGATGTCATCAGGGATCAAGGGTCGTGTGATGTCACTTCCCCTACCCCTGGCATTTTGGTGAAATGACGTCCCTGATGTGAGTGCTGTCACTCTCCCCCTCTCACTATTGCATCTCTGATGCTTGCTCATAGCCATTTGTCAATTTCTCCTTCCCTGTGTGTGCCCTTCCATTGATCAAAACTGCTGTTAGTATCGTGACAATATCCCTTTCATTTCTGCTGGTCATATCTGATGTGTGAGCTTTACCTGTGAAAAACCTTCCCATCCTACTGACATGCTCTTGTATTTTCCCAAGCTTGAAAATGTGACCATAAATGATGTAAATAAGAATCACTATGCTCCCCTGAATTTGTTCTCCCCTCAATGTGATCCACCCTGCTTTTCTAAGTGTGTGTATCCGCATTACCTTGGTGCCTGCAATGGCCTTATTTATCTGCGTTTTGTGTGAAATTCATGGCGCATGTGCCGAACACTGTGATCTGGCACCTACCATTCATATGGTTATGCACTGTACTGTGAAGGGCGTGTCTCCTGCCTCCCAAGTGTTGCCAATTTCCCCTTGGCTTTTGTGGTCTTTTCCTCCTTGCATGCTGAAAAATGTGCCATAATCTTCCTTTCACATTTTGCTCCTGTGCGCAGCAAAAATATGTCTTTTTTATAGCTGTGCCTTCGTAATTCCCTTAATTTTGCCTTTCTGTGTTATCACAGTTCTATCTTAACCCTTGAGAGTTTTCCTATGTGTGTGTGGAAACATTAATTTTCCAGGCCATGATCAGGAAATGCATTTGAACCTTCCAGGGCTATCTTTCTCCATAAATCAGAAAGCAGCACTCCCCTTTGCTTAGTATGCCTGCGCCGGGCATACCTCAAAGTGTTGTACTCTTTGCTAGGAACAAGTGCTTGCAAAAACCTCTGACACAGTTCCAACCTTAAAATAGCAATGCTGCTCTGGCATCCCAAATAAATTGTTTGTTTAACCCAAACTAGGTCTGCATATCCATTTACCCTGCCCTCTTAACACATTCTCCTTTCACTGTCCCTTCCTCATTACAAACATCCCTCATGTGAAATTTCTTCTAATAAATTATCCACCCTGCTTGATCCCACCAAACCCTTCCCATTGTCAAAACAACTTTCTTACCTATATATTTTATAAACGTTTTAATGAAAGTCACCAACAAAATAAGTCCTTATTCTAGGGTAGCATTAAAATGCTTTTGGGGCTATTAAAGGGCCTACATTAATATCCATATTTTCCATAAGATGTCCTGACCCTTGTTCCATTGCCACTGCCGATCAAAAGCTGCTTTTCTCCTTGTAAAATAAAGTGGCTCTATATTCACATATCATTTGTATTTACCCATCCGTCCTAGATACAAACAAAACTGATGTTCACCATTAAGTGGGCCAAAAACACAGCAGAAAAGTAAATGCTTGAATCTTCAACACAAAACTTGATGCCTTATCAAAACAATTTATAAGGTAAAACTTTTCACATTCAACAACACTTGCAGTAATAAATTGTTCAAAAACTTAAACATGCTGGCATTCCACTATGTTATTCATTATCCCAATATAAATGTGGAATCCTGGGTGTCAAACACCTACATGACAAAAAAGGTCACTCCACCGCCCACTTCTGTTCTGCTCCTCAAGTCACATCTCACAAACCCCCATGCGCTGTCCCAGCCATTTAAATCCCACGGTTGCCCAAAATTCCCCTCCACTTTACAATGCCTGAGTTCCATGAGCTTTTTCCCAATGCAGAAAGTCACATTATTCTAGATCGCCATGTAATGAAAGTTGACACAATATATTCCTATGTGGGAATTCCTACGTCTGCTGGTTTTCACATACTCCTGTCAGCCAAAAAACATATTTTCTTTGTGTGCTTGTTCCATGCATTACACTTGAACTGTCTAGCACAATGCTTAATACCATTTTCCCTTTGCTTTATTTTATGCCATGCTGCCCAAAACATGTGTTGAGAACCCAGCTGCATGCGCCATAGTTTTTTCGTGCTACGTAAGCCAGCTTTGTCTACTTGAGTTTTCCTCCCTCTCCCTTCACTGCTGGCCCCTGGCCAAAGCTTGTTGGCAAGAGTATAATCTTCGAAAATCTTAAAGAATCGATGTGGGTGTTGTCCGCCTTTCTAAAGACAGCACAAACTAAGCTGTCTATTTAAACACAGAGAACAGAATATATTTATGTTGCCGCAGCAAAAGAAAACACTATAGCAATTTTTCTAACCAGATAACACACAATTTTGTGCATTTCTCTCCACAAACACCACTATTAAAATACACTCAGCGCACACAACAACTACAATAAACACACAAATATCACAAGTTACTTCCACTTTAACATCCACCCTAGGCCAGTCCATCATTCTTCCACATGTTTCTCAAATCCACTCCAATAATGTCACATTTTTCTCATTTCATTTTTTTCATCATTTTATTTTCATTTTGCAAAACTTAATCCCCCAATATGTTCTCCACCAAACCTGTGCTCCACTATGGATCACAATACATTTCTCAAATGTATAAATGTTAAACCATTTCTCCCCAAATAACAACAAATCCTCCTCGTTCTCCACCGCATAATTTACGTTCTCTGCCCCCAAGGGCAAATGTACAAATCTTCCATGTGCTTCCTGGAACCAATTCAAGCGCCAATCCACCAAAATAGACTCTGCCACCTTCTAAGCACTTTAAGTCCTATTCAATAACCTCATTTGTGACGGCACAAACCATACAGCAAGGCAAAATAAAAGATAGTCAACAGTTTCCCCTTCACTACAAGCCGCATAAACACTTCCCTAACACACTGACAAACTTAACAATACATAAATAACAATCCTTGGCCACCTTCTTGTCTACCTAACAGGGAACTCCAATAATTCTCCAATAATTATTGTGGTCCTCTTTAATCTACTGTATTGCCTGTAGGGGTCTACCTCCACGAGGAAAAAACCAAGGAACTCACCTTCCACGATATGAGCTAGCTATTTCTTCAAAGCCTACTCACAGGTAGCCCTCATCCATGAAGCAAGCTAAAATGCGTATCTCACAGGAAATCCAATATTTACATACCTTTTGTCATCTGTACTCTTAAGTCAATCATCTAAGCTCACCTCCCAGACTGATCTCCTAAAACCAAATGCTCCCTAACCAAGCAGAAAGAATTTAACAATATTCCATATAAAATTAAAATTAAAATCTTAACACAAACATCAAGCAGAACCTGTCCATACCCTCCCCTATTAGTTCCTTTTTCCATAAGACAAAGGAACTAACAAACCCAAAGCTGCTCCCTCCCCCCTGTATTTGTCAGATTCCTGTGCTCATACTTACATCTCTGCTGATCTGCTCATAACAGTTTCAAATTTCTCATACTGGCACACTGTGGTGTGACCAGCCCGCCACAGTCTGATGTCCCACTGGCCCTGTGTTGCAGGCATTCTGTTCAAACCACCTCACTTGTTTTTCGCAAGGGGTAATACTAGACTAACCATATGAATTATTTTCTGATAGGTTATCATTCCGAGGTGGACAGTCTGGTACACTCCTTTTGTACTCTCTCAAATACCCCTGAGAGGGAAAGGGGACAAATAGCACCAATGAATGTTCCTGCCTGCTTTGCATTAAACCACAGAGCATTTTGGGATTATAACAATTATCAGAGATCTCTATATTTGATAAACAAGCCTGTGATGAATAAAAGGGTTTTATGTGTGAATCACTAAATACATAACAGACACAAGACTTGGTCCTTGCATCAGTGTTCACAGCACTCACCCTAACATTAAAATGTTTGTAACCATGAACCATAAATACTCATTCGGACACCTTAAGCTTTTGGAAGTAAGGCTAAAATATCTGCAATGTCAGCCACCTCAAAGGAGGTATAAGGTCTCTTTTGCTTCTTGTTTCTGAAGTATTTTAGATCAGATGGGGCTGGGTCTCAGTCTGAGCATGCTTAGTCCCCAATACAGAAACATCTGTAGGGAATTATATCTATAGACCGGAATGGATACCCTACACGAAACACCCAATAAAGAGGGGAAAATGTACAGAAAGGATAGTACTTCTTACAAACTTTAGCCTGGCCAGTAATATGGTGATGAAGTGGTTTAAACAAAGCCGGCTTCTGATACGTGGTATAGGGCCCACAATTCCTCAGCCACTACCTCGTCACCCTTGTGCAAGCCTCAGGGGTGATTTCTGCAAAAAAAGAGCAGGCCCATGCTTTATCTAACAGAGCTGGCATTAGCATCTCTTATTAGCGCTGGCCTGCAGCTAGTGGAAATCATGGTGTGGCAGTGTAGAAAGAGTGTTTGGCCTAGTGGATGTACAATTTGAGGCCATTTCGATGATTTGTGGGGACAGTATGGCACACTCATTAGAGCTACATACACAAACAAGTGCAGTGTGCTATTGTATGACATGGGACTCATGAGTCAAAAACAGTCATATGTGCTGTTACATAGAGGAGCAGCACTTAGACGCCTTAACAAACAGGGTGGTGACTTGGGCAGCGCACAAATCATTGCTGCACACATATCACTGCATTGATTTGCCACGTACTACAGTCTGACATAATGAACCCTGCTTTCCTAATCAAGGTGCCAAGTCACATTGAGGAGCCATCTGGCAGTGGTTGACATGTTAAGAAAATGTTCTTTGATTCTGTGCGGGTTGTTTTAGTCCATGTCCCAAATCAGCCAATCAGGCATGAAAATGACAGTTAACTGTCTCAGGCATGCAACATATGTAACTATAAAGTGATATAAAAAAAATAATGTTTTGGTGTGTCAAAGAAATTAAAATAAAGAACATAGTTTAAAACGTATTCTGTGTGGCACGTTAATTCTCTTGGAAGAATGTGTAGATTATATCAGCTAACTGATACCTTGTGCTGGCCTTCGGATTAAAAGTGCCTCATTTTCAGTTCTTAGCACTGTGGTGTAAAAGCAATGGCTTGTTGATAATCCATTGTTAGGTAAGATTTTCATATCAATGATAAATCTTCCTGACCTGTGTCAACCCCAGAACTTTTTGCTGGACTGGTAGATTATTTTTTCCTATACCTCAGTGAGTGGGAACCTTTTTCCATACTCACAGAGTTTTTTTACGCTTTTTATGGGTGTCATTGTTAAGACTCTCCATAGTGTCTTTTTAATTGCGTCCTCTTTGATAACTTTTGTCACATACTGCCCATTGTTGCTGGGTTGCCTTAGGGGCTCCCCTTTTAACTTTCTCTGGTTAACCTTGTGAAAACTACAGTTCCCAAGGGTAGAAAGGATCTTTGGATCCCTTTTACATTTTATTAGGTGAGACCAGCACCTCATCTCCCCCTATCTTATGTGGAGTGCTGGGGAGATACTGGGTTTCCCCTTTCTCATTTTCAATGTAACATTTATGTTACAAGGACAAACTTACCTTTAATGGCTGGTGTCAGTGAACCTTTTTTTATTAATTAGAGGCAGCCCCGGTAAAGGCACCCATTGGTGCTCATTTTACCAAAATGACCCATGTCTTTTTGTTTCGCCATTTCAGTGTTCCTTGTCCTTTCTTGTTCCTTCCCCTGACATTCGGGGCAGGAAAATCCTTTGTGTCAACTTTATCTTCGGCGGGAATCCTGTGGATTCTCCGCCCTAGGCTCCAAAGTGTCTGTGAAGGCAGGAAGCAAGGGAGGAGTCTAAAGCTCTGCATCCTTTTGTCTTACAAACCTGACTGCAAGAATCTAGTTCAAACCGAGAGGCTGGCTGTCCTGAAAGGACTGCCAAGCCCACAGGTTTGAATGTTGCATGGCTGTTTGATTGGCTGGCTCCTGCATACAAGTCTGATCCTGGAAGCTGAAGGGGTAGTCGACAACTGGAACCAAAACCAAAAAAGGATGACAAAGAAAATGCATCGGAGACGCTTTCAAGCTAACAGAGAGCCTGTTGTATAACCAGAGCTTGCTGTTACCCTTCCTTCCAATCGACCTGGGGATTCTGAAAATGATGACCCCGACCTGAAGCCTGGTGAGACCCACTAGAATCCAAGAAGACCTACATTTTGAGCCATCCCACGTCATGCTGAGACCTTGCGAGGCTGCAATACCCCAATAACCTGGGACCTCAACACATTGTGTGGTGCACAGTGTTCCGAATTCCGAATCTTGCTGAAACTTTGTGGGCATCCTGCTGGACTTCGAGAAACATGAATCAAGTCTGAAAAGTCCCATCTCACCCTGCCTACTGCTAGCTCCTAGACCTCTAGGGTCGCTCTACTGCCTCTGAGTGAACTCATGCTATAGAATAAGGGAAGGACTGAAAACAAGTGTTCAAAAGTGACTTACTTGTAAAAGAAGTTGTTTAGTAACTGTAACTCTGAGAGTGAACAGTTACACAAGTTCTTACTAACCATGAATGTGTGTTGCACCATCCTGAAAAGTATATATAAGGTTAATGTACTCACCTGTGTATTGGTTGTGCCTCTTCCCCAAAAGTGAGGTTGTTGGTCCCACAGTACTATTCCTGTTAGGATATACATGTATGAGTGTCCCCAATTGGGTCTTGCTTCCCCTGCCTTGCTGTTAGCCTGTCCAGAATAAGTCTGCATTAAGTTATAGACACCTCTAAGTTGCTGATAGTTCCTTTTGAAAAGTGTATGGGTTTTACTTACCTTGTGTTAGCTATGTGCCATCCTTAAACAAGTTAAAGAGTTTTTGCATACCGTAGTCTGTGTTGCACTGATCTGAAATGCAACTGTAATAGTATATTAAAACATAAGGTTTCACCTACCTAGTATAACTTTGTGCCATTCTTGAAAAGTGTTCTTTTAGGTGTAGCTAACCTTGGTCAGCCTTGAGCCAGCCAAAAATAGTGTAATACATTCTTAATGATCTTAGACTGTGTTCCACTGAGCTGAAAAGAAAGTGTAATTGTATATTGCACCCCACGGTCCAACTCCCTTAGTATAACTGTGTATTATTCTGAATCAGAGTTAAAGGTTTATGCTGTTCCTGGAATAAGTGTTCCACTATGCTAAAAGTATACTGTCCAGTTGACTTACTATGTGATTTGTTGCTGACTGTCACAGTACAACGTTTAGGGTCTACTACCCTTGTATTACTGCATCACTTATAAATTGACCCACTTTAAAAGCTGTGTCAACCCCAAGCTATGATAGCTTTCAACTAGATTAAATTATTACCCCTCTAAAAAAAGTGAAAACTCTTGGTGTCACTTTTGATCAGCTACTATCCATGAAGCAACATGTTAGTAGCCTGGTCTCGTCATGTGCTTATTACATAAAATTATTAGCACACGTAAGAACTTTTATATCACAAGCAAATGCTGAAACTATTGCCAGAGCAATCATAGGGTATAAAATCTATTACTGATCAAACCTTCTGATGGGACTAGACAAAACTGATTATAACAAACTCCAAGTATGCCAAAATGAGGCTATTAGAGTTGTTATAAAACTCAAGCATAAAGATCATGTTACGCCTGCCAGACGCGCTCTTCACTGGCTCCCCGTGGAGACTAGAATCCTATTTAGAACGCTGTCTATAATACAAAAATGTAGACAGGACGAAATGCTGGACTATCTACAACAGCTTCTCCCTATGAGAACAAACGCTAGAGTCTTGAGATCCAAAAACCAGCATCTTTTAAATGCTCCAAAATGTAGAACACCAAAGGTAGCTAACTCAGCATTGTTTGCTATTGGGCCCAAAGTCTGGAATGCTCTCCCCTTTGAGATGAGAAGAATTGAATTGCAGGAGATTTTTTTTAAAAGCTGAAGACTCACCTTTTTAATTAATCTGCTTTTAATGTACTATTGATACTGTAACTCTTTTAGTCTGCTCTCCTGCCCGTGTTCTTTTTTTCCGTGTTGTTTTCGTCTTGAAGCGCCCTTAAGCCCTTGGGTCAATGGCTAGCCTATATAAATATGGTAAAGTAAAGCTGGAGAGGGTGGGCGGTGGTGTTTGTCTCCAGAGCCCCTCGGAGGCTGCGTTTGGAATATGCATTCCTTTATTTGAAACAAATACTTAACTTTTGTCTGGCGGGCTCAAAGGCCTGAGTGGGCATTCCTACGACCCCACCATGAGCTGTTTGAGCTCTGACGCCTAGGCAGCCACCCCCTCGGCCCGCCCCAAGAAATGGGGTGGGGGATGGAGTGCGCTCCGTCTTGTTCTGGCCCTTTTCCTGCGCTGGTCATGGCTTGGCTTACTGTATCTTTAACGGACACAGGCGAGGTAAGCCTATCCTTCCTGCGCACCTTTGAGCAGAAACAGAGTAGAAACGGCGCCCAAGTGGAGAGAAGGTGTGTCAGATCGGCCATTTTAAGCAGCCATGTAGCATCCATGCAGACACAGAGCTACAATATTTGAATGTACAGTCTGCCTACCTCTAAGCCTTGTACAGGAGCCCACATTAGTGTAGTTGGAGACACCTGGACAACACTGATATTGTTCACTATGGTGACTGGTATCGCCTGGAAACCAATGGGAAGCAGTGTTGACTGTAACAATGCAAGCTATGTATGGGTGAGAAAAACGATGCCTACTAAAACCCAATGAGCTATATTGAGGGATCTATGATTTTATGAGCCAGAGGGCACGCCTTGCAGGTACTTTGAATCCACCCCCAGCCCCCTACCACAGTCATCCTAAGCAGGTGGTGGTATATTCTGAACAGCGCAAAACATATCGGAGTCACGTGACTTCGACGACGCCCCTTCTGATCTAAGGTATGGGGGCTGGGCAGGGCGTGTGGTCATAGCTTGCGGTGCCTTCGGCGTGGAATGGGGGCGGCGCCCTGTGTCCGGACAATACGTCATGACTGACCCACTGGACGCTGTGAGTGAACAGAACGCCGAGATTTGGGTCCTTAACTTGTCATCATACAGCGCGTAGGATTCCAGCCCCACCAGCCCTCCATTGAATGGACGTTATCTCCGAGATAAAGAGAGGTAATGTTCTTATCTCACGAATAGGCGGCCTTTTATTACAAGGTTTCTAGCCCTGTGAGTGCTGCAGGTGATGTTTGCGACATGTTTGTGTTAAATCAGTACCCCCTCCCCTCCCCCAGTAATGGCCGTGTTAAGGTTTCAGCTTGGGGTGTTCTGCTCAGGTCATTTCATGCGGCAAAGCGAGGCTACATACCACACGCACGTTATTCCCCAGCCCTTCGTTCATTTTGGTATTCCACTGGACAGTTGGCCCCTTTCGCACATATTGACGCGTGCAAGTGTTAAAGTGAGAAGTTTGCACATCTTGCATATCCCCAAATTCAGAACAGGCGCAGGCCAGGACTAATGAAATGGGCCATCACAACCTGGCAGAGGCGTAGCCAGGTTTGTCTAACAAGTGGGGCCTGAAGCTAATGTGGTGCCCACCGCAGCGACATTGACATCTGTACATTCCCAAACAGTGCTGCTGAGAGGACAGTCACAGATTTGTGGTGGGCCTTGCCCGCTCAGGCCCTAACCTGTCTACGCCTCTGCAACCTGGCGGTCCCCTTTGCCTGAAGCTTAATAGCTTTTTCAAGTGGTCATTTAGCGTTTCAGCTCCCGGCTGGGTGCCTATTTTTGCTCTGCTGTGCAGAGGCCAATAGACAGGTCCCATTATAATAAACAGATAGTCACCTCCTCCCTCCGTTGCTTATAAAGCTGCAACATGGGACTTTGGTATGCACATATTTCCTAAGGAACACAATGGGCCTCATTACGGGTCCGGCGGTTACCGTGCTGGTGAGACCGGCGGGTTGCCGCCGGACCCGTAATGATTTACCAGCGCCTGTCTTCCCGGTGCCACCGGGGGATTACAACCCCAGTGGACCGGAAACTCAGGCTCCGTTTAATTGTAAGTCCCCATTCCCATAGAGTCCTACAGGACTCTATGGGAATGGGGACCACAGAAGCACCGGCACCAAAGGTGCCGCTGCTTGCGTGAAAACTCTGCGGTCTGACCTGCCGGGCGAGACGGCCTCCGCCCCCAGAGTTGTGGTGTGCCGGTCCCGATACAATGGTGCCGGTGAAGGCTGTGCCACTTTAACTCTGTACTTGCCCACCAAAGACAGACCTCTTTAAGAAGAGTAAGCATATCACAGCCACCTGCTTTCAACTCCTTGGTGTGGGGCTGTGGATATGCTTGGAGATTAATAAAGTTCAAGGTGGGGTTGAAATACCCAATAGGAAACATCTCTTTTATAATCTTGCCCCCACACTGCTAATGCAGATGGGGTTTCCCAATTGTAGCTAAGGAGGCCTCAAACATCATTTTGCAATGTGCCCCGAAAAGTCCTCACACATCTTCAGCCGGCGCTGCCTAAATGGCGCTGTGGATACAAAGCTGTTTCAGCTGTTAGTATCACTGCTGCTGAAACATTGGGTCTCATTTTGACCCGGCTGGTAGCCGTGCCAGTAAATATGGCACAGATGCTGTCGGAGTCGTGTTTTTTTCAGCACCTGGCAATGAATTCCCAGGGAATTACAGCCCCGGTGGTCCCGGTAATTCCCCATTGCCAGGCGCCGGGAAAAATTACTCCCCATTCCCATTTGAGTCCCATAGGACTCAAATGGGAATGGGGAGGACAGAAGCACCGGCACTGTGTGCAACAGTGCCAGTGCTTCCGTCAAAGTTTGCAGCTGAATGCCGTGCCACCCGCCAGGTCAGACCTGGCAGGAGGGACGGCACCAGCCAGCAGAACTCGAAGTGAGCCGGTCCGGTAACAACGGTGCCGTTAGCTTACCGGCACTGTTGTTACCCGACCGGCATACTTATAATGAGGCCCATTATGTTTAGTGGTGTGTGACTTGAGTTGTATTTGTTGTTTATGATATGATATGATATGGCATTTATAACGCTCCCATACACAAGTGTTTCAAGTGTAGTTATGAGTATTGTAACCCTGATTTATGGAATTGTGCAAAGTCAGTGCAGTCATTTTGTGCTGCAATAAATGACTTTGCACTAACTTTGCACGTACTTTGCACTGCAAAAATACACTTTGCACAGTTCCATGAATCAGGGTTTGTGTCGGCAGTGCAAAGTCACTTTGAACCGTGCAAAACATTCCATGAATCGGGCCCTCTATTGTAAGCCTGATGGATTTTTTCCCCCGAATAATCTGTATACTGGCTGACGGCATAGCTGAGGGTGGCCCGGAAGAGTTGGGCACTTGCACACAAGTGGGCGTATCATTAGGTTGCGTGTATCTCATGGCTTATTCCATGCCATGTCTAAGCTACTCCTTCCACGGTTGTACTCCATAATGAATTATGTCCAACGTAACTTTGCTGAAAATGTTGGGGGGACATGACATCTGAAGGAAAGGGGTCCCTGCCAAATGAGTAGGACAAAATGGCGTGCCACAAAAGTTGGGGGTGGGGGCAAACACCTTTGCCCCCTCTTAAAATTACGTCCATGTTATGCTAACGGCCTATCTCAACAACCTTGTGTGTGTGCGTATGGCTGCTGACATGCTTTCTAGTTTGTGTTTCCATACCGTGGGCGAACCAATGGAAGGGTTTGGATCGTGTAACCTTCCCCCACACCGAGGTATATGCAGGTACCTTCAAGAATGCCTCAGCGCGTGGCCCGATTTCCTTGAGTTGTCTTGGGTGGTAATTGTAGTTTGCAGCATCTGCCCTTTGCATGGTTTCGTACTCCTGGCGAGTGGTCGGGGTGAGTGGGATAGGCCTGACTGGATCCCTCGGCAGAGTATGCTCTGCCCAATGGGGATTGCCTTTGGAATACGCTTCCTGAACCGGGTCAGTTACTCTGATCTTCTCCAGCATGCATGCTCTTTCATTGTGCACAAGTTCACCTGGGCCAACTTTAGGCAACTTGGTCAGTTTTGACTGTTGGATGTCTTGCCACCCCTTCAAGCCAAAGTGTTTCCAAAGTGGTCAAAAGAAGTAATGGTCATGGCTAAGAGGACATTAAGAAGGACACTTTAAGACTTGTCTGAAGGATTTAAAACTCTGAACCGGGAGGCGCTTGGCAGTCCCCTAATTGCACCGCAGGCAATACCTAGCTTGGGTGGCACCACCCCGGGTAGTACCTAGCTTGGATGGCACCACCCCAGGCAGTACCTAACTTGGATGGCACCACCCCGGGTAGTACCTAGCTTGGATGGCACCACCCCAGGCAGTACCTAACTTGGATCGCACCACCCTGGGTAGTACCTAGCTTGGAAGGCACCACCCCAGGCAGTACTTAGCTTGGATGGCACCACGCCAGGCAGTACCTAACTTGGATCGCACCACCCCAGGCAGTACTTAGCTTAGATGGCACCACCCCACGCAGTGCCTATCTTGGATGGCACCACCCCGGGTAGTACCTAGCTTGGATGGCACTCCCCATCAGATTGTATTGCTTAACCTTTTACCAATAGCGGGAATAGGTATGTTGTTGCGGCAGAGCCAGCCCCCAAGGGTGTCTGCACACATACCACCACCATCTGAGGTGAACTACCCTATAGAGAGAAAATAGTTCTTGGCAGGTGTGTACCACTGAAATGAAGCATTATTTGTGACAGAGTCAGTCATGTGACCTACTCTGCCTTGTGGAACTTCCAGAGGGATGGACCGATCAGCATTTCCCCAGATTTCTCAGGAGGCCGGCCCTTTTTAGCCCATCTTCGAGAGGGTTTTGAATAATCTGTTATCCACAGTGTCTTTTTTTTTTTGGTTTATATAAACCTTTAAAATGAAGACAAGACAAAACAACATATACATATATCCACAATTCCATTTCTTCATCATCTTATCCACAGTGTCTCTAAGCGCTCTAAAGTGGGTCTAAGGGAACATGTTGGCACTATGCAAAACATACCAAGTAAAGATTGCAGGGTCTCACAGAGCTTGTTGGGTCTCACAGAGCTTGTTGGGTCTCACAGAGCTTGTTGGGTCGCACAGAGCTTGTTGGGTCGCACAGAGCTTGTTGGGTCTCAACAACGTTTGTTGGGTCGCACAGAGCTTGTTGGGTTGCACAGAGCTTGTTGGGTCTTGCAGCGCATTTTGGGTCTAGCAGAGCTTGTTGAGGCTCGCAGAGCATGTTGGGTCGCACATAGCTTGTTGGGTCGTGGAGATCTTGTTGGGTCTCGCAGAGCTTGTTGGGTCGCACAGAGCTTGTTGGATCTCACAGAGCTTATTGGGACTCACAGAGCTTATTGGGTCTCGACAGTGCTTGTTGGGTCTCGCAGAGCTTGTTGGGTCGCGCAGCGCCTGTTCGGTCTAGCAGAGCTTTCTGGAGCTCGCAGAGCTTGTTGGGTCTTGCAGAGCTTGTTGGGGTTGCGCAGAGCTTGCTGGGTCTCGCAGAGCTTGCTGGGTCTCGCAGAGCTTGTTGGGTCTCGACAGCGCTTGTTGGGTCTCGCAAAGCTTGTTGGGTCGCACAGAGCTTGCTGGATCTGGCAGAGTTTTCTGGCCCATGCATGGCAGAGCTTTGCACTGGTTTCACGGAAGAGCTTGCTGTGCTCTCAGAGCCTTGCGTGTCTTATTGATCTTCCGAAGCCTTGTGCAGCTCCTTTCAGCTCACACATTTGACTAGATCTGATCAACTGAATGTTTACGGCTCCAACGTCCCCGCTGGGATTCCTGAGCTTTACATACCTATTTACAGTATCTTGTAGATGTGACAATCTTTTTCTGATCCTAACAGGTTTTGCTGATTTTAGAAGAGAACCCCAAGTCTCAGAAAATCTTCTGGGACACACATAGCTTTCTGGGCATCACAGAGCCCTTTAGGACCCAATCAGCTCTATTCAACTGGAAAGGTGCTCTATCACTCCCAGGATGCCTTGGATCTTGATCGATTCTCTTGGCTTTGCCTCCCCCCACAGAGCCTTGTAAGTAGACCTTGCATCTCATCCTCTAGTAATCCATGTAACTATCCCCGAGTGACTCCCAGGGACCTGCACGACTGCTGGGGCACCTCATTTTCATGGGTGCTGAAGCTAACAGCTCTTTGGGCCTTGCATGGCTACTGGAACTTGAAATGCTGTGCAGAACTCTTAGGTCCTTGCACCGCTCCCTGGGCCTCGCACTGCTTCATGGGCCCCAAGGCTCCCATAGTGTCCAGGTTCCTGGAGGCCCTTGTTCCCAGAGACGTCTTTATTAGATTTATTAGAGGGAGAAAAAGGGCACGTGCCCCGGGTGCCTACCTTGGGAGGGACCTCCACATGGCTGCCAGTTTCAAAGAAATCAGTGCCAATTTTTGACAAAACAAAAATAATACCTCATGATATTGTAAATGGTGCTCCCAGCGTTGTGCCTGCTGACTGTGTGGACAAGAACATTCTGATCTGATCAATTCACCCTCTAATGCTTTCTGTGTTCACTGTGGCACGTACAGTTTGCGTTTTTACTACAGCATTATTCCAAGCAAAAACAGGGCGAGATGGCCTCGCGCATGGCCACAGGAAACTTGAGCTCTGTAATTATTAGTGTGCAAGTCACACTATGCAGCTTCACATACAGCTATCAACTTCCGGGCCACAATTGGTCCAGGGATGAATATCGGTTTCTAAACAATCAATCAGCCCCACACCTCTAGTACACCAGAAGGGGTCAGAACAGATTGGAACAGAAGTAAATCATAAACCTCCTTGTCCAATTTTGGTAACGTGGATGGAACGGCAGGCTTATGTCCGCAAGGTCGGGGATCGTTGGTTAACAAAAATACAATTTTTACCCAATGATGAAAGGGACTATTCAGTCAAGGATGTATTCAAATATCTACTTCATTATTATTATAACAGACAGTTGTAGCACACTTCAAAATACAACCCACTCTGTAAAGGAACACAGAGGACAGACAGTTTCACAAAGTAAAGGGATGCACTCTGGCTACTGACAGGAGGGCAATCAGTAAAGCGTTCAGTCTTAACCGTTCAAGGTTATTTGGTTTCAGCATCAAGGGAGCAAGGGGTCTTAAGTGTCATTAGGGGCCTTCGGAGAAGGACCAGGGGGACAGAACCTCAATGTATCTGGTGCTTGAGATGTTCTTGATGCTCGACAGCATCGAGTCAGTTCCAGGACGCTCTGCAGCTTCTGTGACAGAGTTCAAGACGGAAGACAGCTGCAGGTATTAGGCGACAGGAGGTTTGGCAAGCGAGGCTGAACGGATGGCGGCTCGGGCTCGAGAATCAATTTCTCTATGCTGGTTGGTGGATCTGGAATGCTGGTTGAGGCGTCTTGGATGGCTTTAGTGACTGGAGCGTGACAATAGTCAGTGGTGCAGCCGGTCGCAGTTTGAGGGCTCGACTGTCTCAAAAATGTCCTTAAAAGATAGACACTGGTTGATGTTTGTGTGATACTCCTAGCTTCTTCGCAGGGCTAGTGGCGTCCTTTCAAGGCAGACGGCCCAAAGCTGCGCAGAGTGCTTGCAGGCAACGGCCGTGTGCTTTGTTCAGAGACTCTCTGGCACTTCCCATCTAGGAAACTTGCTGGCAGAACCTAGCAGGGAACGCTGTGTGCTAGCTGAGTACCGATTTTGGAGCAGCTGGACAGGTCCTCTGAGTCTGGTATCTCCCTCTGTTCCCTGGGACATGTTTAGGGGAGGTATTGTGCTTCCCTCTTGGAAATCCTGGCCTTCCTTCACTGGCGGAAGATGTAAGGCAGACTGTACCTTCAGCCAACATCCAAGTGAGTCCTTCTTCTTACTCCTGTCAAAGTCGTCGGATGATCTGGTGAGAGGCTCAGCCCCCTTTGAAAGTCAAATGGGCCCCGGTGATTGATGCAGGCTAAGCCTACCTTAAGGAATCAATCCTGGGTCCCCACCAACAATCTTCTGTTATGCGTGAGGTCAGGACCAGGGTACTTTGCAACAGGAAAGGTAAAAGGTGACCACATTTACTCCTAAATCCCACCCATCCTCCTGTCTGTTGTAGATCAATATGCCTCTCTGGTTACCTGAGCCCTCTGTGGCTCTTGATCAAAGTGCAGGTCTCCCTTGGGGTTGGTGGTGAGAACAGACTCTCCCTCAAATCGCATACTTCGTCCCTCTGAAAGCGGTTCGCTCTGCAGGGGTTGCCTATGGTAAATAGAGGACCCAGACATGCCATTCACGGTCCTTCATACAGAGGGGTGGGAGCTAGCTTCAAGGTGACACATTACATATCAAAGAGAGGTTAGCTTTCCTGTCCATTGTTAAGTTCTGTGACCAGGCCTGATCGCAGGCCTGCTTCAATTAACTCTCATCAGTATGCGCTGCCACCACACAGAACTTAGACAATAGAACCGGGCAAATCCATGGAGAATTTGATATTTAATTACGCTGGCCACATGAGGAAGAAGGTGTTGCCCTTCTCCTCTGGGTGTTATTGTGTTCCCCTCGCTGTCACCTGTCAAATAAATGTGACAGGGAGGACTGCGCATGTAGGCTACACTCTATGTTTGCTGTGGGGCGAGCATTAGAAAATGTGTGCGGATTAGCACCACACATTTTAGGAGGTTGGTTTCCCCTTTCCTAATCATAAAAAAAGGCCAGCCGAGCAAACACTCCCCGTGCTGATGGTCGAATCCCTCACACCGGCGTTATTAATTAGCTTGTTTAAAGCATTCCAAGGTACCCTTTAGAACCCTTGAGTCCTAGAAGGGACAAGAGTCAGATCTACAAAAACGACCTTGCCATGCATATTGCTTTTTTTGTGCTCGCTGAAACCCACGTTGGCACTTTAAAGGGCAAACATCTGCTGTACCCGCTGGGTGGGCTCTCGTATTGCTGTGACATGACCTCCTGGTTTATAGTTCGGATTCCAGCAAGCACAAAGGTGGCAAGGGAACTTGAAGTGAAAACCCCTGCTTTTTTGATTGCTGGTGGGGCAGCATTTCAAACTTTGTATTGTGATAGCGATGGGGCTGGAGGGGCAGGGGTGGAGTGAGCAGATTGTGAATCCTACAACGTCATTGGTTCGGTACCAAATGTGTCTGATCCGAGCATGGCGGAGCCAGCCTCAGAATTTTGGGGGCAGCAGGATGGCAGTTTTAAAAACTGTTAATGAGACAGGACATTAAACCAATTGAGCTATTGACCCCTCTCTCCCCTATTCCCCCGCCCCCAAGCCCGGGAGGCTAAGTAGATATTACACCTTCCTTTGGCTCATTAAAGTCATCCTTCACCCCAACTCACCAGAGGCCTAGCCAGGATTGTTTAACAAGTGGGGTCTGGCGCTAATGTAGTAGAGCCCACACCAAGAAGAGCTTGAAGAAGGAGGGTGCTTGTTTGCCCCCGGCCAAATGTGTAGAAGAGACTTAGCATAGTGAGGGGGGCGAACACATGATGGGTGAGGGTTGGGGAGTTTTTCCCTGAGAATTTCTTTTAATTATGGATTAAAATGGTGCATTTTACAGTACACTTTCTGTGATAAATTAGGTAAAAAGCCACATAGTTTACAATCGGTTTTTCAGGGTAAGACAAAGTATAGAAAGAGGAATAAAGTCAACCGCTCCCTCTCACGCTGGTACGATTACGGGTTACAAAATCCAAAAGCAGGAGGCAATTCATATCTGCTGAAATACTAAGATAGCTGATAAAAACACAATTTATTGATTCTCTTTTTCAAATGTGTACTAAAAAATTATTCATACAAAATTTGATGGTGAGAAAGGTAGTGCTCCCGTTCTCCTCCCCGGGTTCCAGCCTCGCATACACGCACATACACACACAGAGATAAACACACATTCACCCACCAGTCACGCACCCGTACAGCTTATCCGTCATTCACACGAGCACCCAAAACATTTACACTGTATCAGAGGCGTAGCCAGGATTGTCTAACAAGTGGGGCCTGAAGCCTATGCATTTGGGCCCACCACAGTGACACTAACATCTATAAATGCCCACACAGCGCCCCTGGGTGGGCATTTACAGATTTTGGGTGGGCCTTGCCCACTCAGGCCCTACCCTGTCTACACCTCCACGTAGTCACACCCATGTACATCATTCACACTACATTCATTCATATGCATGGCTTACAGACACTATCTTGCATAAAAAACATGCACCAACTTACACACTCCTTTGCATTCATGTACGCATACATTCATATATGCATCTATATAATCCACACATACAAACAAAAACACTTTTTTTAGTTAATGCTAATTATTGGAGGCATGGGCCATGTAAAAGCTGAGCCCGGCAGTTAAGCTTTTAGCTTCAACATTGGGGGGGTTTGGGGGGGGGGCTGCTGATAACCCCTGGGCAGGCTTTAGTCCTCTGCATCTACATGTTAATTTGTGTTTTCTCACTTCGGAGAGCGGTGTATATGCTTACTTTTGAAATGTATAAGCAAAACTGTGACCCCCCGAGGTCTCCCTTGCTACCCCTAAAAAAACAAAAAAAACCTTTTTTTTTTTATGCACGGTCCTGGCTTGTGGCCAGTGCCATGTGACTCTTTGCTTCTGAGTTCGCTGGCTTTCTTGTTCAGGCCCCTTTAATAAAAAAAATCTTTTAAAAAAAGAGGAAAATGGGTTCCGCAAGTGTAACACTTTGAAAAGTGGCCCTAAATAAAAAAGAATAGGAATAGAAAATGATGTGACTTTCCGGAATTCTATACAATAATTGCTGGACTCATTAAAGGTTTATTTCAGGCACACTTCAGGGAGTGAGTCGCTGATTTAGTCTGTTCTTAAACACCTCAACTCGGCCTTCCATCCTGCTGAGGTTGATAAATGAGTACCAACACAGACTGGGTGATATTGTATCTATATTTTTTCTATATGAATCGCTTAAGCGTAAGTGCTATATAATAACACATCATTATCATTTGGCCATGGAAGTCTGCTTGCATTCAAAGTAATTTGGCAATATGGGCCTATACACGCTGAACTTAATGATACATATGGCGATCCATTCTTGTATGAAATGTATATCTCATTATCGTGATATCGTAAAAATGTTTTCAGTGTACTTAGGATCAAAGCTATGTGATGCCACTTCCTTTTTTGTCAAGGGGTGAACGGTCGTGTTCCATCGCTTCCCCTTGACATCTCTTTGGGGTGGGTCAAATGACATAATTTCCTGTGATGTCATCAGCGTTGAAGGGTCGTGTGGTGTCACTGCCGCTTCCCTTGGCATTCTGGTGAAATGACATCGCTGTTTATAAGTAATTAAATACACCGTTGTCTGAGGTGAAAAATGTGCCTGGTTCCTCGGGCATCGAATCAGAGTGATGTGTGTTGCCTCAAGAACTAACCGCCGCCCATGAGCCGGGGTCAAAACATCTGTTATGGTGGTCTTGCCTGCTTCAGGGGCCCTGAGGCTCTCTGGCCCTTGCATGGAGCCCTGGGCCTAGCACAGCTTCATGGGCTCCGAGTGCCCCCATGGTTTCCTGGGCACTGAGGCTCCGCATAGTGCTTTCAAGTTTCAAGACTCACTGGGACTTCAAGGGCAAAATGGCCATGAGAATCACACGATTTAATGGACTTTGCCGTTCTCTCCGGGCTTCTCGGGATTGGTGTGGATTGTTCAGCTTGCGGGGCCTCGTGTAGTTCCATGGACCTTGTGTGGTTCATTCACCTTGGGCTCGCACGACTCACTAAGCTCTCGGATCTCGCAATGCTCTCTGTCCTACCCACGGCGGGTCCCTTTGCCCTGCGAGGCTGCGGTGTGGCGCGTTTTGCATCGTCATAGGGTCTGCAACGACTCGATAAGGACTGCTTTTCGGAAGCAGGCCCCTGAGAATCGAGCTGCAGAAGCCAAGCAAGGAGGCGTGTATACTAGCGATAAGACGACGTCACACACTACCTTAGGCTCATGCAGGGCCACGATAAAAAAGCACTCTCTTGAAACACATAAAGGCGTGGCTGGGAAGTCACGTCAACGCGATAACAGAGCCCCCACAGCACGTGGAGCCGGCACGGAAGGCGCCAGTGCCAACTTGGGTTTCAGTAAACACAAACAATTCAGACGTTTGCGTTACCAAGCCCTTCCAAACGGAGCATATGACAGGTCATTTATGGGGGTTGGTCTCTTGCCCCTCCTAGGACTGAGGATGGCGAAAAGGTGCCTTGAAACGCTCTAAGCTAGCTCTTTAATTTTGATGCTTTTCAGTTGCATAGCGTGACATGCGCACTTGTAATTAAAGAGCTCTCACGTTTCCCATGGGCGTGCGTGAGTAGGCCACCCAATCTTGTTTTTCTTTGGAATTGTGGGACTTGTAGTTCTACTAAATGTAGTGGATGGCTTTCCGTGCATGGCCATACCTGCCTAACCTCCGGGTTTATCACAGAGACTGAGGGTTTCCACGCTCTTCTACGGGTGTCCGTGGAAGAACTTGGAGTCTCCAGGTTTTTGCAGCAGGCGCAGAGTTGCTGCTGCTCTGAGGCTCAGAAGGGCTGGAGCAGTCAACATTGAAGCAGCTATGGGGGCACTTGCCACATCTGCATCCCTGAAAAGGTTTTTTCCAGATGCAAAAGGACCCTGTAAAAATGGTAAATGCATTTTTTGAGGGCACAGTTACATTTTATACAGTTTTGTGCACATAGCCGATCACACATTCAATATAGTTTACCTTTTGACATGTGGGCGGGGCCTTGTGTAACTGGGCGGAGTCTTGTATGGCTATGGGCCGGGCATCATTCTCAGGGTTTTTGATTTTCAAATGTAGGCAGGTTGTGCATGGCTATGGAAAACTTGACAGCTCCGATTAATATTGAGTGGAGCAGGCATAGGGAAAGCTCTTTCCTGAAGAAGTTCCACAGAGGGCAACCACCCCCTTCCATTCACGCCCCTAGCTCCACCGCTGATTCACTGCTTGTTCTAGGGGTGCTCTGATCCACTCATCTGCTGCCACTTTGAGTTTCATTTTTCTGTGCTGCCCTCCTTCAACTGGAAGGCATCTCAGAGTTCACATTACACAATCAGTGAATGCACAAGCACCCGTATGGCAGTGTTAGCCCCCCATTTATGGAGTCCATATGACTCCATGCAGCGTTCAGTGGAATTACCACCGGTGCTAATTTCGACGGCAGCAATTCATGTTTTTTGGTGGTAAAATGGCAGAATTATGTGAAACAACTGGAATTATCTGTATATTATGTTCATTAGCAATCAGGGCTCAAGTTGAGGGTGCACGTGGGTGGACCGAGTCCTCCCTCCCCTGATTCCCCCCCCCAGCTAAAATGAAAAGCATTGTCTTCTTTGAATTTATGAATTAATGCTGATCGGTCTTGGGACACTTCACCACTGCACTATATAACCTGATGAAAAATAACAAAAAACTAAAGGTGAAATGTCCCTTTTTCGTACTGCAAGTTCCAGGGAAAACATTGGTATTGGTTGTTGGAGTTTAAATCGTGCACGCCTTTAAGCGTTTCAAAAACACTATTGGAAGAAAATACCCTCTCTTGGTTTTTTTAAAGGCAAATGCCATTCGTCCTGTGCAATTTGGGTGGTTATGCAAAGCCAGTTCAATGACTTGTGCATATTTATTCTTGATATGCTCATTTCTGGCAACGTCGCATCCCATTCAGTTTGTTAATGAGCCCCCCCACTGCTTTTTTTAGAAGTTGACTCCTGTTAGCAATACAAAAAACAGACATGCCAGCAACCGGGTCCAGTTCAAAGCACTTGCAACTGGTCAACTCCAATTTCCCCCGTGATCCGGTTTAACCACCCTCCTGGCCGTCCCGAGTTCAGATCTGTGGGCACACGAAGCCAACGGATGTCATGGTTTGCACATTCTCATGGTTTGCCCATTCTCATGGTTTGGACCATTCGTTTTAAAATCATTTACTTCACTGCCTCTTAGTGCTTCTCGTTCCCCAGGGATGCATAAAACACAGCTCTCCAATCACCGGTCGATCTACTCCCAACAGAACTTGGAGGATTTCTTTCCAAAGTCGAGCGAATGTCTCTCTGTTTAATGTACACCGCAGAGCACACACTGACCAACAATCTTATGCCATTGATGCTGGGGTTTTTAGATCAGAACGTCGTAAACTCCCCTTGGCTTTTATAAACCTTTTCAATTACATCACAGTGAGGGATGCACCCACCACTGTTAAATTTGTTTTCAGAGACGGTCTAGCGCTATAGGAAATTGTGGAAGCGCCTAGAAAGGCTGGTGTCTGAAAGGCCAATGAGAGCTGCACGCGTCATGTCAAGCAGACCTTTATCCTATGTTCTAGCGATCTGCATGTCCAGTCCTCAAGAGCCAGTTTGGCATCTGCACCTGTGTATGGTGCATTTGATGATTGCACAGTGCCTTTGAAGATTTCCTTTTCCTCCAATGTGGCTGGATTCTATGTAGCTCAACGATGGTTGCCCCTACTTTACCATCTTGTGGCTTCTTTGTATGCCTGCAGCCCGCCCTTGTGATTGGCTACTGACGTCCACTTAACCCAATCAGGGTCTCCGGGAGGCGTGAGCCGGCACCAGCCACTGAGGTCCACAAAGAAGGTCCCTGTCTGCTACCAGAACGCTATGTCACTATTTCCACAACCCAGCACCTGACCCTCCATGAGGTTGCAACCTCACTCTGCTTTGGAAACTGGACTACCAAGACTTTCTTACCTCATTTACTATGGGTTAGTTCCCTTCCTCTGATTGCCCTTTTTCCCTTGTTGGGTCCTTCACTTCCTTCTCTGCTTGTTCTCCAAGCGTTCCCATTTATGCTCCCTAACTCATTACGTTTCTCTAATACTCACTACTCAGTCTCTAATGCATCACGTTTTTCTGATTCATACTGTAATTCTCTACCTACTGTGCCTTAGCATTTAACTTTGAGAGTCAAAAATTGGGTGCGCTCTTTTGCATTTATATTGAAAGTCAAACTTGGGTGTGTTTTGCAATCAACTCTGAAAGTCAAACGTGGCTGTACTTTTTGCATCCATTTTGGAAAGTCAAACTTGGTGTGTTTTGCATTTAAGTTTGTAAGTCAAACTTGGCTGTGCTTTGCATTTACCTTTGTAAGTTAAACTTGGCCGTGCCTTAGCATTTAACTTTGAAAGTCAAAATTGAGTGCACTTTTTGCATTAATTTTGAAACTCGAACTTGGGTGTGTTTTGCATTTAACTTTGAAAGTCAAAATTGAGTGCACTTTTTGCATTAATCTTGAAACTCAAACTTGGGTGTGTTTTGCATTTAACATTGAAAGTCAAACTTGGGTGTGTTTTGCATTTAACTTTGTAAGTCAAACTTCGGTGTGTTTTGCATTTAACTTTTAAAGTCAAACTTGGCTGTGCTTTGCATTTACCTTTGTAAGTTAAACTTGGCTGTGCCTTAGCATTTAACTTTGAAAGTCAAAATTGAGTGCACTTTTTGCATTAATCTTGAAACTCAAACTTGTGTGTGTTTTGCATTTAACTTTGAAAGTCAAACTTGGGTGTATTTTGCATTTAATTTTGTAAGTCAAACTTGGGTGTGCTTTTTGCATTTATTTTCATTTTTGCTTAGGCTACTACTATGTGTTTTTCCTGTGCAGACTTGCTGTACCCTTTGCTTGCATTGAATTACTTCTATGTAAGCTGCTGGCCCAGTGACTGTTCCATACTGCTGTACTTGCATACTCTTCCCGATGCTCCTCTCTCTGTACTCACCCATGGCGCTTTCTGTTTCTTCTATCTACTCCAACTGCTTCTATATCAACTATCCTTCTCTTCTCTCTAAGTATGGAAGGAAGAAGTTTAAAAAGGATATCTTGGCTGTCAACCCAGGTCTCCCCATCACTGATACCTATTCCAGCGCTTCTTCCAGACAGACCCTCACCGGCATCCTCTTATTCATTCCTTCGCCAGATCTATGGAACCCGCATATGATCTCTGTGCTCAGTCCTATCTCCTCCTCTCCCATTAATGGTGGCACCCACTGGGAAGTTTTAATGGCTTCCTTTGACTCCTTTTGAGTCATCATTAATGTTTACTTAAATTGCAGTGTCATGGTTCAAGGCCCTTGGGCCAATCTCCTCCTCTTTGATAGGCGCGTCCCTCACCTCATCAACTTCCTTTCATCTCCTGCTGTCCCCTCTTCTCCTCCCCTGGCTACCTTGCCCTCTCTTCCCTCCACTTCTGCCACACCGCAGGCTCCTTTTTCACCTCCACAGCGCGTACCTCTGATTTGTACTCCTCTGCGGAAGGCCTTTAAGGCTGACAACCTTCTTCATCTTGCCACTCTCAACTCTCGCTCTGCTGTCAAACACTCCTCTGACATCTGCCACCTCTTGGAAGAACTTGACCTTGATGTCCTCGGTTTTACCGAGACATGGTTCACAGAAAGCTCTGTCACAAGCTTTGACACTCTCCTCCCTGATGGCTACAAGATCCTCTGCGCACCCAGATCCACCAGGCCAGGAGGGGGTGTAGCCCTGATCTTTCCTGAGTGGATTCCTGCCTCTATCATTCCCACGCAGACTTACTTCTCTTTTGAATGCCTTGTCTGCAGGCTCTCTCTCTCTCCTAGCCACTCTCTGACTGTTGCTACTCTCTACAGGCCCCCCTGGTCAAATCACCTAATTTCTCTCTGAGTGGGTGGACCTCTCCTCCTCCCTCCTGGCCTCAACCACTCAACTCCTCCTACTTGGTGACCTCAATATCCATCTCGATTCTCCCTGTTCCTCGTCTGTGCTCTATTGTGGCCTCTGCGATTCCCTCTCCCTTTCTATCCTCCCCTCTGGCCCGACCCACTCTGCAGGACACACACTTGATGTCTTGTTCTCCTCTGGACTCCCCCTCTCCATCCCTCTGACCACTCCTCTCTCCTGGAGCGATCACTCCCGCCTCTCCTCTCATCTATCCCTCTCTTCCCCTCAGACCAAGCCTATCCCCAACACTGCCACCTAGCTTCTCGGACATCCGTCCCATGAAGCGTGTGTCAGTTGAAGCTTTTGCCACCACCTTCTCTCCCCCCACCCTCCACCTATGGCTGACTCACACCCTGACACAGCCCTGTCTATGTTCTACTCCTCTACCTCTGATGCTCTTGATGCTCTTGCCCCTGTCATGAGGATCTGCTTGAAGCCCAAAGCCAAATGCAATTCTTGGTATGACTCTGACCTAGCTACACTCAAACATAAATGTGGGGGGCCAAGAGGAAATGGAGGGCCTCTTGTTCGGTTTAGGTCGAAATGACAGAAAAAAAAGGTTGAAACGACCAAAAGTTCTAAAAATGATACCACCAAAGGATTGAACACCAAAGGTTCGATCCTCTGGTGGTAGCATTAAAAAAAAAACAGGGGCTGCGGGTGTGACCCCCGCATTGCTCCGCTCACTATACTTTATGGTATAGTGAGCAGGGGCTGCGGGGGACACCCATGCAGCCGTCCGTGAAAAAAAAAAACGGGGGCTGCGGGGTTGTTCACCGCATTGCCCCGTTCACTATACTTTATGGTATAGTGAGCGGGGGCTGCGGGGGACACCCCTGAAGCCGTCCGTGAAAAAAAAGAATAAATAAATAAATAAAACAGGGTCTGCGGGGGTGTCCCCCGCATTGCCCCGCTCACTATACTTTATGGTATAGCGAGCGGGGGCTGCGGGGGACACGCCCGCAGCCGCTCGTTTAAAAAAAAAAAAAAGAAAAGGACACTGCAGCGCCAGTTCCCAATCACAGAAGTGAAAGGGAACTGGCGCTGCAGGAACCAGCGTGAAGGTGAAGGTAAGTGGGGTTTGTGTATGTTGGTGGTGTGGGTGTGGGTGTTATGGGTGTGTGTGTGTGTGTGTTTGTTTGTTTGTTTGTTTTTTGGCAAATTATCGGGGCTGAAATGTCCAAAAACAAAGTGTTCGAACATTTTGTTTTCGGATATTTCAGCCTTGATAATTTTACCTTCGGTCCAATCACTGGGATTCTCTTGTTCATCCTCTGACAAACTGGCCTGTCACCTGCTCCAAAGGCATTGCTGACTCTCTGTCCACACTAAGAAGAGAGGCCACATCCAAACCCGTGTATAAGCAGCATCTAACAACTCGGCCGAACTCTTTAAAATCTGCAAGGAGCTGGCCAACCCTGCTACAGTCTCTACCTCTCCTGTCGCTTCCCAGGCCCTTTGGACATCCCTTGCCTCCCACTTCATCTCTAAAACTCAGGATATCGTGCCCACCCTCTCATGCCCTCCCTCTCTCCCCCCTCTCTTCTGTGGACTCTAGTGCTCCTACAGCCACCACCCCACATTCCTTCTCCTCCTTTCCTCTTTTCTCCCCCGCTGATGTCTCTAGACAAGTCCGATCTATGAAAGCCTTGTCAAAACAGGTTTTTTCTTGCTCTTCCAAATCCACCAAGGACCATATTGACACCCTTGCTCCTGCCCTGGCTGATTTCCACAACCTCTCCTTTGCCTCAGGAGTCTTCCCCTCCCCCATGAAGCACTCTTTTGTGCACCCTCTTCTCAAAAAACCCACAGCCAACCCTTCTTGCCCAGCTAACTTTCGCTCAATCTCCATCACCCCTTTTCTGGCCAAACTCCTTGAATAGCTGGCCATTTCGCAGCTTAACCTTCACTCTGATTCTGTTGGTTGTCTCCACAACCATCAATCTGGCATCAGAGCTGCCAGAAGCGAAGAAACTACTCTCCCGAACATCTGTGAAGATCTGCTCTCCAACCTTGACTCTAATATCCCCTCTGTCCTCATCCTACTTGATCTCTCTTCTGCCTTCAACACGGTCAACCATATCATCCTGCTCAACCGTCTCCATGACAACCTGGGTACAAGCGATCACACTCTGGCCTGGCCGTCCTTTTTCCTCTCTGATCGACCTTCCCAGGTTCAACTTGGGTCCTTCCTTTCATCTATCTCCCTGTCTACCTGTGGTTTTCCCCAGGGGTCTAACCTCTCACCCTGGCTTTTTAACCAATACCTGGAAACTCTCGCTCATCGCATCACCATTTTCTGCTCCCAGTTTCAGTGCTATGCTTATGACACTCAACTCATTTTCAGGCTTCCCTCTGCCACATTGTCTCCTTCTCTCATCTCTGATTGGCTATCTGCCATTCAGGGTCGGCACACCCTCGCCCTCCTTTCCTCTCACACTCTGGCCGGCCTCCCTTGAACCTCCTCCTACCCCCACCTGCGAGGCTAAGAACCTTGGGGTCATCTTTGACTCCACACTTTCCTTCTCTGCCCACATCTCTGACATCTCTAAAAGGTCAAACTTCCTACTGCATCTCCTCAGAGGTATTCTGCTTTTCCTCTCCTTCCCCCAGAAGCTCATGGTATCCCAAGCTCTGGTTCTCTCTAGGTTGGACTATTGTAACAGCCTCTTTCTAAATCGGCCTACTTTTACTCTCCGCCCTTTGCAACTTATCCAGAACAGGACAGTGAGACTTGTGCTTGGCCTCAAGCTGTGGGATTGTATCTCTCCAGCTCTGAAATCTCTCCACCGGCTCTCAGTGGCTGTAAGGATTACATTCAAAACCCTCTGCATTGTCCACAAGGCTTTCTGGGGCCTGGGTCCAAAATACCTTCACCTGTCCCTTCGTAAATACCTTCCCTTTCGAGCTCTTCGCTCCTCTACCTCTAACTCCCTTAGGGTCAATTGTTTCTCAAAGAAGCGAGCTGGGGGTAGATCTATGACCTCGGCTGGGGCCTCCCTATGGAACAGCCTCCCTTGCCACTCTGAAACTTGAGGAAAACCATCTCCGGTTACGGAAGCACCTCAAGACCTTCCTCTTTGCTTCTGCCTTCGCCCCTCCTCTCCCCTGTTGATCTGCTCTCTCTTGGCATCGTGCACCTGGCCTACCTTCTGAGTTCCGGGCCCAGGTACCCGCTCACATTGACACCTAACCGCACAGCCTCCTGGCAAACCCTTGCACTGGGGTCTGTATCCGTAACCATACAGTCTCTCCCCCACCCCTTTTTCTCTCTGCACTTCCAGACTCACCCTGTCTGTTGCCTCAAACCTAGCGCTTGTCACCTGCTGGCTGCACTACTACTGTTTGTTGCTTGTTAGTATTTATTTATTTATTATTGATCTGTATTCCTTTGCTCTGCACTTTCCACTTCTGCCCCCTTCCATGCACCTTTCCCCTGTTCCCCTCTCCTATGCACTTGCGCATTCTCAATGTCACTGGCCATAGTAAGATCGTTGTTTTTGTTCTCCCTTGTTACCCTCCCTTGCCTTGTCGTGCTCTGAAACATTTGTGTACAAGCGCAATATAAATAAACTATCAATTCAACTCAGTTCAAAATCCACTCTGTTTATTTAGGATATCCACTCAAAATACATTTAAATATAGTCAGTCTAAATGGGAAGTCTCTACATGCCAGTGGGTGTTCAGAAAACCCGGTGCGCTTCTGGGCTTTGTCGAAGACCAGATTTGGAGACGCTGCTCATCAAGATGACTGACATTGATGCCCCTCAATTAAAGTTTGATTCTTGCTTAAAAGCTGTCCACTTGGCTTCTTTTCCCACTTGTAGGAAAAAGGTGTCGTTACCTCCAATGGCACATGTACGTGGGCAGCTCCTACACATGCAAGATGCCATAGCTGTGCCCAACTGGACGATCACCCAACACGCTTTTTTACATTTGTTTTTAAAGATGTGCAATATTCTTTTTCTTCCATCCGTAAGACTCATGCTTGCGTCGGTTGCCATGGAGAAGTAGAGAAACACTTAGGAATGCGGGGCTGCAGCGTGTGCACTACTGGCAGAAAATGAACTTTCTGCAAATTCTTTGGAAGAGCAACATGTTAACGTTCGAGGCAGCTTGGGAAGCAAGCCAGCTACCGCAAGCGCTCTGGTTCAGATAAGCCTGGAAACCTGCTTCTCCTACTCAGCAAATTATTTTTCTGCGTAAAGGGAAGTCTTGAATTTGAGACTATGACATCTTTCTGCGCCAGAACCGACCTCTCAGAAACTAAAAGAACGCTTCATTGAGCAGTAGAGAAACCCGATTGCCTAAACCATTAAACATTCCTGGTTTCTGGAGCTGTCTCTTGCCCAAGACTTTAATGACAAATGTACATACAGCGATATCAGTCCAGCAGAAAAAATTCTGAGGAAACCTGCCAGGCCCAACCCTAGATCTGTGAAGCGCAATAGTTTAGACATTTCAAAATCAGACCGGAAAACTTGAGTCTTCGCCAAGGGTAGGAACGCTGGCATTTAAAACATACAAGTGCCCGGAGGAGTTCTACAACACAACAAAACATGCCTCTTGCTTTTGCGGCAGAGGAAGCACACGAAGGCCACCCTAAGCAGATATAGGACCCAATTCACAGAAACGTTTTTTAATGGCAAAACCCCATTGGAAAACGCGGTGTGAATCAGGGCCATAAACTCGAAGCCAAATAAAACATGAACTCTAGAAGCAGCGTCATTGTGCGTATGGTTGGCTTCCTTGCGAGAGGGAGGCGCAGGGATTTCATGGCCTGCTCCAGTAAATAACTATGCTGATATACTTCTCGTGGTCAGACTGGCTAGCCTTGCTCTCTGATACAGCTCCTGCACACTGTCAACTTCAAGCCACTTGTATCTCTTTCACTGCCATTATAAATATGGATTCCGTTCTATTTCATCTCGTTGTATCTGGTGGCTCCTTTTCAGTGATTGAAGGGGGCGGTCGGGAACGGTGTTCCACTACTTTTATTTGGTTCTGTTTACCATTTCTCTACGTTTTAGGACCTTATTCACCATTCCATATATAGGACCATATATAGGATTTGCCCATTCATGTCCATGTGCAGTGTAACGTTGTAATAGGAGCCTTAGTTACTAGTCTCACTATTGCAATGCCCCGGCTGCGACACCTGGTCACGTGTTGCACTATGCTTCCGCCTACACTCTCCCCTGCAGGGACCAGGGTTCCACTACTTTTTTCGGTACACTTCTACCACTGCTCCTTTTGCAACTCTGGCATGTTTCTGATCAGCTGATTTTCTGCTTCATTGCATTAATGTTATTGGATATAAATGTCATTTTCAGAGACCCTTCTTTTTAAAGTTCCTGTGTCTACTGTAATCATAGGCAGTTGTATATGTATTTATGAACTGTTTTTGTATGTTGTTACCCTCACCCCATTGTGAAGACATTGCAGTACAGGGATGAGCACTGGTTTCTAAACTCCTACTCAGCCCAATACAACTCTTCAAGATGGCGTGAGCCTACACAAAAGCACCCAAAACAAGAATAACACAATACTTTAAAAAAAAAAAGAGAAGTCCGACAAAGTTCTATTAAAATAAGACTTTCTTTAACTAATAGGACACACATGGAAAAAACACCAACAATCCAGCCCTGTAATGAGAGGAAGAGAGAAAGCAGACAAGTTCAAGAATATTTTATCTTTAAGTCTTAAATATCAGTTGGGCCTGCAGGACAAGGCCAGGGGAATTAGCTACATATGTATACCTTGTAATCTTCTGTTAGGATCTTGACAGTACGAAGCTGTGTTTCTGTGCGCTTCCCGATGCTTCGAGTCAGGTTTGAATGGTGCGATTCGACTAGCGGCATTGGCTGGCGGCAGGGGAGTTGCTAGGTCTGGAAAAGACCCGGGGCTAAGCTGATGTCGGAACTGTTGGGACTGGGGGCTAGCTAGTCTTTTGGCTGTAGCTCCTGAGATTCTATCCGGGGCTACAACCAAAAGATCAGGGGCTATAGCCCCCTTAGCCCCCCCCTAGCAACGCCCCTGGCTGGCGGCTCGAAGAAGCTGCTGTATCTTGCCAAATCATATTGCAGCCGCTGGTGTATTAGTTGACAGGGCCCAGCAAAGTATGTGCGAACTATACTTTTCAGCGTAGAGCATTTAGAAAGTGAGGCCTGTTTAGCAGAGGCCACTTTCTGGGAGAGAAAGCCTCCATCATTTCGCATAGCAAAAAGCTCAGCATGGCACACCCTCAAACATTCTGCCATCACATCCGTTTTCGCTGCGACCATCCGCGGTCAAAGGCGGAATATGGCAGCATGGATTTTTTTTTAGATGTGCACGTGTCGTGGTATATGAACTAAAAAAAGCCCCAATCAAGTACTAAACAAAGGTCTGTTCACCAAGAGGGAAAAAGCTATGCTATGCAATGCTTTGGGGTTTCTGTATGCTTACCAATGCTATGCAATGCTGTGGGGTTTCTGTATGCTTCTCAATGCTATGCAATGTTGTGTGGTTTATGTATGCTTCCCAATGCTATGCAATGCTGTGGCGTTTCTGTATGCTTCCCAATGCTATGCAATGCTGTGGCGTTTCTGTATGCTTCCCAATGCTATGCAATGCTGTGGCGTTTCTGTATGCTTCCCAATGCTATGCAATGCTGTGGCGTTTCTGTATGCTTCCCAATGCTATGCAATGCTGTGGGGTTTCAATCCTAGATTATAGTTCAGTTAATGTTTATCGATGCTATTCTGTTTTTGACACACCCATGTGGCTCTGTATAGCAAAAGGCACAACGCTAAATTTAATTTAAAAACGGAGCGAGGGAGCACATCGTACAGGGTGTCTCAATGCTACTTCTTACGAACGCAGCACAATGCATCTACCTTGCCAGTTGTTAAGACGGATTTCTGAACTCTGTCCTGGTGGCGCAGAAGTTCAGAAGGCCAACCTAATTACTTGGAACAGAGTAACCTCTGGACGAGCCAGACCAATCAAGGTAGCGATCGCGGCGGTCAAGACTAGGTCTCAAGAGGGGTGAGGGTGACTGAAAGCCCGCAATGAGCACACAAAGCAAGATCACTTACAAACTACTCCAAACAGTTGTTATATTAAAAATATATACACATTTATTTCAAGGCCTTTAAAACAATGACCGTAGCGAGAAAATCACAATATAACGATAGTAAACCAACACATACCATATCAACACAATATATATACAAATACGACAGTCTCAAGCATTAGATGCACGAAATGGGTAGTCCACCTAAAAGGGAAGGAAGACAGGCAGTGCGAAATAATGCTTAGACCCAGTTCGCCTTCAGAGGCACCTAACTAGATGGAAGTCCGAGCCCTGCGAAGACTGGAGCCTTGTGCTCAAAAGTACCTGCACGCGCTGGTGCCAACGGGCAAAAGGAGAAGCTCTTCGAGGGAAATCAGGCAGTTCAGTTTAGTGCACAAAAGAAGAACAAGTTCCGTGACTCAAGCGCAGCCTCCACAGTGGGCAGATGCAGAGCGCGAGTACACAGCGGGGAAAAGCAATGGGCTCCTGCAGGAGGGCGACCAGATCCTAGCTATGCTACTCACCGGTCCCCGATGCAAGCAGACCCAGGCTTCTCCGCGTCAGTTTCAGCAGCTGGCAGGTTCAGAAGAGCAGGGAACGCCTTGTCGTCGTGTTGAGTAAAAAGACGTCCCAATCGAAGAAACCCGCACAGTTTGTTACCACAGCAGGGCAACGGAGCGGCCGTGTGTATCTGAGCCAAATGTACACTACTCACTTCAGACTTGGGAACGCCAAGTGTACGAAGCGTGTGAGAGTGACAAGGACTCGAAATACTACACAACCTGGCGGCGGTTACAGAGCAAGACTCCCGTGTAAGCTGGTCAGTCAGCTGGTTGGCCCAGAGACGCTTCCGAAGGCTTACTGGCAGGAGATGGTGAAGATGCCGAGAATAGCTGTTCCCGCTATTCCAAGGGTCGAAGTACCAGTACAGGCCTTCTGGTTCGATCAAAGGTGAAAAGGGTTTCACAAGGCGACAGCAGTGCAGAGGAGAAGTCCTTCAGCGGGTCACCAGCGATTCCTCGGTCCAGCCTCTTGGTTGCAGGATACTTGGCTCCTGTATTCCTTCGTTCGTGAGAACTCAGGAGATCGACATGGTACTGGTGTTTCCAGCCCCCTCTTATCCACGGTTCCCTTCGCGCCAAAACGGAGGGGACCCAATGGGAGATCCGCTCATCAACACTCACACCATTCGTGGACCAATCACGGACCACGGTGGTCCCAGGCATTCACACCACCCTAGACTCTCTGGCACCCAGGATGTGTATTGGGACCAGACATCCCAGCCCACATCCTGGAGGCACACACAAGACATGTAGAAGCCCGCAAAAGCATCTGTGTTTCGCGGGAAAGTACATGCCCAAATAAGGAAGGCCCCGGGTCGGCTCGACCTGGGGAAGGTGAAGGGAGCAAGACGATCAGCGGACAGGACAAAGGAGCCTCGTGCTCTGGCCATTTTGGGAGCCAGGCCACCATTTTGGGTTAAGCGCGAGAAACGCGCTTAGAACGCCAAAAGGAGCTCAAAACACAAGAAACGATTGCTGCCACCATTCCCGTCCCTGAATCACTTGCACCAATCAGATACTCGTTTAGGATTGTATCTAGGGCCTGTAGAAGGCTAGAGACCCAAGAGAGCTGTAACTTAGCTTACAGTGCCCTCTTGTGTCATGTTGCACGAAAGCCGCAACATGATAAAAGAAACTACGGGAAACAGCGTTCCCCGGTACTGACTGTCTTAAGGGCATGTCAGTTTCCCCGTAAGAATGGAGCGAAAGCCCAGAGGAGTGTGGCAGAAGGCTGCACTTCTCTGGCAAAGTCAAGAACAAGGGGAAAAACTACAGCAAAAAGTTTAGGGGTTGCCACATGGAAGGAAAATTACCTACAATTACGAAATCTTTCCTAACACTCGCCCCTCCCAGACTATGGACAGGGGGAACTAATCCACCCCTGGATGAGTCTCTTGTTCAGGTCGGTTAAACATTCTGGACAACCCATCAGCATTGCTATGTTGGACACCTGGCCTATGCTCAATAGTGAAGTCGAAGCCTTGTAGACTTATGGACCACCTAAGCAACTTTGTATTCTCCCCCTTCATGTTCATTAGCCACTTTAACGGCTTATGGTCAGTTTGCACAGTGAAGTGGGTCCCATAGAGGTAGGGCCTCAGCTTCCGTAGGGCCCACACAACAGAGAAACATTCTTTCTCCACTGTGGACCATCTGAGCTCTCTGTCCTTAAGCTGGCGGCTAATAAAACCAATAGGGTGTTCCTTACCCTTCTCATCACTTGTGATAGTACAGCTCCTATCCCAGTGTCAGAGGCGTCCGTCTGCACGATAAAAGGTCTTTGATAATCAGGGGCCCTGAGGACAGGGGCCTGGCACAAGGAGTCTTTTAAGCCATTGAAGGCCTTCTCACACTCGTCTGTCCAAGTTACCTTCTTGGGTTTCTTCGGAGTTGTGAGGGCAGTCAGAGGGGCAGCTATGGTGCCATAGTCTGCCACAAAATTGCGGTAATACCCCGTGAGTCCTAAGAAGGCTCTCACTTGGGTTTGCGTAGTGGGGGTAGGCCAGTCTTGTACTGCTTGTACCTTACTGGGAAGAGGCTGTATCCTCCCTCCACCTGCTTCATGTCCAAGGTAAACCACTGAGCCTTGTCCAATCTTGCATTTACTAGCCTTTATGGTCAGGTGTGCTTTCTGAAGAGCCTGGAGCACAATCCCGAGGTGTTTCACATGGTCTTCCCAGGTGGCACTGAAAACTGCTATATCGTCCAGATATGCAAGACAGAATTCGTCCAACCCATTCAACACACGATTCACAAGCCTCTGGAAAGTGGCAGGTGCATTCTTCAACCCGAACGGCATTACCCGGAATTGGTAAAGGCCGTCTGGAGTAGAAAATGCTGTCTTCTCCTTGGCATGTTCTGCTAAAGCTATTTGCCAATAGCCAGCAGTGAGGTCAAACGTGCTGAGGTACTTGGAGGCACCCAAAGTATCCACCAGCTCATCTGTTCGAGGCAAGGGGTGTGCATCTGTCTTGGTGACAGCATTCAGAGCCCTGTAATCCACGCAGAACCTCAATTCAGAAGTGCCTGCCTTTGCAACCAAACCCACTGGGCTGGACCAAGGACTACTAGAGGGTTCAATCACCCCATGGTCTAACATCTTGTTGACCTCGGTCTTAATATAAGAACGTACTTTGTCTGACATCCTGTATCCCCTACTTTTGGTAGGTACACTGTCTCCTGTGTCAATGTTATGTTTGCACCAAGGTGTCAAACCAGGCGACTGTGAAAACAGGGGGGAAAACTGCCTAAGCAAACTTTTCACCTCAGCCTGCTGATCAGAAGTCAGGTGAGGGGCCACTCGGACACCCTCAAAGGAGCTATCTGAAGGACCGCTTTGGAACAGGTCGGGGAGAGGTTCAGACTCCTCTTCCTCAACATCTGAAGCCAGTAGCAGTGCTGCGATTTCGACTCTTGGGACGAAAGCCTTCAGCCTATTCACGTGAAACACTTTTGGAGCCTGTCCAGGCCTTCCAAGGTCCACTAAATAGTTAACCTCACCCAGGGGCTCCACCACTGTGTAAGGGCCTGACCATTTGTCCTGTAAAGCTCGAGGCCTTATGGGATTCATGATCAGGACTTGCTGACCAGGTGTAAAGTTGATTAGGGAAGCTTTCTGGTCGTACCGATGTTTCACCAGCGCTTGTCCTGCCTTCAATTTATCACTAGCCAAGCCCATCAGAAGTACCATCCGTTTTCTGAGCCCTAGCACATAATCAACTACGTTGGTAGTAACAGGGGGAGTGGGCATCTCCCATCCCTCTTTGACGATGGCTAAGGGTCCCCGTACGGGATGACCGAACAGAAGTTCGAAGGGGCTGAAGCCAACACCCTCCTGTGGTACCTCTCGGTAGGCAAACAGTAAGCATGGTAAAAGAAGATCCCATTTTCTTCTCTGAGGTTCCTCCAGAGCCCCAATCATGCTTTTTAACGTTCTGTTGAAACGTTCCACCAGACCATTGGTCTGGGGGTGGTATGCAGAAGAGAACTTGTAGGTGACCCCACATTCTTTCCACATAGCCTGCATATACTTCGACATAAAGTTGCTGCCACGATCCGACACAACTTCTTTAGGGAAGCCAACCCTAGTAAATATGCCAAGTAAAGCTTTTGCAACTGACTTGGCAGTTACAGTTTTCAAATGGATGGCCTCAGGATATCTGGTTGCATGGTCGACCAGCACCAGGATAAACCTATTGCCTGAGGATGTTTGCGGGTCAAGGGGACCAACGATGTCGATCCCTACCCTTTCAAATGGTACCCCCACAACTGGGAGCGGTACCAACGGAGCTTGGATTGTCGCGCCAACCTTACCAGACAACTGGCAGGAGGCACAACTCCTGCAGTGACTTTCTACTTGCACCCCCATCTTGGGCCAGTAGAAGTGCGTGGATAACCTTTGCTTGGTCCTCTTCATACCAAGGTGACCAGCAAGGGGAACTTCATGCGCCAACTGCAGGAGGAAGGGCCTAACAGCAAGGGGAACCACCAACCTCCTATGGTCTCCTTCTGTAGACTCTGTGGGCTCACTATACAGGAGTCCACCTTCCCAATAAATCCTATGCGTCCGGGAGGTTCGCCCTCAAGCTGGGAGCAGGCCTGTCTCCTTAGGCCTTCCAGAGATGGGCACTCACGTTGGCCTTTACTGAATTCGTCCCTATCAGGACCTCCTTCAACTAACAAGTCTTTTAGTTCAGGATGATCGTTGGGGTCAAATTCTTCAGGCATCGCCACCTCCTCGTCAGGCCCGGGCGATTGACCAACTTCCTCCACCGCAGTGGTAGGCGAGCTCGGGGAGTATTCTCTTTCCCTCGTCTTGACTTGTCGACTCCTTTTGCCTTGGGTTTCCCCTTCGGCTGGGGCGGCGTATTGGTCTTGGCCAATGCTGCCCGTGCTTGAGACCGTGCGTAGGGTCTTTCGGCAGTGTCTCCTACGAGCCCTAAAGCTCTGAGATCATTACCTAACAAGACCTTTCCCGGGACGTTTCTCTGAATGCTCACTGGAATCCTGACTGCTGTACCATTTAAAGTAAGATTTACAGGTATTACTGGGAACATACGGAGTGGGCCGTCAGCCAACTTAGTGGGCATCAGAGTAGCTCTGGCAACTTCCTCTGAGTCTACCAAGGTAGAATCCACTACAGTGCGACTGCACCCACTATCCCTAAGAGCTGGAGTATCTACTCCATTGATCAGCACACTGTCTTTAAAGTAGTGCTTGGTATTATCCGGAATCCTAGCATAAGCCTCTGCGACTTTAGGCTCCCAGGAACCCAGGGAAACTAAAACTACCTCAGCCTCTATCCCGCTGGGAAATGAGTCTGAGGAGAAGGATGCTCCTGTAATCTCTTCTTCCTCGTAGGAGGAGAAGGCCAGATTAGCGGAGTGGACCCCCAAAGGTCTAACCTTACACCGGGGATCCCCCTTCACGTGGTCAGTTGCTCCACAAGCAAAACAAGATCCATTGGGTCTGTTTACATAGGGAGGCTTATTGTAACCAGAGTTCTGTTTCGGAGGCTGACCTCCACTACCCTGTGAGTTCTCTTGTGTCTTACCCTTATTTTTCTTTTTGTGGCCCTTATGACTTATGAGAAGAAGATTTATCAGATTCTCCATCCTCCATATCTTTGGACTTTTTCCCTTCCTCCTGCTTACCAGGATGAGTTTTGTCCTTATGGGTCACTCGATGTGACACCCATAAATCGGCTGCAATGGCCAGCTTCTTAGGATCTATCTCCTTCGAATCGGCCAAATGCTGCTTAAGCTCCGGGGAAGAAGATGCAAAAATGTTTTCCAGCATGACAAGATTTATCATGCCTTCAAAGGTAGAAACCTTATAACCTTCGACCCAGCCAGTTAAGTTTTTCAAGGATTCAGTGACATAAGATACCCAAGTACCACCTTCCTTTTTCTTATACTCTCTGAAACATTTCAAATATTGGGCCGGATTCTTCCCGAACTTTAAAATGAGAGTTTGCTTTAACATTGCGAAATCAGCTCGCTCAGCCTTCGACATTTCCATAATGGCACTACAGCCAGAATGGGGCAGTCTGCTGAGTAACCAGGCAATTTTATCAGCATTGTCAACTTGTTGAACTTCGCATGCATACTCAAACGCATTCAGCCAGTCCATAATGTCATTCCTTTCTTCATATACACTGAGCAGATCTTTCGGAAACCGTGGATGAGAGGACGCCCCAGACCCATGTCCAGGACCCTTGGACCCATTTGCAAACTGAAGCTTGGCCAGTTCCAACTGGTGATCCCTGTCTTTTTGTTTTTCTGCCTGTTCGATTTTTAGTTTGGCTATGCTAAATTCAAGCTCCTGCTGCCTAAACCGCAGCTCTTGCTTCTTGAATTCAAGCATAGCCTCCCCATCAGCACTGGCAGAGGAAACATTAGACATCTCGTCCTCCCTGTCCTCGTGGTCGCGATGGATCAGTGCAGCGGCAGAACCGTCGGTTCTACCAGTGAGAGCAGCCCCACCACCTTCCGCACTGTCCTCAGAAGTTATAGCGTCAAGCTGCGCTTCTTGCCACGCCACGATTCTTTGGATCATTTCCAATTTCGTGCCTTGAGAGGAAACACCTCTCTCCGCACACATCTTTTTCAGTGTTTCTGATTTGGAAGCATTTAAAGTTAACAAGGTATTTGTTTCCATACTGTTAGATAGGACTATGGCCTTTTTAAAGTTATACTACAACAATTCACTACATGTCCTGGTTGGAATAACCTGAAATGCCTTAGTTCGAGCGCAACACTGGATACCTTCAGTCGTATCCCACCGCTGTACACCAATTTGTTAAGACGGATTTCTGAACTCTGTCCTGGTGGCGCAGAAGTTCAGAAGGACAACCTAATTACTTGGAACAGGGTAACCTCTGGACGAGCCAGACCAATCAAGGTAGCGATCGCGGCGGTCAAGACTAGGTCTCAAGAGGGGTGAGGGTGACTGAAAGCCCGCAATGAGCACACAAAGCAAGATCACTTACAAACTACTCCAAACAGTTGTTATATTAAAAATATATACACATTTATTTCAAGGCCTTTAAAACAATGACCGTAGCGAGAAAATCACAATATAACGATAGTAAACCAACACATACCATATCAACACAATATATATACAAATACGACAGTCTCAAGCATTAGATGCACGAAATGGGTAGTCCACCTAAAAGGGAAGGAAGACAGGCAGTGCGAAATAATGCTTAGACCCAGTTCGCCTTCAGAGGCACCTAACTAGATGGAAGTCCGAGCCCTGCGAAGACTGGAGCCTTGTGCTCAAAAGTACCTGCACGCGCTGTTGCCAACGGGCAAAAGGAGAAGCTCTTCTAGGGAAATCAGGCAGTTCAGTTTAGTGCACAAAAGAAGAACAAGTTCCGCGACTCAAGCGCAGCCTCCACAGTGGGCAGAAGCAGAGCGCGAGTACGGAAAAGGGTGCTGTTTGACACAGCGGGGAAAAGCAATGGGCTCCTGCAGGAGGGCGACCAGATCCTAGCTATGCTACTCACCGGTCCCCGATGCAAGCAGACCCAGGCTTCTCCGTGTCAGTTTCAGCAGCTGGCAGGTTCAGAAGAGCAGGGAACGCCTCGTCGTCGTGTTGAGTAAAAAGACGTCCCAATCGAAGAAACCCGCAGTTTGTTACCACAGCAGGGCAACGGAGCGGCCGTGTGTATCTGAGCCAAATGTACACTACTCACTTCAGACTTGGGAACGCCAAGTGTACGAAGCGTGTGAGAGTGACAAGGACTCGAAATACTACACAACCTGGCGGCGGTTACAGAGCAAGACTCCCCTGTAAGCTGGTCAGTCAGCTGGATGGCCCAGAGACGCTTCCGAAGGCTTACTGGCAGGAGATGGTGAAGATGCCGAGAATAGCTGTTCCCGCTATTCCAAGGGTCGAAGTACCAGTACAGGCCTTCTGGTTCGATCAAAGGTGAAAAGGGTTTCACAAGGCGACAGCAGTGCAGAGGAGAAGTCCTTCAGCGGGTCACCAGCGAGTCCTCGGTCCAGCCTCTTGGTTGCAGGATACTTGGCTCCTGTATTCCTTCGTTCGTGAGAACTCAGGAGATCGACATGGTACTGGTGTTTCCAGCCCCCTCTTATCCACGGTTCCCTTCGCGCCAAAACGGAGGGGACCCAATGGGAGATTCGCTCATCAACACTCACACCATTCGTGGACCAATCACGGACCACGGTGGGCCCAGGCATTCACACCACCCTAGACTCTCTGGCACCCAGGATGTGTATTGGGACCAGACATCCCAGCCCACATCCTGGGGGCACACACAAGACATGTAGAAGCCCGCGAAAGCATCCGTGTTTCGCGGGAAAGTACATGCCCAAATAAGGAAGGCCCCGGGTCGGCTCAACCTGGGGAAGGTGAAGGGAGCAAGACGATCAGCGGACAGGTCAAAGGAGCCTCGTGGTCTGGCCATTTTGGGAGCCAGGCCACCATTTTGGGTTAAGCGCGAGAAACGCGCTTAGAACGCCAAAAGGAGCTCAAAACACAAGAAACGATCGCTGCCACCATTCCCGTCCCTGAATCATTTGCACCGATCAGATACAATCCTAAACAAGTATCTAGGGCCTGTAGAAGGCTAGAGACCCAAGAGCGCTGTAACTTAGCTTACAGTGCCCTCTTTTGTCATGTTGCACGAAAGCCGCAACATGATAAAAGAAACTACGGGAAACAGCGTTCCCCGGTACTGACTGTCTTAAGGGCATGTCAGTTTGCCCGTAAGAAAGGAGCGAAAGCCCAGAGGAGTGCGGCAGAAGGCTGCACTTCTCTGGCAAAGTCAAGAACAAGGTGAAAAACAACAGCAAAAAGTTTAGGGGTTGCCACATGGAAGGAAAATTACCTACAATTACGAAATCTTTCCTAACACCAGTGGCCTGCGCCTCCAGAAGTCCTTGCCAAGCGGACAATCAATGAGGAAAGTGGCGACAATTTAGGCTCCACTGAAGTTCATTTTAGTGTAGAATTGGCAATTCAGTTAACAAGCTACACATGTCACAGCACCACATAGTAGCCTTCCTTGAGTGTGCACCCCCAGTTCGTAGCCACCGAGCAAAGCACTCTGGGTATGCAGTCATTGTACGAAAAGCTTGCAATTTTGCAGCATAAGAGATACATGTCAATGTCTTTACATCCACCACAATGTTGTTGGTGTCAGGGAATTTTTTGGAAGGGATCTCAATGAGAAAGAACGCTCCCCTGCACTTTCATATACTTGGAACATGTTTGCGTATGCACATCATTGCAACAAAGTGGAACTGCTTCGAGTGGTAGTGTTTTTGCGCCCGGGTTATTGCAACAGCATACCAAACAAGCATAGTCAATGTGAACTGTTTTGACTTTTGTGTAGGTATGGTAAATACATTTTCCATGCACTGCCATAGTGGTATTAACTGGACATCGATGGTAACAGCTGAAATTGTGAGAGTACCTGGCCATATAATTGCAGTGCCTGAGAAATGTCTAATAGTTATACACAAGCCAAAAGTGTTGGCTTTGCCAATGCTCGCTTTTAAAAGGAAAGTGAAGGACACACATGTGCACATAAATGGACTGGCTGAAGACAGACCTGGTTAAGATGTTTTTATTACACCACTAGCAGGTTTACAGCTCCAATTAAGTCATTTACTCTCAGAAGTCTGCGTTGAAAAAAAAAAACTGTCAGGCACTTTGATCACAAAGTTTTATGGGAAGACTTTATAAACCCATCTCAAAGAGATCCCAGGAGGATGTGTTCTGGGCAGGGAGGGGCTGGATGTGGGTGGGAATGCCCATAGGGATTAGCATGACCATGGGCAGTCAGTGGGTGGGTAAATAACCAAACAACAAGTAAAACTTTGTATCCCTCCTGACATGCCATTTCTCCCTAGCTGTAGTCTAATGCAATAATGTTGGCTTATAGGTGGCACTAAAGTGCGACCTAATAGCCAAAACTAAAAATAACATAAAGCAACTTCTCCTCGTCCAAAACTATGTAGCCAGACTAGGCCTCACTTAAAAAGCATAGATGCATGAAGAAGACCCCTGAGCCGCTTCATTGGCATTCAGTGACACATGTATGTATGATTTATAAAGCACAAACCTAGTTGGAAAGCAACACAACAATGTAAATAAGGGATGCAACCCGGGAGGTTACGCGTAAATGTGCGGGTGTTGCCGAGGAGCGGGGATGGACAGGGGAGTAGGGGAGTTCCAGAGGGGAAGACTTTGGGCAGAGGGGAGCAATCACAGTGCCACCATGAGGATAGGATGTTGCCCAAGTCTTGCATGGACGGTTGGTCCCGTGGCCGCAGTTACCCAAGTGAGTTACTGAGAACTACAGATCAAACCATGACCGAGCTCTGCAATGGATGCAAAGATGCTCCCCGTGCTCTTTGATGGCTCCACGTACATCATGCCCCGTGGCACAGAATGAACTAATTCCAGCAATGAGATTGTGACGGGGGCAACATGAAGTTCCGGATGAGCTAACCATTGTACTCTGCCAGGCTCAACCGACATGAGTGTTGCTATGGTGACGAGCCGTCCCGGTTTTGCCGGGACTGTCCGGTTATTTGCACCTCTGTCCCGGGGTCCCGATACTTTTTAAAGTTTAAAAACCCTGTCCTGGGATTTGGGGATAGGGTGGATACCATCCTGGTTTTTGGCCGGATACCATGATTTTTCCATCGGTTTGTCAAAAACCGGGATGGTATCCACCTGATCCTCAAATCCCAGATGGGGTTTTTAAACTAAAAATAGTCTCGCCACCCCGGGAGCTCTCCTCACTCGATTTTCACCCCCTTCAACATACCTACCTTCCTCCGGGTCCCAATACGCGTTCTGTTCCTGCAACATGACATGGGACAGCCCACCCACATAGAAGCTGTAGTCCTACTTCTATGTCAGTGGCCTGTCCTGGTTTTTTTATTTTCAAAATCTAGTCACCCTAGTATTGCATGAAAACGGACCATATCCATCTGTGTCGCTGGCACTAAGCCACAATAACGATGGTGTGCAGGAGTCTGCTCAACTATTTACTGATAGTCCTATGTTACCCTGCAGATCCTGAAATGAGGCCCTGTCTAAACCTAACCGAATAGCGAACATGCCTCAACTTCTGGAGATGCCCACGGGGAAGGTGGCCTCACTCGCTCTCCTACACCTGTCCCCTCCTATGTTCTCTCTCTTTGGCACTCTGACCTGGGGTGGCTGGGACACAGAGGGACGAAGGGCTCGGTCCTGCAGCGGGGCGTGTGTTCCTTTCTGTAGCTTCTGTAATCTCACTCTGCTGGGCGTTATTGCCCATCGTGGGCGGCAGTAACAGTGTGGTCTAGTGGTTAAGCTCCTGGCTGTGGACCAGAAGACCCATGTTTTAATAAATATTACCTGTATTTTAGGAATAACTACCCCTCTCCTGTGCCACCCCACAACCCACGGGGCTCAGACAACATTGTCCCAGAACAAAAGTTTTGATGGCCCCAGTGCTTGGAACTTGGAGAATACATCCATCATCGCCCCAGCCCCCCCTATCCCTAATTTAGGATGTAAATATATTTCCCATGGGTATTACATTACACAAGACACATCAGTTAATATGGTGATGTTAGGAATGAGCAAGGGAAAGCGTCGACAAAGATAGAACTTGAAGAGAGTGGTATTTCATTGACATTTGCAGGGAGTACGAGAAAATGGAACTATCTTTGTGAATAAAGGGAGAGAGAGCGCCCATCACCAGCCTTGATGGAAAGCGCCTTGGCATTCCTTCAACATTAAGAAGAACATGAAACGGGACTGCCGTTTTTAGACTTCTAGGGGGCATTGAATGCATGAACTCGCTTTGTCTCGCTGTCTTTCAAGTCCCTTTTTGCCAAAACCTGTAGCACTTACAAACAGGGTAAGTAGGTGCATTCCGTGTTAAATGGAGGCATTCGCCTTTGCATATGAAGCGGAGGGGAGAGCAGCAGGACTGGGGATAAACTGTGAGTCCCCGGTTGAAACTTTGGTGGGTGAACTCAGCATTTTATCCCCAGGAATCGGAAAAAAAATCCCAAGCAACAACTCTTATTTACAGCGCTTTCAACGTCATAAAATAGCTGTAAATAGTTTGCTCAAAAAAGTCACTGTTTTAGTGCCACACGATTTATTTCTTTTTTATTTATTTAGTACAGTGACAGACGTGCAACCTCAAATCACATACTTAAGCGAGAGTATTGCGATATCGCATTGCAGCAGCACAGATTGTCCATACAAGTTTCAGAGGACGAGCATCAACGCATTAATTATTATATATCGCAACGTATTTTACTGATCATCATTCGTTTTCTGTAGGTATTTGCGAAAGGAAACCCATATGTCCTTGGGCCTACAACTGGGTCCAGTTGACGAAATATAGCCTTCTTCCCTTTCGTTAGCAGAGGTCAGTTCCCTAAGCCTTTCATTGACACTGGGGGCAACTCGGGATTGTCAATATTTCAATATGCATTTTAGCAACTCATATTGAAGAGTTTACGGATTTTCACGGTTACCTTCCCAATATCCCCCAGCAGGTATTTAGCGGGTGAGAGTGTAGGGGGTATTTCAGTAATATCGTATAGGGCATCAGCCACTGACTGGCAGAACTGTGCAATCCATGGGCAGCTCCACTACATGTGCAGGGAGTCTGTGGCTGCTGCACCACATTTTGTCCATGTAGTGCAATTGATTGAGTATCTTAAATTGTATTAGCCTAAATTGGTCATTTGGGGAAATCTCTTTTGTCAAGCGGCACCAGCGCAGCCATTGCTCATCGTGTATTGTTATACCTAGTTCTCTCTCCCATTTCCCCATGGCTCTATTGATGGGTGTTTGAGTGGCCTGACATGCTTTATATAGTCTGGACACTAGTCTCTTAGGGTCTTTTCTGGTCACTGACATTTCTACTGGCTCGCAGGCATTCGGTTCTGGGGGGAACGAGGGCCAACAGCATCGGAATGCCGTCCTCATTCTAAAATATTGAAGTGATCTGATTGGGTTGTTGCCCAGTGTGGCCGTGAATTCTTTGAGTGTGACAAATGTCCCGCCAGGGAAGAGGTCACATAGAGACAACTCCTCTCCAGCGTCCCACATACTTTGGATATCTTTGTCATAAGTCAGGGGAGTCCCGGGCATTTCCAAAGGAGAACCAATCCGCAGTATGGTGTCACCACCCCTAGTCTCTTAAATAGTCTCGACCAGGCATTTACTGTTGTACGGACCAGGTCAAATGAGCAAGAGTCAGACTGTTGATCCTCAAGGATAATTGATTTTAAGTTTGAGGGCGAAGCACTATATGTTTCCAGGGTTAGGTCTATTGGGGTATCATGAGAAGGGTACCAGTAACCATCATATTGTGCCTGCGAGACAATATAGTAGAGCTCAAAGTCAGGCACCATCAGGCCACCCTGCTCAAGTGCTTTGGTCAATCCCCGCCCATTTCATTCGCGGAACGCCTGATCCCCATTTTTATTTGATTACTAGGGAGAGTAGTTTATCGAAGAAAGTACGTCCCAGCTATTTGGGAATATTGCAAAAGTAATACAGCAGTTTGGGAATTACAATCATTTAAAGTATTGAGAGTGCCGTATAATAATATAGGAAACCTTGCCCACAGCTGCAGCTTGGCAGCAAGTGTGTCTAAGTAAGCCTTGTGGTTATCTGCGAGTAGTGAGCGGTGTGATCGAGAGACCAGTATGGCCAAGTATTTAAGTTTATGTGGGTCCCATCTGAATCCCTTTAAATCTATTGGGATGTGTGTAGCATCGACAAATGGGAACAATTCCGATTTTGCCTCGTTAATTCGGTATCCGGAATGTGTTGTAAATTTGCAGATCTCCTCCATCAATGGAGTCATGTTTTGTTCCGGGTTGCGGATATATAACAGTGTGTCATCAGCGTAGAGGGATCATTTGTGGTGGGCCCGCTATGTGGAGACCCCTATGACTATGTTTATATTGTATAATAAGTGCAAGGGGCTCAATCGTCAATGTGAAGAGTAGGGGAGATAGTGGGCAGCCCTGTCCTGTAACTCAGCCCATGTGGAAGGTGGGTGAGAGCGCGCCGCCAGTGCAAACTCTGGCTGTTGGGCTAGCGTATAACAGTCGTATACATTTTATGAAGTGATCCCCCAATTGCATCTGTTGAAGTACTGTGACGAGAAACCGCCACGAAACAGAGTTGAAGGCCTTCTTTGCGTCGAGTGAGCCAGCTACAATCTCAGCCTTTGGGTCTATTTGGGACATAATGCAGAAGAGTCTGCGCAAATTAAATGCCATGGAGAGTCCTGGGATGAACCCGGATTGGTCTGGATGAACCAGCGTTGACATGAAAGGTAGGAGATGGGCGGATAAGAGTTTGGCGAAAATGTTGGTTTCAGTGTTGATTAGAGATAAGAGTCTATGCAAGGCCATTTCGGAAGCTGGTCTGTTCAGCTTTAGCAGTAAAGTAATTACAGCTTCCGAGAGTGTAGGTGGTAATTGACCGGTCTGTAGGGACTCTTCCCAGACCTTCAGAAGCCTGGGTGCCAGGATCTGTCGGAGCTCTTTATATAGTTTGATTCCTATTCCATCAGGGCCAGGGGCCTTTCCTGACAGAAGAGTCAGTATTGCGTCAACAACTTCATCGAGTACGAGTGGTCGGTTGAGTACTAGCTGTGTTTCCTGTGATAGAGATGGAAGTGGAATCCCGTTTAAGTAACTAGTCAGATCTGCCTCAGTACATATCGAAATTGGCGTACAGGGTTTTATAGTATTGGTGGAACTCGCTGTTGATTTCTTCAGGTGTGGTGAGTATGTTACCTGTCTGTCCTTTGACCCCAGTAATGTGTTGTGTCCCGTTCTCTGACCTGATTTCGCCTGCAAGGAAGTGGCCCAGTCGATCTGCTTCCCCATATCGCCTTGCCTGGGTGGGGTGGTTCATCAAGCGGACTTCTCTGTCCACTAGTTCAGTGCATTTCAGCAGGTTCCCTTTGATGAGGCCAAACAGCACCCTATTGTGTGATGTACCGTATTCATTTTCGAGCTGTCTCAGGACTGTTTCTACCCTACCTAATTCTCTTTTTGTTTCTTTTAGACTTCCAGTTGAAACTGAAATCACCTCGCCCCTCAGCCATACCTTAAATGTTTCCCAGACAGTAGAATACTGCGGAATGGATTCTTCGTTTCTCTGGAAGAAGTCCACGACTCCGTCCCGCAATGTCTCAAGAAACATTGAATCTAGTAAACATGAGGGTGGCATTCTCCTAGGTTTGCGGGGGACATCGGGTCCATACCATATTAGCGACAGTGAAACAGGTGAATGATCATAAATGGTTCGGGGATATATCTTGCTTTCCTGCACATGTGCCATCAGCGCCACTGGAACCAACCAGTAATCAATCCTGAACTGTGCGTCATGCACCGATAAGTCATAGGTATATTCACGTAAGCCGTGGTTGCGGTCCCTCCATGCATCAACCAATTCTGTTTGTTGCATAATTTGCCTTATCATGCGGCCTGCATTAGTCAAATCCCGCTCGGTATCTTTCGAGCAGTCTACAGCACAGTTCAGGATTCTATTAAAGTTACTGACCCATATGATGAGGGAGTGACATCCCCTGATTAGGATTCCCATCACTTGCCCATAGAATTCAGGGTCATCTAAGTTAGGGCCATATGTAGTGACTAAAGTTGTATCTTTACCGGATAGCTTACCCCATAGAATCACATACCTTCCCTGAGAGTCTATGCAGTGCTTGATTTCCTGGAAGGGAAGGGAACAATGTATCAGAGTCATCACCCCCCTAGCTTCAGATGAGTAGCCAGTGTAGCCACGTTGGTTCCCCCAGTTGGGTGCAAATCTCTCATTGAGTGTCCCCTTGGCCTGAGTTTCTTGTAACATTACCATCTTTGGGCTGTGGTGATTAATATATGCTAATACTTTCCTTGCCTTAATAGGATTGTTCAGGCCCTGGAAACACCATGTTAGCAAGGGGATATTGTCACCTATAGTGTCCTGTTTGTTTTACGTAATGAATATATCTCTCTCACATAAATAACAGAGATTTTGTTTCAGTGTGTACTTGGGAAACAGTCTGCACTTTTTTTTAAAGAACATATAAATACAACATCGAACCTTTTCAACCCCATTAACATTTGGTGTATATGTATGTCATTAACCCCAACTCGACGCACATCCACACCTCCTCCCTTATCATCACCCCCAACTTGACGATTTAGCCCAAAATAAACACTGGAAATTTCCTGGGGTGTGCTGTGAACAGTGACTGCTATCCTGCAGCTGGTTGCAGTGCCTACAGCCGGTCCCAATTGTACTAGTATTGTATATCCATGTACGTTCTTGTTTCAGGAGAGGTCTGGTCGATATCAGCATTGGACAGTCATTGTCCATATTGTCCAATTTGTTGTTGTGTGGATGCGAGCTGTGTTTACGGTCGCGATCGCGCCGCGGGAGGGGACTAGAGATTGACGCTTCTATATATGCGGTAGCCTCGGGTGGGTTCTCGCAGAAATGTGCACAGTCTCTATGTTGAATCTGCAGCTTGGTGGGAAACATTAATTCATAAGGATCCTGTCTGATTCACAATAGTTTCTTAACAGGGTTTTTGTAGAGAGAGGTCAGGGTTAATATGAATTTCTGAGGCCTCGTGACGAAGAGTGCCTTTCTCCCTGGCCAATCATAGTATTAAGTCTCTGTCTCAGTAACTGAGCAATCTTGCCAGAGTAGTGCGTGGAGGGGCTCCTGGTTTAGGAACAGGATCCAAGGCGCAGTGTGCGCGCTCATCCAAATATTGCGGGGAGAACTTTGTGTGGTCGAACAGGGATTTTAGCAAATCTTCGACAAATGTTTCCATAGGACCTTTGCAGGCCGCCTCGGGTATCCCGATAATGCAAATATTGTTGCGTCTTGAGCACGACTCCAGGTCTTCGCATTTGTTACAGATTTTGTTGACCTCCAGCTTCAGTTGCGTTATGTATCAATAATGCCTGTCGACCTTGTCTTCTGTGTCACCAATCCTTGTCTCTGCCTCATTTATGCAGGCACTTTCTTTCTCTAGTTTAGATTTTAGTGAACCATTGGTGGAGACAATGTAATCGAGCTTCATGTTGACAGCCATGAATCCACTTTGCATTGGCGCTAATAAATGGCCCTTGAGGGCATCTACAGAAGTTGAGGAATGTTCGCTAATAGGTATCGGATCTGTAGCACCCAGGGCCTTGGAGGGGGTGTTGGTGTATGAATCAATTGGTCATTTTTTCTTCCCACCAGATCCTTTCGTCATGTTTTCTTCTAGTGACGTTGGGATGGGTGGTGCCTTGTGGGTACACCCGTTCGGTAGGATCAGTGGACGGTTGGGAAGGGTGTCAGGTTTGGAAGGATGATGTTGCAGGAGGTCTGCAGAAGGGATTTGCTCACTTTGTCTGCTCAGTATCTTGAACCCTGGAGCACAACTGGAAATAAGGTGGGCTGGGGCCACGAATCGAATTGACCACAAAAAAATAATGTCAGGTCACATGTGGAACCTGGCCTCTGAGCTTGAGAAACAGCCACTGGATGCTGGCTGTGCGTTGATTGTTGCCCAATCTCAGTGGCTGTTCAGTCTGTGCGCTTGCGAGCGGCAGGGGAACAATGGCGTATCATCGCGTTTACACCAGCGTTTACGTAAGCATATATGGCACAGTGGTATGAAGGGGTGCTCTGAGGCTATAGCAGTCGCGTGCCACAGGGCAAGACTTCCCACCAGCCTGTGAGAGCTTTAGTATGGGACTTGCTGACTCTCAATGTGGGCCATGTCCTGTATGGGGCCTGTCACAACTCAACATGCGGGTGATTTGTGTTGGTGTAGCTGGATCCTGTATCTACTCTGATCGCACAGGATTAAAGATGGGCCAGCCCTGAGCAAATGTGTCCAGTGGGTCATCGTTTCGCTGGTGCCCGGCTCTGCGCGTGTATACCAGCGAGCTCGGCTACACATGGATGGCAACCCAGCCAATTCGGCTGATTCCAAGCAACACTTACACGGGTGGGGGCCGGGCTGTATATTCTCTTGGCTGGGACTTCAATGAGGCTGTCAGGTGTTAAACAGAGCTACAAACGGTTCTGCAGTGCAAAGCATGCATTTGCTCGTAGCCGCTAAGGAGTAATCTGCGGTCTGTGCTGCTTGTAGGTGGCTCTGGGCTGCCTCAGCACACATGTTGGCAGCTACGCGTGGGAGTGTATTAGCCTTCACATTTTAGAAGGGCACAGGCATGCGGAACACTCACAGGGTTATGTTGCCGTGTGCAGGCAGAGGGGCGTCAAAAACGGAGTGTCGGACAGAATTCCAGCCTTCCGCCCAGCTCACTGTTTGCCGGGCTGAGTGTTCCGGAGGGTTCCCGCATCTATTCCACACCGCTCGGGCCGCCGGCTTGTCTGGATGTGCTGGTCGGACTTTGCTCCTCCCACCGCCGGCTCAGCGTTCAGCGGCGGGTCGCTGCGTCCCAAGTGAATGGTTCTGCTCGATTTTGGAGCCGCAGTTTCCTCAGACCGTCCGCAGTATGTGGAGACCTTTTGATGCTAAATCGATGGTATACAAAAGGGTTTATTTAGAAGAAGCATTTCATGGGACCGGAGCTCCCAGCTCAAGCAGCCATCTTCTTGGCTGCTCAACAGTGTCCCCAGTGCCACGATCATTTAAAATGTACTTCAAAGTGCACATTTCACTCTGAACTACTTGGAAGGGTAGCTGACACCTTAAGTGCTCACTTCTGATGTGGGGCCATCGTGCACAGCTGATATTTTAGCCCCACATAGACCTTCTGAGCCCTGTGCTCACACTTCCCAGCCATTGGTTTAATGCTCACTTCACTGAGTTACGGCTTTTTCGGAGACAAGCCGAGCGGAAATGGTGGGTGGCTTACTGTCCTACTGCTAGGTCCCTACTATGGCAGGCCACTGCTGTTTATCACTAAGCCATCTTTGAGGACAAGTTGGCCTTCTAATCCAAGCGCCTCAAATCTGCACTTAATCAACCTTGGGAACTTTTTTGTCTTGTGCGATCGCTCTGTTCTAATTGGGTTTCCCCAGGTTCGGTTTCTCCGTCACAGGCCCTCTGCGATTCGCTCTTGAGTTATTTTGTCGACAAAATGTCAACTGTTCGTGAGAAGATTTTACTGTCTGGCCTCAGAACCACAGATCCTGAGGTTATATCTTCAGCTAAGGATCAAACACATTCATGGTCCAGTTTTCCTCTCTTTACACCAGCTGCTATTATTACTTATACAAATGGAATGAAATTGGTCTACCCACTGGACCCTGTTCCAGTTTTTATTGTGAAAGAGGCTATGCCTAACATTGCTCTGCGGGTGGCCCAGGCGGTTAACCACTCTTTCATTTCTCTTCTATTCCTTCTTCTCTTAAACATGCCCTGATGATCCAGCTTCTAAAAAAAACCTTCCCTGGACCCCACTCTTCCCACACATTTTTGCCCTATTTCCCTTCTGCCCTTTCTTATGAAACATTTGGAAGCACTGGCTACTCCTCTGCCCAGTAATTTCTTAGTGGAGTCTTCTTTTTTTTTACTTCTTTCAATTTGGTTTTCGTCCAGGTCACGGCACAGATTTATTTATTTATTTATTTATTTATTACATTTATATAGCGCGCAGGCAGCCCAGGGGCATTGTGGCACTGTTACTTGTAGGGGAACTTAGTTACAGGTACAGGTACAGGTTGTGCCATGGGTTACAGTAAGGCAAGATCCTGTGTTAAGCGATAAGGAGTATCATACACCAAAATACATCATACACCATAGTACATCATACATGTTAGTCATGAAGGTTTAAACATGTGGGGTTGGTTAGGTGAACAAGGTAGTTTTCATGGCTTTGCGGAAGGCAATTAATGAGGGTTCAGCTCGCAGAGAGGTGGGAAGGGTGTTCCAATGTAAAGCAGCAAGGTAGGGGAAGCTGGCGCCACCTGCTCTAGCTCTTTTTACCCTGGGTACGGAGAGCATATTGGCATAGGGTGTCCTGGTAGGTCTTGTGGAGGCGGCCGGGTGGATTCTCTGGGATAGGTACGCTGGGGCTGAGACGTGGATGCATTTGTGGGTGATGCTTAGCGCTTTGAATAAAATCCTTTCCTTTATGGGGAGCCAGTGGGATGCTTTTCTGGCGGCAGTGATGTGCTCTCTCTTGGCAATGCCTTGTGCAGCACGCAGGGCGCTGTTCTGGATTACTTGCAGCTTTTCAAGGTTTTTGTTAGAGGTCCCTAGAAAGAGAACATTACAGTAGTCTAGCCGGGAACCAGTTATGGCTCTGGCTATGTTGGTGCAAGTGTCTTTGGGCAGAAACGGCCTGATTGCGTTGAGGAGTTTTGCATGGTAAACCGCAGAGGAGGCGATTGCATTTACTTGTCTGGTCATGGACAAGTTGGAGTCAAGATAGACCCCTAGTGTTTTTACTGTGTCCAGTACTGGAATTCTGATTGAGTCAATGGTAAAGTGACTAAACTGGGCGTCAAGTTTCTTGAGGGTGTCAGGGGAACCTACGAGTAGGAGCTCAGTTTTGTCGAAGTTGAGGCAAAGGCCATTGATGGCCATCCACATTTGGATTGTGTTATATATGTTGTTGAGAGTTGCGCAGTCAGTGTCATAGTCGCCTGTCAGTGTGAGAAGGATCTGGGTATCGTCGGCGTAGTTGGTGTATGAGATGCCCATGGCATCAAGGATAAGGGAGAGGGGGCGGGTAAAGATGTTGTATAGGGTAGGGGAAAGGCAGGAGCCTTGGGGCACACCACATAGCATGATGGTGGTTGACGCAGTGCTAGGTCAGAGAAGACCTGCATGGTCCTGCCTTGGAGGAAGGAGGTGATCCATGTGGTAGCTTCTTGGGAGAAGTTGGCTGTGGAGGTGAGGTGATGGCAAAGGATGTCGTGATCTACAAGATCGAAAGCTGCAGAGAGGTCGAGGAGGAGGAGCAGGACAGGTTTGCCTTGGTCCCTTGCGTCATCCATTTGGTTTTTGAGGTCGAGTAGGGCGGTTTCTGTCCCGTGCCTAGGCCTAAAGCCAGATTGTCTTAGTCCTAGGAGGTTATGCTCTTCAAGGAAGTGCTGGACCTGCAGGTAGGCTGCCTTGTCTAGAATCTTGAGGAGGAATGGGACTGTGGTTATGGGGCGGTAGTTGTTAGGGGAGGTGGGGTCAAGTGTCGGTTTTTTTATGAGAGGTTGGACCCATGCTTCCTTGAGGCATGAGGGGGCTTTCCCCGTGGTGAAGGAGGCATTGACGAAGGCTGTTAGGAAAGGGGCAAGGGTGTCTGCACAGTCTTTGATGATGGAGGCGGTGTAGGGGTCTCCTTTGCAATTGGATGGTTTGATATTTTTCATGATGTTGATCATGTCTTTCTCCTGAATGGTTTTGAATGAGAAGGTAGGGGGGGCCTCTGTGGCTGAGAAGAGGGGGGGCTGGTGGGGTGGCAGGGGGGTAGGGAACGCTAGTTTGGTGTTCAGAATTTTGGTTTGGAGAGAGCTGATCTTGTTTCGCATGGCTGTTTGGATGTCATCGCACCATGCTTTATCTTTGGTGAAGTTTTGGGGGTGGGTGTAGGGGTCTCAAGTTCCCTGAATATGGCGAACATTTCCTTGGAGTTTGATTTGGCCTCAGAGATTCTATCTTCAAATGATTTGGCTTTGGCTTTGATAATGGCTTTCTTATAATCATTTGCAAGGGTTTTGAAGTTGAGTTTGTCTTTATCATCACGGGATGATTGCCATTGGGCTAATGCTGCTAGTTTGTCAGTGTGGTTGTCTTGGTTGTTTATGACCTTGCACAGCTTTGTGATCAGGGTGGTATTGGGGCACTGCTTTTACTTGATTTGTCAGATGGCTTTGACACCATTGATCATTTTGTTCTGCTTAGTCATCTAGCCGTGGCAGGCCTTTCGGGCTCTGTGCGATCCTGGCTTCGATCTTTTCTGGCCGATCAGCTCTCTCCCCTGTCCTGTTCAATGTTTATATTCAATCTCTTGCCAAACTCATCCAATCCCATGACTTCCGTTATTATTCATATGTCAACGACACACAGATTGTTGTGCGTTTAGATCTTTCTCAATCTATCACTGCCTCACTGTTAAGTCTGTGTTTGGAATCCGTGGGGAGGTGGATGAGGCAGAAGTTGAACGGGTACAAGACTGAGGTGTTGGTGGTTGCCCCCCTTCGGCTATGTCTCTCTGGAATTCATTTTTTGTCCTCCTACTCTTGGAACTTTTTCTTCTCTGTTTTCAGTGGTCAAAGGCTTGGGCTATAAGGTCTCAGTTTATCTATCTGCTGAAGCCCAAGTTAGTGGTGTTTGTCAATCTGGCCACTTTAAACTAAAAATTCTTCGTACGGTTTTCCCTTTTCTCCCAGCTCATGTGCGTGCCTCTGGGGTAGCTTCCTTGGTTTTTGGTACCATGGACTATTGCAACCCTTTGTTTTTGGCACAGCCAGTTTATTTAATTCAGCGCCTGCACATTTTACAGAATTCTGCTGCTAGAGTTGCTATGCAATCTTTGGATCGGGTTCACATCTCCCCGATTCTACGTCCCCTTCACTGGCTTCCCGTACTTAGTGGTATTCATTTGAAACCCCTGTGTATTGTTCATCGCGCCTTCCATGGTAAGGGAGCTGAATATTTCCAGTTAAAGTTTGTTGCTTATATTCCCCCCCCCCGTGCCCTTCGATCTCAAGACGCTCTTCTTATTCAGGTCCCTTGTTTGAAATGATCTCGACTCGGAGGACAGGCTTTTTCAGTGGCAGCGGCTGCCTTCTGGAATCCCATTCCGGGCCCCTGAAAACCCCCTTCTCGTTTGACGTTTGTTCAAAACGCATCTGTTTTAGGTTAGGGTCTGTTTACAGGTGAGTCGCTGTTTTTTTGCCACACACCGGTTTCCTTAGCGTGATGATGCCTTGGTGATGTAAGATGTGCTTTACAAATAAAGTAACACACATCAAACTTTGGGTCCCAGATGGTCTCACTCAGCCCCTTGATCTTTTCAAGGTTGTTATATTTCATACTTTACAGTGGCTAACAATAACAGCTATAATTTAAGCGCATAGAGGTGGGTGTACTCTGTCATGAAGCGCTATATAGAAACCTGACATTATTATCATAATTATTAAAACACAGAGTTATGGAATGTTAAGTTGATTTATACTGCACACTGCTGCCATTTCCATGGTCTCCATGCGCTCTTGTGGCTCTGCAAGGTAAAATGGGGAGGTTTGGTTAGGGAGGAAGAGCGGGATAAGACAGGTGTTACGCTCATTTGTTGATGTATCATGCGTGTAGAACCAGGAGTAACTGGCGTCTGTGGGTGTGTGCTATCTGGGAGTGCTCTGTTTTGTACCCTGTATGTTTGGCTCCGGCTGGCCGGCTCACAGTGATTGTGCTGTTGGGTATCGGAGGCTAGTTGGATTTGTGAGTTGGTTAGAGAGCGACATGTGGTTTGGTGGTTCTAGCGGGGCAGTTTGGTAGTCACAGGGTTATGGTGTGCCAAGTCTGGGGTAGAGAAAAGGAAATGGTTAGTAGGTTTTTGGGCGGTCTTCTGGATATTTTGCAGTTGTGCTATTGTTTACATCAAGCTTCTATTAGCGAGATACTTATTAGTGAGGCTTCCAGGCACAGCCTTTAAGGTGCACCTTTTGTGATGAAAGTGTGCGCGCGAGAGTGCGCATGCGTGTGCGTATTTCATTCACAGTTTATTTCTTGGAGTGATGGGAGCTGGCCGAGAAAAAGCCACAGCGATAAGCGCTGCGCACTGATTGCTCCTTTTGAAGACCTGGCTGTTGATAGAAGGTTGGGCGTTCCAGTTGGCAGGAAATGTTTGGTTTCCCCTTGAATTCCCCTGGCTGTGTGAGAAAGAGCGCCTCGTGCTGTACACTGGAGGTCAGGGTGACTGCCTACTCAGGGTGACTCAGCCATGGAGGGAGCAGTCCTGTTCACCAGGCTCCGAGCTGGCAGCTCTACTGCCTCAGCACAACCCCTTCGTGCAGTGACTGTGGAAAACCCCTCGCCTATCAAAAGAACCTCTGGGTGCAGGCACAAGCTGGCACCCCTGGAGAGCCATCCATTTGTGATATATTTGTCAACAGGAACTCTACTCTCGAGGTCAATCTCTTTTGTAGTGTCAGTAGCTGTTAATGGGTGAGGCAATTCCTTCCTGGCTGGTGTGAGGTGGGGGGCGTAGGGGGCGTGCACAGCTCACGCCTTGTGCATATGCTAATCCCTGACAGCTACACCCTATTCCCTGGAAGAACAGCTTCAAATGTGGATGATTACTGCAAGCCTGTTTTTAGCCCCGGTTTAATTTTTGTGCATTTGCACAGTGTTGTAAGGAATTGAGGCAGTAATCCTTACATAGCAAGGGACCAGAAAGTGAGCAGTGTTACCAAACTGTCCATTCTATCCCCTGTCCACAACACACAAACACTGTGGGGCTAATTTTCCAAGTCCCCGTAGTTTAAATGGCAATGGGAGCGCAAAAAGCTGGCCGTTTCCACAGGAAATCCCTGTAAACGCTGCCTGCCATACCCACACGGCAGGCAGCGTTTACTCTATTTGCCCTCCGCAGTGCAAATAGAAAAGTGTAAAGAGGTTTCAGTCGCCTCCTTACACTTGTCCTTTGCACTCTGCAGTGCAAATAATGAAAATTCCCTGCAGGGGACCTGATTGCACATAAGTGCCAAGGTTAGGCCAAGGGGCTGGCGCACCCAGCTGTGTGGGGCACTGTGAGGAATCTGCATGCCACCTTCTATCCTTTCTACCAGACCCTGCCCTCGAACACCCAGGTCAACAGGAGCGATTAACGGGGTACTCTGAAGACATTCTCAGGTAAGGGGAGGGCTTCAGTGTATAGGTCCCCCTTCTGGCAAAACATCCCAGAGTCTAGCCTCGAGTAGCCACCAGGCTCTTCCAGCAACTAATGGGGTGCCCCTCTTAAACTGTTTCAAGGAATCATCTGCATTGATACCTCCCCTTTTGGAGCACCCTCCATTTGCAACATTTGCCTACTCATGCTAACAGATGGCATAATGATGAAGCAAAGAAAGCACAGGCATATAGCTCACATTACAATGATTTCTGGAATGTGCATAGCAATCTGCTTGGTTTGTGCTGTTTTATGCTGTTTTGTTTTTGTTTTAATCGTTCGCTTAATATTGGCGCGTGGTTTCTAAGTGGAGGATCGGGATTAAAACCTCTGTTGCCTGGGGTTGCCTTTGCTTCCAAGACAAACGCGTTGCCCCTGAGCTATCCTTCTTCCCTGAAGTGGATGCAAGTTAATAGAGTTGGGGCATGGCAGAAGGGCTGAGATTCGCAGTCAAAGTCCCATGTGGAATTTTTGCTCATCCCTAGCAAAAATAATCTAGACAGCAAATTGTAATGGTACACTGGGGTCTAAACCGCTTTACAATGTTTCTTTAGTTTATTGAAAGCTATCATACACAAACACAACATGAGTGAAGTATGAGATGTTTTGTTAACTGGGTTTCACAGTAGTCCGCAAACCCACAATTTGAATTGACATTTTGGGACTGCAAAGGTGAAAGGCAGGCTGACCATTTCCGGTCTGACTGCCATCTTCGGCCTCCAAATCTGGTCTAGGGCCCAAAGGACTCAAATGTGCAAAAAGTACTTGGGGAAATGTCTGTGATCTGGGGCGGCCAAGCCCGGGAATAACTAGGACCACTCAACCCTTTTCAGTCTCTATTTTCAGCCGGGGTAGGCCTGCTCCTACTAGATATAGAAGAAGCACTCTCTCTCTGTGGCCCAATCGCACTGAAAATAGAAATATGTTTCGTATATTTTGAACGGAGCAGTCATGGCCAGGCATTTCAAACGCTGGTGAGGTTATTGTTATTGTTGTTATTGTTATTTTGCACTTATATAGCGCCTTAAATACCATTGGTATGGTCTGAAGGCGCTGGTAGGTTGAACGCCCTTGGGAACCGAAGTTCAGATCAGTAGAGAGAGTAGGGAGAGTCAAAAGGTGCATGTGTGCACCGGATATGTGTGCAGCTCGTGCAGTACACGTGTAATAGCTGATTCTTATCGGTAGGTGTGGTGGTTGAGAGATCAGGAGAATGTGTTCGTTCTGGCAGGATTTATCAAGACTGGATGTGGCTGCGTTAGGCCTGAGGAGAACGCCTGGCTGGGGTGTGCGTAACCAGCAGTGTTTACTTAGAATGATGTGGAGTGAGCGGCAGATGTTGGTATGGGAACAGTTATACCGAATGGTGTCATAGTATCTCTGTGTTCTAGTTGAGTGGTGATGTAAAGGAGAGAGTAAACGTGGGGTGTGATATGAATGGTTATATGCTCTTTCAATGTGCAAACTTCTAAATGCAACTTTCCCAGATAGGGTACTGGGCGAACTTCTAAGTACAATTTTCCATACAGAGGCTATTGGGAACATTTCTAAATTCAATTTATCAGCGAGGCTACTGGGCACACTTCTAAGTGTAACTCTCGCAGAGGCTATTGGGCACACTTCTAAATGCAATTTTCACAGAGCGTCTACTGGGCACATTTCTAAATTCAATTTTCCAGAGAGGCTATTGGGCAAACTTCTAAATGCAACTTTCCACAGTGTCTATTGGATACACTTCTATAATCAACTTTCACAGATGCTATTGGTAGCACTTCTAAATGGTGGCCGATGAGGTGGCCTGCAGGCACAGAGAACATTCCTACAGAGGAAACAGAAGAAAGCGAAAGATGAGTGGCTTTCCCTGTGGTGGCAGAATGGAGATTTCAGAAATGTTCTCCTGCCGCTGAATGACCCAGGCATCTTCATGGAACACCACATTTTCAGTTGCTTTAGCTGTGGTGTGGTCTGCTGCATGCCCGGCCACCAGGGAGCACCTGTGCATGTACCAGAGGGGTTGAATATGCCTCTTACAAGAATTGTGGCATTGTGCCTCTGGGTCGGTGGATCCAAGGGTTATGCTTGTGGGCCTAGGATGAGAGAAGGCACAGTGCTATTCAAATAGGGGTGAACAAGAGCTACACAGATTTATGGAGCCCAGTTAGTGTCCAATGGTGGGTCCTGCACTGGGGGGGAGGAGGTATCTGCAGGACGTAACCCGACAGCGCATTGCATCTGCAGCCAGGGACAGTCCACTAAGGCCTGGCTGCAGGCCATGCCAGCAGAGCCTTGCACTGCGCCCAGTGTAACGGGGCTAGTCACCTCTGCCCTGAAGTCATAAAACAAAATATCGTAAAATGACAAGGAATTTGAATGGTTTGTCTAGCATTGAGGTTGCAACCCAAAAGATCATTCCCCAATGCATCCATAGGATGATCAGCTATTCTTGCACATGTTATGTTATCTTACTCTGCTTTTGTACTGAGCCAAATAAACCCAGTCTTGGGAGGATAGCTCAGGGGCAACGCGCTCGCCTTGGAAGCAAGATGACACAGAGCAACACAGGTTCGATCCCTGGGTCCCCGCTTAGAAACCTCTGGGTATTAAGTGCGTTATAAATAACATATCATATCACAGTAGAAGTTTCAATGTGTTGATCCTTGTATTTTGAAGCCAGACCGTAGTGCACTGAGAAGAAGAGGCAGAAGGAGGAAAGAGAGGGAGAACGTGGTTGAGGAGGTTGCAGGTGCAGGGAGAGAGTCACTCAGGACGGGGGTGCTTTCTATTAGTGTGGATACGTATTAGACACTTTGGGGCCGATTCATGCAACTTTTCGCATAGAAAATAGGCTACTTGCGCCCAATCTGCGAGCACAACTCTGTAGATTCATGGAATCGAGTGCGCAGTGTTTGGGCATGACCTGTGCAGGGGGCTGGCAAGGGGGCTGAACACTATAAATGGGGACTAACTTGCAAAGAGGTCAGAGGGATGGCCTGCAGGCAGTCCCTCGCATGCCCGCTATTGCACAGCATGTGACGGATTCATGGAATCGATCGTGCAACGTCTCGGCTAGGAAATGCACACGCAAGTCCTTCATAGGATCCAGCTCCCGAAGGCTGGCGTAAGTACACTTGAGCATAGGATTTTCAGCACGCAGGTGGGATTGCATGTCGTATTTCAGGATGCGTGTACTCAATCTGGGTTCCGATGCCATGAAGGGTTGCGCCTACACGGTGTCGCAGGAACATTTTATGTGGGTTTGCACGCACATTTCCAGAGTTTTTGCTGAGTTACGATTTTTCATACGCATGTTGTCGGGGTGCTGGATACAGTTACAGGGGACCCTGTTCATGCTCCCCGAGTCGCAGGCCTGCTTACGGGGGAACCCCACACACTATTTGAAGGGTTCATGTATTCGCACCTGGGGGACTGAAAAAATGTAGCTGATCTGGCAGTTTCTTGCTTTGCTTGTGGGCGTGTCGGGGGCGTTCCAGCCTGGACTTGCGAATGCGGTTACTTTGCGCAAGCAATTCCAAGAATACGTGTTGCGCGCAGATTTGCTTAATCGCGCAGGCTTGCGCAGTGGCCTTTTCGGTGCACAAGCATTGTGTGATTTCTGCGTGTAATTGCATGAATTCGGCCCTATATATGGACTATCTTCTAAAGAGATATGACACAGACAAATGTGTGTTGCGTTAATATACACATTGGGATTCCTATTAAGTTTTGGAAGAATTCTAGGTTAGAGATCAAGTATGATCAAGTAGTATCAAGTGTGAGGGGCACACAAGCATACTTCGGCAATCCTGGCAGATATGTGGGTTTTAAATACTTGCAGTATCCATTTAAGGTACCTCAGGTACGTTCTGAATAGTAATTCTAGGTCTGCCAAGCCAACTCCAGAAGGTGGCCTAGTCCAAGATTAGGTATATTCAAGAAGGTGCTCCACCTATCACCCAGGGGTAACCACCACAAGCATATGTCAGAACGTAGTCCCTCAAGACATAACCAGCCACTCCATACTCCACCACAGGCTTGTCCAACCACCAAGTGCCCTCGGCAATACCACACCTGTAGGACACCTGCAAACACACCAGCTTCAACAAGAAGGCTTCCCAAATCACCCCCACAGCAACAATGTCGCCAGTGTGAACCAACGCCCCGCCGCATGGCTCACCAGGCAAGCTGGACACCAGCTCCGCCTGAGAGGCATATGTCTAGCAAGCTTCAAACCGATTTCATGTTGATTTGACCATAACACCATCACCCTGCACATGATGCCTACAGGAGCCAAGGGGACTTCTTGGGCTTCTGACCAATAATCATTAGCAAGGGAGGAATTAAGGAATTAATATGAACTCCAGCACAGACATGACAGACTGGGAGATCTGTATGCCAGTGGCAATTCAGGCAAACAGCAATGTCGCTTCTAACTTCATGGGAGAGTTGTGAAACTATAACCCAGGATGAGTCACGCAATCAAAGGTATCCCCCAAGCTCCATGCTGGATTCCTCACAGAGGCCGCCATCAAGCAAGGGCCCCTCAAGGGCTTCAACGCTCTCATGGGCAACACCGTGGCAGAAGTCTCTTTCCATCTTCCTTAAACACTCATAGCCACTAAAATGGCATCACCAGGAGGGTAGTTTCTAGACACTATAGCACCCAGGGTGAAACACTAGCATGCACCCCCATACTGCAGGCCCACACCAACATTATCAAATCGCCTCCAGAATTCCGACTCCCGAAATGCCGACATTTTTTTTCAGACCCCCCCCGTACCCCCCCTTACACCACGTATATATGTGGGGGTTATGGGATATGATAAAGTATAGGGGGCTGGGGGTTCTCCCCCCGCATATGTATGTGGCGTAAAGGGGGGTTAAAAAAAAGTCTGCATTGACGGCCGTCGGACTTCTGGGGGTCGTAATAGTCACACAGATCCCATAAAAGCGAGTTGATTAAGTTGTAATTATAGCACTTTAAAGTAATAAGCAGGCACAGAAGACAATGATATTGCAAAAATGAATTCCACATTCATTATCGCATGTACGTTTATTGTCCAAAGCGCATTCGCTTACAAACTCATTTCATGCTGCAGTGTAGCCTGTTTTTTAAAATCATTTTGCTCGCAACTGGAGCAACTATCTTCTTCAACTTCAACTATGAAAGGGCATAAAAGTATATTTGATCATTTTGGATTTACTGAGATTCCTCTAAACAATCAGCAACAATCTGATACCCAGGTCCTGGGCTGACACACACATTTCGAAACAAAACATATTTCTTTGTATTGTGAGTACTTCGCAACAAAGAACATTGTTTCACGGCCCACAAGCCAACATTGTTGGGTTTGTCAATGCAATACAATAGTCTGGCATTGCATACCTTGCAAACGGAACCCTTTCTAAGGACCCCAAGTAAAAGGACAAACGAATTACATTATTTGCCCAGGATCACACATTTTGGTTAAGTGATGAAGCGTGGATTTGAGCCCAGTCTGTAATTTAAGCCCTGTCCACATATATCCCCAGCTCCAGTTAACTCAGTTGCTTGTTAGAGTTTGGCTTCACAGGGCTAAAGTAATATTCAGTTTTATAGCGATGAACTAAGAAGACGCATGCCATACAACATGTCATGCTATCTTGCATTTCTCTGGCAGGGTTCCATGTAATAATGTCGCCACAAAAATCTCGCCATGCAAAAATCTTGCCAAAAAATGGCCGTTTTTTGTGGCGACATTATTGCATGGAACATGGGGGGGACACCCTGCAACCCCCAAATGTTTTTTTTTTTTTTAGTATTTTTTTCTTTTTAAATGTTTTTTTTTTTTTTTGCCCCTGTCCCCATATATATGGTCACCCATATAATATCGCCGCCACCATTTCCTGGAGATATTATTTACGGCGACCATATATGAGGGGATAATATTACCTGATACCTCTGTCAGGCAGGCAAAGGAGGAGTAGTATAGAACATTCACTAGTGTTAGGGAGGAGCAAAGTCGGGGAGATAGTTAGGATAAGGGCACAATAAAGCAACTTGTCACAATAACAATTATTATAGACGGCGGTTGAGCAAAAAGAGTATGACTGTAGATTTGATTCCCTAACCTGAAATGACAACAGCAATTAGCAGGATGCAAAATAATGTGATAACATGAGCCTACACAAATCTCCTCAGGGTTTCACATCTATATGTTATGTTATTTTTGTTATGTTATTTTGCATTTGTATAGCGCCTTATGTATCATTCGTATGATCTCAAGGCGCTAGTAGGTTGAACGCCCTCGGGAACTGCAGTTCAAGTCAGTTGAGAGAGAGTGAGAGTCGTAAAGTGCTTGGGCACACCAGGTATGTGTGCAGCTGGTGTGGTTGTTGCATGATAGCTGCTTCTTAGCGGTAGTTGTGGTGCTGAAGAGATCAGTTGAATGTGTTTAGTCTGGATGGGGACATCCAGACTGAGGTTTGGCTGCGTTAGGCCTGAGGAGACGCCTAAGCTAGCCGGTATGTGCTAGCTAGCTGTGTTTTATTAGGATGATGGGTAGTTTGATGAGTCATGTTAGTATGAGAACGGCTTTACCGAATGTGTCATAGTACCGCTGTGTTCTAGTTGAATGGTGGTGTATAGGAGAGAGGAAGCGCAGTAGCGCAGTAGTGTGATATTGTGGTAATCAGTAAAGTGTATGCGACCAGGCACACTCAATGATGTTGGGAATACCTTCTAACTTGAACTCTAATTCTTAGGGCATATTTCTAAGTTCAACTTTAACACAGTGAGGCTATTGGGGCGCACTCAATGATGTTGGGAATAGCATCTAGATTCAACATTGGCACAGAGATGGTATTAGTATTGTGGAGACATAAAGACACAAAGGGGTCGATTCATGGAATTAATGTGCGCCGAAAATTCCCGCGCAGAGGTGCCAAAACGTGCGATTCGCAGTAAAAGTGCGAAAATCGCAGTGCAAGTGCGAAAATCGCAGGGAAACCAGCGCACATCGATTCATGGAAGTCTGTGCGCGAGAAAAACATTGGATGTGCGCTGAAAAAGTGCGCCGCGCACGCCGGCGCACAGGTCATCCAACAGCGTGCGCCACGGCCACTGCGAAATCGCACATAGCGCGGCGCACATCACAAAAGTAGGCGGAACACGGGGCGTAACACTCAGAATGGGGAACAACGCGTGAAAATATGGGCATCACGGGGGAAGTACAGGAGGCAAGTGCGCGGAACGCACACACGCTCGCCTACAACCCGTATTCATGGAATCGAATAGGGCAAACCAGCGCACGGTCAAAGACGCGCACAGGGCCAAACAAGTACGCCACAAGAAAGCAGGCGGTAGCGTCCCTGCGCCTGAAATAAATGTGCGCCAAAATGTGCGCCAACAAAAAGCACCCATATACAGCCATGATGAATGGTCCATACATTGGCCCTCTGGGACAAATGAGGTGCAAAGGGGTACCGACAAACACGGACACCCGCTGTGTGAAAAATAGCGTGTGCGTGTGTTTCAGGATGTGTGGGAAGTTCCACACGCGATTGGCCTGGGTACGTGTACTTCGGGGTGCGCGGGAAGTTCCACACGCGATTGGACTGGGTACGCGTGTTTTGGGATGCGCGGGAAGTTCCACACGCGATTGGCCTGGGTACGTGTACTTCGGGGTGCGCGGGAAGTTCCACACGCGATTGGCCTGGGTACGTGTGTTTCGGGATGCGCGGGAAGTTCCACACGCGATTGGCCTGGGTATGTGTACTTCTGGGTGCGCAGGAAGTTCCACACGCGATTGGCCTGGGTACCTGTGTTTCGGGATGCGCGGGAAGTTCCACACGCGATTGGCCTGGGTATGTGTACTTCGGGGTGCGCGGGAAGTTCCACACACGATTGGCCTGGGTACGTGTGTTTCGGGATGCGCGGGAGGTTCCACACACGATTGGCCTGGGTACGTGTGTTTTGGGATGCGGCGGGAAGTTCCAAACGCGATTGGCCTGGGTACATGTACTTCGGGGTGCGCGGGAAGTTCCACACGCGATTGGCCTGGGTATGTGTGTTTCGGGATGTGCGGGAGGTTCCACACGCGATTGGCCTGGGTACGTGTACTTCTGGGTGCGCGGGAAGTTCCACACGCGATTGGCCTGGGTACGTTTTTTTCGGGATGCGCGGGAAGTTCCACACGCGATTGGCCTGGGTACGTGTACTTCGGGGTGCGCGGGAAGTTCCACACGCGATTGGCCTGGGTATGTGTGTTTCGGGATGTAAGGGAGGTTCCACATGCGATTAGCCTGGGTACGTGTACTTCTGGGTGCGCGGGAAGTTCCACACGCGATTGGCCTGGGTACGTGTGTTTCGGGATGCGCGGGAAGTTCCACACGCGATTGGCCTGGGTACGTGTACTTCGGGGTGCACGGGAAGTTCCACACGCGATTGGCCTGGGTACATGTGTTTCGGGATGCGCGGGAGGTTCCACACGCGATTGGCCTGGGTATGTGTACTTCGGGGTGCGCGGGAAGTTCCACACGCGATTGGCCTGGGTACGTGTGTTTCGGGATGAGCGGGAGGTTCCACACGCGATTGGCCTGGGTACGTGTGTTTCGGGATGCGCGGGAGGTTCCACACGCGATTGGCCTGGGTACGTGTACTTTGGGGTGCGCGGGAAGTTCCACACGCGATTGGCCTGGGTAAGTGTACTTCGGGGTGCTCGGGAAGTCCCACACGCGATTTCAGCAGGGTATGTGTATTCCGAGGTGCGCGGGAAGTTTCACACGCGATTTCAGCAGGGTACGTGTATTTCGGTGGTGCCGGGAAGTGCTACACGTGATTTGGCCGTGTGGGTCCTCCCAGGTGTTCCCTCTACACCCTCCATGTCCCCTGCAGGCAGCCCACACCACAGGGGACTACCCTGCACCCCTGCTCATGTCCCACAGGCAACCCATCCACCATGGCCATGCCCCCCAGCCAACCCACATGTCACCTTGCACTACTGATCACCAACACATGTCTCCCAGCACCCCCACCCCCCAGCACTGTGGGGCACCCTCCACCAGGCCCCCACTCATGTCTCCCAGCACCCCCACCCGCCAGCAGTGCAGGGGCACCATCCACCAGGCCCCCACTCATGTCCAACTCATGTCCCCCATCACCCCCACCCCCCAGCATCCAGGGGCACCCTCCACCAGGCCCCCACTCATGTCTCCCAGCACCCCCACCCCCCAGCAGTGCAGGGGCACCCTCCACCAGGCCCCCACTCATGTCCAACTCATGTCTCCCATCACCCCCACCCCCCAGCAGTGCAGGGGCAGCCTCCACCAGGCCCCCACTCATGTCTCCCAGCACCCCCACCCCCCAGCATCCAGGGGCACCCTCCACCAGGCCCCCACTCATGTCTCCCATCACCCCCACCCCCAGCAGTGCAGGGCACCCTCCACCAGGCCCCACTCATGTCTACCACCACCCCCACCCCCCAGCAGTGCAGGGGCAGCGTCCACCAAGCCCCCACTTATGTCTACCACCGCCCCCACCCCCCAGCAGTGCAGGGGCACCCTCCACCAGGCCCCAACTCATGTCTCCCACCACCCCCACCCCCCAGCAGTGCAGGGGCACCCTCCACCAGGCCCCCACTCATGTCCCCCTGCCCCTCCACCCCCCAGCATCCAGGGGCACCCTCCACCAGGCCCCCACACATGTCCCCCTGCACCCCCACCCCACAGCATCCAGGGGCAGCCTCCACCAGGCCCCCACTCATGTCTCCCATCAACCCCACCCCCCAGCAGTGCAGGGGCAGCCTCCACCAGGTCCCCACTCATGTCTACCACCACCCCCACGCCCCAGCAGTGCAGGGGCAGCCTCCACTAGGCCCCCACTCATGTCTACCACCACCCCACCCCCCCAGCATCCAGGGGCACCCTCCACCAGGCCCCCACTCATGTCTCCCACCACCCCCACCCCCCAGCAGTGCAGGGGCAGCCTCCACCAGGCCCCCACTCATGTCTCCCACCACCCTCACCCCCAGCATCCAGGGGCAGCCTCCACCAGGCCCCCACTCATGTCCAACTCATGTATCCCTGCACCCCACCCCCCAGCAGTGCAGGGGCACCCTCCGCAGGCCCCCACACATGTCCCCCTGCACCCCCACCCCGCAGCATCCAGGGGCAGCCTCCACCAGGCCCCCACTCATGTCTCCCATCACCCCCACCCCCCAGCAGTGCAGGGGCACCCTCCACCAGGCCCCCACTCATGTCCCCCAGCCAACATGTCACCACGATGTAGATCCCTGGCCCTTATGGTCAGCCTCCAAATGCCAAACACCCATCTGAGTATTGCATCCACCCACTTAGAAATGGCAAAAACATGATAGAACCCCAATTGCAAGTTTGGAAATGAACACATGTCTCTCACATACACCCAATGGGTGTCAGTGAATGTCAAAACCCATATCATGATATGCATGAAACCAATGAGATGATACTACACATTGAAGTTTGAAGAAAAAATATGTATTAAAAGCAACATAAATTGAATCAAAAATTAACAAACAATAATGGAAATTTTAAAAAATAAAACAGCAGGTCCATGAAATAATGCAAAACCACAAATCATTATGCAAAGGAAAGGTGTCCAAAGTCACAGTCCACAAAAGTAAATCCAATGGAAAATTAAAATCGAAAACCATTGCTCCATGGGGAAATCATAAAAAAAATTGAAAATCCAAAAGTCAACTATATACAGATAAACAATCCAGGGTCCATGATCCCAACCGAAGAAATTAAACCTATCTAATAACACTACCTAAAAAAAAAAAACTATATACAAAAATGTGGCCCATTGTCCAAAAGGTCCAAAAAAAATGCAAAACCAAAGGAAACCTAACACTAACTACAGAATTATTTACAAGGGCAGCGGGCTAGTCCGACGGCTCACTTCGGGATGTTCCAGGCCAGGGCATCATCGAACTCCTGCTCAATGTCCCAGAGGCGGTCCTCCTCCATGGCCCCGAGGGTCCGCAGGGCCGTCCACATGTTCACCCCAAACTCCCTGCGGATTGCCTCGAGGCACTTGGCCCGCCTCAGGGCCCTCCGCATGGAGTTCTCCGCCCTGACCATCGTGAGCCGTGCCTCTTCCGCCCTCTGCCGCTCCGCATCTATGGCGTGGCCCAACCGCTGCCACACGGAAGACACTTCCCGTCCTGGGTCCTCCTGCCCTCCGGCCGATGCCTGCCCCTCTGATGTCGAAGGCCCCGAGCCATCATGGCTCCCACCACGTTGCTGCTGCGCCTCTGCCCGTGCACTGCCTCCTGCTGCCTGCACATCCTCCGCTGGCTGGGGTGCAGTCGTTGATGTGGCCACCCCTGCTGGACGTCTGACTCCCGACTGTGGCAGGGATGCCTCCTCCACCAGCCTGGCCGCACCGTCAGAGGCAGCTCCACAGGGCACCCAGGTGACTGATGGGTGGGAAGATGGCACGGAGGACGACTGGTGCATAGGGGGTTCAGTTGAGGAGGGGGTCGTAGCAAGCCCCATCAAATGGAGGAATCCGGCCTGGGTGACCTGTCCCAGTAGTCCGACACGGTCAACGAGCCATTCGAGATGACGTGCAGTCTCCTCATGAAAAGACTGCAGGTCACCTCGCATGGCCCGTTCACGCAACGCCACACCAGTCAGGACAGGCTCAACCCGGACCCGGATAGCCACGTCCGCGCGCGGGTGTTTCCCTCATAACACGTGATGACAGAGCACACGTGGTAAAACTGCACGTCCGAGTGTCATCGCGTGTAATCGGAGGGAAGTGAGCATACACGCGATTGGAGTACGTGTATTTCTGGGGTGCGCAGGAAGTTTCACACGCGATTGGTGGAAATCCACGTGTGCTCTGTCATCACGTGTTATGAGGGAAACACCCGCGCGCGTCACGTCACAGACGCGCTTACGCGCTAAGGGCCTTTGGTCCAATGAAATCGCATATGCGTGCTGACGTGCATACGCGCTAAGGGCCTTTCCTCGATTTGCACGCAGACGTGCAGGATTTTCACGTGCAAAATCACTCCGTGTCAAGCTGGCCATGCGTAAGCACACGGAAGACCACGCTCCTGCCCAGAAGGCCAAATTAATGCCCCCCAGAGCCCTGAGCACGCTCCCACCTGCCATCTGCTGCTGCCTGACTGCCTGCTGCCCACGTGCCCTGCCATTTGCTGCCTGCACATCAGCCAGGGGTGCTGTTGCTGTGACCGCCCCGGCTGGAACCAAAGACTCCCGACTGGGATTCCATCGCTCCACAGCCCAGCCCCAGGACCCAGTTGCCCACCCACTCCTGCCTCTGGGGTTGTCATGTCGGGCACTGCAACATCTGGCACCACTGGCAACCCCCGGCCAGAGAGGGAGAGGGGCACCAGCTTCAGTGCCAGGGAAGTTGGTGTCCTGGTGGAGCAAGTCCTGGGGCGGTATGATGCCCTCTTCGGAAGTGTGCGCGCCGACAAGGAAGGACGGACTCAGATCTGGACGGACATCGTGACTGCCATCAACGCGGAGGGGGTAGCAGTCCGCGACTTCCAACATGTCAAGAAGCGCTGGGAGGACTTCAGGTCCAGGACCCTGAACAAGGCCCGGCTCCTCTTGAAGGCAGCGGATGCTAAGGGGCGCCGGGGCCACTTGTCGGAAGATCAGATGAGGGTCCTGGAACGCATATCCCCAGCGCTCCACGTCCAGGTCCTTGAGAGGCAGACCCGTCTGGAGTCGAGCGGTAAGTGTACATGCATCATGATTGTAAGCTGTGCGTGTGGTGATGTGCCAGTAGTGTGCCGGTTGCACATCTGTTTGTATGGGGCCGAGTATGGGTGGGGGTGTACAGGGCCATGAGGCTAACACATGCGAGGGCTGTCATGTGTGAGACATGGATGGTGCTTGCGTGTGTAGGCTTGCATGCCAAATGCAGTTGCGTGGGCACACATGTTTGGATGAATGTGTATGCAAGTAGGCATGTTTGTGATGTCACGCATGTATGTTGTTTTCAGCTGCATGTATCAGCACTGTGTACATGTGCATGTGTGTGTATTTGACAAGGGTGCAACAGTGATGCAACATGGATGCATGTGACAGCGGGATGTGGAAGCCTGATTGGCAGATGTGACATGGATGCCCATCGGAACACTGCGACAGTTGGCTGAGGTGTACACATGCATGCAAGTGTGGTGGTGTGCGTGCATGTGTAGTGCACTCCCTGTGTTGCATGTGATGTCTGGCTCACCTTTGCCTGCTCATGCTGTTGTATGTGTATGGATGGTGGTGGCAGTTGCGATGTGGCTGTGGTATGGCTCATGTGTGCAAGTTGAAATGACATGTGTGTTGCCAATTGTGATTCCATGTCTGAGGTTTGCCAATGCCACTCATGTGCAACTGTCGTGTGTATGTGTCCATTGTACAGTGCCCTGATGCCTGTGTTTTATTTCTCCCTGTCTGCAGCGTCAACTGATGAAGAGGGCGGAGAAGGTGCTGTGGAGCACAGTGGCGGGGATCGCACCGCCAGCCAGAGACACAAGGCCCGGCTCCCCTCCCAGGTTGTGATCTCGTCGGGGAGTGAGGAGTCCGGTGCCACGTCCCAGGCCGCAGCTGCCGGGTGGCGGTCCAAGAGGCGGAGGTCCGAGTTGGACTCCTCGGCAGCAGAAGGGGAAGCTGGGACCCCACAGGGCCCAACGGGGGAAGATGGCACGGAGTCATTCAGGTTGGTGGGGGGTTTGGTGGAGGTGGAGGCCGTGCAAGCAACAGAGATGGGGTCTGGAGGTGGGGATTCCACTGGTGCTAGTGGTGCATTGCAGGACCAGGGACAGGAGGCAGCACAGGTCGCCCTGATCCTGTCACTGTATCATCTTGCACCAGCAGGGATGCCTACGTCCAGACCCGTTTTAAGGCAGGGGATGAGCTCACGACAACTGGCCTTCCTCTGCCTGCGGACGTGGCTATCCGGGTCCGGGTTGAGCCTGTCCTGACTGGTGTGGCGTTGCGTCAACGGGCCATGCGAGGTGACCTGTAGTCTTTTCATGAGGAGACTGCACGTCATCTCGAATGGCTCGCTGACCGCGTCGGCCTACTGGGACAGGTCACCCAGGCCGGATTCCTCCGTTTGATGGGGCTTGCTACGACCCCCTCCTCAACTGAACCCCCTATGCACCAGTCGTCCTCTGTGCCATCTTCCCACCCATCAGTCACCTGGGTGCCCTGTGGAGCTGCCTCTGACGGTGCGGCCAGGCTGGTGGAGGAGGCATCCCTGCCACAGTCGGGAGTCGGACGTCCAGCAGGGGTGGCCACATCAACGACTGCACCCCAGCCAGCGGAGGATGTGCAGGCAGCCAGAGACAGTGCACGGGCCGAGGCGCAGCAGCAGCAGCAACGTGGTGGGAGCCATGATGGCTCGGGGCCTTCGACATCGAGGGGCAGGCATCGGCCGGAGGGCAGGAGGACCCAAGACGGGAAGTGTCTTCCGTGTGGCAGCGGTTGGGCCACGCCATAGATGCGGAGCGGCAGCGGGCGGAAGTGGCACGGCTCACGATGGTCAGGGCGGAAAACTCCATGCAGAGGGCCCTGAGGCGGGCCGAGTGCCTCGAGGCAATCCGCAGGGAGTTTGGGGTGAACATGTGGACGGCCCTGCGGACCCTCGGGGCCATGGAGGAGGACCGCCTCCGGGACATTGAGCAGGAGTTCGATGATGCCCTGGCCCGGAACATCCCGAAGTGAGCCGTTGGACTAGCCCGCTGCCCTTGTAAATAGTTCTGTAGTTAGTGTAAGGTTTCCTTTGGTTTTGCATTTTTTTTGGACCTTTTGGACAATGGGCCACATTTTTGTATATATATATTTTTTTTAGGTAGTGTTATTAGATAGGTTCCATTTCTTCGGTTGGGATCATGGACCCTGGATTGTTTATTTGTATATAGTTGACTTTTGGATTTTCAATTTTTTTTATGATTTCCCCATGGAGCAATGGTTTTCGATTTTAATTTTCCATTGGATTTACTTTTGTGGACTGTGACTTTGGACACCTTTCCTTTGCATTATGATTTGTGGTTTTGCATTATTTCACGGACCTGCTGTTTTTATTTTTTTAATTTCCATTATTGTTTGTTTATTTTTGATTCAATTTATGTTGCTTTTAATACATATTTTTTCTTCAAACTTCAATGTGTAGTATCATCTCGTTGGTTTCATGCATATCATGATATGGGTTTTGACATTCACTGACACCCATTGGGTGTATGTGAGGGACATGTGTTCATTTCCAAACTTGCAATTGGGGTTCTATCATGTTTTTGCCATTTCTAAGTGGGTGGATGCAATACTCAGGTGGGTGTTTGGCATTTGGAGGCTGACCATAAGGGCCAGGGATCTACATTGTGGTGACATGTTGGCTGGGGGACATGAGTGGGGGCCTGGTGGAAGGTGCCCCTCCACTGCTGGGGGGTGGGGGTGATGGGAGACATGAGTGGGGGCCTGGTGGAGGCTGCCCCTGGATGCTGTGGGGTGGGGGTGCAGGGGGACATGTGTGGGGGCCTGGTGGAGGGTGCCCCTGCACTGCTGGGGGGTGGGGGTGCAGGGAGACATGAGTTGGACATGAATGGGTGCCTGGTGGAGGCTGCCCCTGGATGCTGGGGGTGGAGGTGGTGGGAGACATGAGTGGGGGCCTGGTGGAGGCTGCCCCTGCACTGCTGGGGGGTGGGGGGGGGTGGGAGACATGAGTTGGGGCCTGGTGGAGGGTGCCCCTGGATGCTGGGGGGTGGGGGTGGTGGTAGACATGAGTGGGGGCCTGGTGGAGGCTGCACCTGCACTGCTGGGGGGTGGGGGTGGTGGTAGACATGAGTGGGGGCCTGGTGGAGGCTGCCCCTGGATGCTGTGGGGTGGAGGGGGACATGTGTGGGGGCCTGGTGGAGGGTGCCCCTGGATGCTGGGGGGTGGGGGTGCAGGGGGACATGAGTGGGAGCCTGGTGGAGGCTGCCCCTGCACTGCCGGGGGGTGGGGTGATGGAGACATGAGTGGGGGTCTGGTGGAGGTTGCCCTGCACTGCTGGGGGGTGGGGGTGATGGGAGACATGAGTGGGGGCCTGGTGGAGGGTGCCCCTGCACTGCTGGGGGGTGGGGGTGTGTCATGATCTCTGCTTCCAAAAGATCAGGACTTGCCCGACTCCCTTGGAAGCAGACCCATAACCCCAGTTCCGAGTGCCAGCCAGTCCCAATTGGGACCTTTTGGACCCTGTCCTGGCGCCAGTGGCACCAGGCTCATAAAGATGCCCAGTCCCAGCGCTGGAAGCGCCGGGCTCATAATGCTTGGGTGGACTTAACTGCAGCAGACCATGCTGCTTACTTACCTGCCAGTTGAACCCCTGATCCTCTTCTGTTTGGGACTACTTTTCCTGTTGGGTGGGGCAGGAGCCACTCCCTAGGTTCAGAACACTGGAACTCTTCTGGAAAGCAGGAACTCTTTTCTTACCTAGGCGTGGCTGTGGAAGGAGACACCTAAGCACTACAGGAGGCTATTTAAACCACACCCGATGGATGAATCTTGCTTTGCGTTATTCTGCATTCTCTGCAGCAGAACGCTCATCGTGTCTTCTGCTTCTGATCCTGGGCCTAAGGAAACAAAGGCTTACCATCCTGGAATCCAGTCTTCAGCAGCACTTGTAAAGACAAAGAAAGAACAGGTTAGCACTACGGTCTTCAGTGGCAGCGCATCTCTTACCTGGTCCATCGGCTGTCACCAACGCCTCGCGCTGCATTCCGGCATCTGAAAGACAAAGGCTTACCTACTCTTCGCATGCTCCGGAGGTCTTCGCACTGCATTCCGGCATCTGAAAGACAAAAGCTTACCAGCTCTTCGCACGCTCCGGAGGCCTTCGGCGCTGCATCCCGCATCTGAAAGACAAAAGAAGGTGCGTTTAAAGACATTGGGCAACTTTATTACTCACATGCCATTACTCCTTCCCACGCCGAATCCAGTGGGTATTCCAGCACCCTTCAGCTTCTCTAAAGCTCCGAACTTGTACCTGCAAGATAAAAGGGACAGTTAGTGCTCATCGTGAAGCAGGCTACAAGCGCTTACCTACGTGCTTCCAGGCGCTTCTATTCCTCACGCCGGTTCGATTTTCAACTCTCATCAGCCCGCCATCCGCCATCGCCGGAACTCTGCAAAACAAGAGATATCATTACAAAAGACTTTTAAGACATTTGAAGCGCCCAGAACTTACCGTTCGTGCAGTTAACGACGGACAGCAGTCCTCTGAGGTCAAGAGGCCTGCACCCTTATCCAGTGAAGGAACTGGTTACGGCACCCTGCCCCGAGGCAGATGGAGAGCTCGGCGTTCACTTACATAAGACATCTTACTCTTCGAGTCAGACATACAGTGCACAGAGGTCCAGCCCAAAGAGCCAACCGTGTGTTACACATCACCTTTGAAGATACGGCATTCACCCAGTCAAGACCGGCGCCTCTGCGGGAATCAGGTGAGCGTTACAGAACGCAAAGCCTACCGCAAAACTCCCACCCAGGCGCTATGGAAACCTCGGATACCGACCAACTAGCCCAGTTACTTGGGGAACTAAGAGCAGAAGTGCATGCAGCCCGTCAGGAAACGAATGCTCTAAGAAGGGAACTGATTATTTCCAAGGAGCGAGCAGACGATCTCGCTAGACAATTGCTACAGTCACAAGCCGGACAAACTCCGTTACCCGCATCAGGGGCAAATCTTCCTTCAACATCCTCTACGAACCCAGTGCAGATCAACCTACCTGGGAATGTACCTCTGGCTCCGCCCGAACGATTTTCTGGTGACCCAAAGAGGTTTGCAGTATCCATTAATCAGTGCCGGTTGCACTTCTTATGCCGGCCAGCAGCCTTTCCAACTGATCAAGCTAAGGTAGCTTTCGTGCTTTCGTACCTTAGTGGCAATGCGGCAGACTGGTCGATCCCTCTAGTTAATCAAGATGATCCGGTTCTCCATGATTTTCAAGCTTTTCAGCTCAGTATGGAAAAACTGTTTGCAAGACATTCACAGGGGCAGGCCTTGGACAATGAGCTCCTTTCATTGCGACAGGGTAATCAAGACCTTTTGGCTTATATTGCGTCTTTCAACAGACTGATAGTGGAAACTCGATGGCCTGAGGACAAAAGGATTATGCTGTTTTATAGAGGTCTACGTGGAGAGCTCAAAGATGTGTTAGCCCAAGTAGTGAATCCCCCGCAAGACTGTTCGGACTATATTGACTTAGTCGTTCAAATTGACCACAGACTGCAGAACAGGAAGGCCGATCGTTCCAAGTTTGATGCTCGAGTATTTTCCAAACCACCAACTCCTACCAAAGGAGTAGACTCCGGGGAACCCATGCAAATAGGGGGCCTGAAAGGACCACTAACACAAAAGGAGCGGGAAAGGAGAAAACAGCTGCAATTATGCCTCTATTGCGGAAACTCGGGGCACTTTCTTCGAGACTGTCCGGTGAAACCAGCCAAGAAGGCAGTAGGAGCTGCAGTTACCAGGGTCACAAACTCTGAGCAGGGAAACGACCTCGCCCAACAAGAATAGAGGTCCTCTTGCCGAGCGTTAAAACCAGTTCCGTGACCTCGCATTTCGTGATACCTATGGTCCTCATTAGCCCTGAACATCCGGATCGATTACATGCGATTGAAGCTTACGTCGACAGCGGTGCCATTGGCAATTATGTGGATCATGAAATGGTTTTGAGGATGAATCTGACTCTTTGTCCAAAGGCTGTAAAGGACGTCATTACTACGGTGGATGGTACGGAGATAGCCTCCGGACCAGTAACGCATACCACCCAAGAAGTGACGCTAGTAAGTCAAGATGGACACCATGAGAAGATCGTGTTCGATGTGATCAAGGCCCCTCAGTTCCAGATTATTCTAGGAATTCCTTGGTTAGAGAAACACAATCCTCAGATCGATTGGCGAGCAAGAACGGTTCAGTTTCCAGAATGTGTCTCTACTTGTCACCCTCGACCTGGTGTTGCACTGGCAGCAATTTCCTCGGAGGCTCCCCAGTTACCTCCTGAATACCTAGAATTCCAAGATGTTTTCCGGAAGGATCAGGCTAACTCTCTACCTCCTCATAGGTCTTATGACTGCCAGATAGACCTGATACCTGGATCTACTCCTCCTTGTAGTAGAATTTATGCCCTCACCGAGCCTGAGAATCTTCACCTCCGACAATACCTGGATCAATACCTAGCGAATGGGTTTATTCGTCCTTCCAAGTCCCCTGCTTCCTCAGCTTTGTTCTTCGTTCCAAAAAAAGAAGGGGACCTTAGAACTTGTATAGATTATCGCGCCCTGAACCAGATCACCGTTAAGAATAGATATCCGTTACCTTTGATCCCTGAACTCCTGGACCAAGTCAGAAAAGCATGCATATATACAAAGCTGGATGTTAGAGGAGCCTACCACTTGGTACGAGTAAAAGAGGGCGATGAATGGAAGACGGCCTTCCGCACCAAGTATGGGCTATTTGAATATCAGGTCATGCCCTTCGGACTTTGCAATGCCCCGGCCGCCTTTCAATATTTTATGAACGATGTCCTCGGAGAGCTCATAGATGTGTGTGTTGTTGTTTACATTGACGACATCCTCGTTTATTCTTCATCTGAAACTGAACATCGGAAACACGTGAAAATGGTCCTCGAGAGATTGCGTCAACACAAACTTTTCGCTAAGTTGGAAAAATGTGTTTTCAACGTGACTGAAGTTGAATTCTTGGGATTCATATTATCACCTAGCGGAGTGCGTATGGATTCAAAGAAGGTCGATGCAATTCTCAAATGGCCATCGCCATCCTCCGTAAAAGGTGTTCAAAGCATGTTAGGCTTCGCTAACTTTTACCGCAGGTTTATCCCCGAATTCTCTCGAATAGTCCAGCCCATCACCGCCTTGTTAAAGAAAAACAAACATTTTGAATGGTCTACCGAGGCGGAACAAGCTTTCCAGAATTTGAAGACTAGATTTATCTCTGCACTGATCTTAAAACATCCTCGCCCAGAACTCCCCTACATCGTTGAAACTGATGCTTCGAGCCTTGCCATGGGGGCAGTTCTATCACAAAAGGACCCAGTAACCAATCAGTTGCATCCCGTGGCATTTTGGTCCCGCAAATTTTCGCCTCCTGAAATCAATTACACTATTACTGATAAGGAACTTCTAGCTATCAAGTCCGCCTTTAAGGCTTGGCGGCATTATCTTCTGGGGGCCCGACACACCGTTACTGTGATTACAGATCACCGAAACCTGCAATATTTGAAAACCGCAAAAGCTCAATCCTCTAGGCAACTCCGTTGGGCACTATTCTTTGCCGAGTTTGACTTCATAATTACCTATCGACCTGGTACAAAAAACGGTAAAGCTGATGCCCTTTCTCGGATGGGAGTGGAAGAACATTTGATCAATCCTAAACCTGTACCTATCATTCCCGAACAAAGAATTCTAGGTGTAATCGCCACACAATCCATAGAGGAAGTTAAGGATAAAGCCAGGCTACTGGTAACTCCAGCAGACATACAGAATTGGCATCTGCAGGGAAAGGACTTTAGGGTGAAGGACAACCTATTATATTTCCAAGAACGGTTATACCTGCCCAGCACAGATTTACAGAAAAAGGTAATCTCTTGTTATCACGATTCTTTAATGGAAGGACATCCCGGTATGACCAAGACCTCGGAAAAGATCAAGCGCTACTTCTGGTGGCCGTCTTGGAAAAAAGATATCAGAGACTTTATAATGTCCTGTGGAGTATGCGCCCAAAACAAGAGTCAAAAGGAAAAACCAGCCGGCCTCTTACGCCCTATTGACATCCCGCCTCGCCCTTGGCATACGCTTTCTATGGACTTCATCACCGATCTACCTCCATGCTCCGGATACAATACGATCCTAGTAATCGTGGACCTATTCTCCAAGATGGCGCATTTCATTCCACTCAAAGGCTTACCAACAGCAGCAACTCTGGCCCGAGAATTTCTCGAAAACATCGTCCGACTGCACGGTTTTCCTTCAGTTCTAATTTCGGATCGAGGTAGTCAATTTATTTCTCATTTTTGGCGAAGTTGCTGTCGGTCGGCTCAAATTGATGTGAGACTTTCGACCAGCCACCACCCTCAAACCGACGGACAAACCGAGAGGACCAATCAAACTCTGGAACAGTATTTGCGCTGCATGCTACAACAAACTGAAAAAACTTGGAAAGATATCCTTTGGATAGCCGAATATGCCTGCAATAACTCTGTCCACTCGGGAACTGGGAAGATCCCGTTTTTTCTTTTATACGGTAGTCACCCTCGAACCTCGGAGTTGGATCCACTCCAAGATCTTGGAACACCAGCAGTAGACCACCTGCATTCTACAATCACCCAAGCCTTTAAGGAAGCCGTTTCTCACCTTCAAAGGGCTAAAGAACAATACAAGAAAGGAGCAGACCAACATCGGAAGGAAGCCCCCCAATATCAAGTAGGAGATCAAGTCTGGTTATCCACCAAATATCTACCTCTAAAAGGACCACGCACATTCAACCCAAGATACCTTGGTCCCTATTCCATCACTACCATAGTAAATCCAGTAGTGGTCAAGTTGGACTTGCCCCCTCACATGAAGATAATTCCGGTCTTCCACGTCTCTCTATTAAAACCCGTGCAACCTCAAACCCGACTAACTACATCTCCAAAACCTATTCTAGTTGATGGAGAACTCGAGTTTGAAGTCAAAAGCATCCTGGATTCCAAGATCTCCAAATCTAAACTATTTTACCTGATTGACTGGAAAGGCTACGGTCCCCAAGAAAGATCCTGGGAACCTGCAGAATATGTCCACGCGCCTCGTCTAATCAAAAGATTTCATCGAACATTTCCTAACAAGCCCAAACCCCCGGAGAAGCCCGGTTTAGGAGGGGCCTTGAGGGTGGGTGCTGTCATGATCTCTGCTTCCAAATGATCAGGACTTGCCCGACTCCCTTGGAAGCAGACCCATAACCCCAGTTCCGAGTGCCAGCCAGTCCCAATTGGGACCTTTTGGACCCTGTCCTGGCGCCAGTGGCACCAGGCTCATAAAGATGCCCAGTCCCAGCACTAGAAGCGCCGGGCTCATAATGCTTGGGTGGACTTAACTGCAGCAGACCATGCTGCTTACTTACCTGCCAGTTGAACCCCTGATCCTCTTCTGTTTGGGACTACTTTTCCTGTTGGGTGGGGCAGGAGCCACTCCCTAGGTTCAGAACACTGGAACTCTTCTGGAAAGCAGGAACTCTTTTCTTACCTAGGCGTGGCTGTGGAAGGAGACACCTAAGCACTACAGGAGGCTATTTAAACCACACCCGATGGATGAATCTTGCTTTGCGTTATTCTGCATTCTCTGCAGCAGAACGCTCATCGTGTCTTCTGCTTCTGATCCTGGGCCTAAGGAAACAAAGGCTTACCATCCTGGAATCCAGTCTTCAGCAGCACCTGTAAAGACAAAGAAAGAACAGGTTAGCACTACGGTCTTCAGTGGCAGCGCATCTCTTACCTGGTCCATCGGCTGTCACCAACGCCTTGCGCTGCATTCCGGCATCTGAAAGACAAAGGCTTACCTACTCTTCGCATGTTCCGGAGGTCTTCGCACTGCATTCCGGCATCTGAAAGACAAAAGCTTACCAGCTCTACGCACGCTCCGGAGGCCTTCGGCGCTGCATCCCGCATCTGAAAGACAAAAGAAGGTGCGTTTAAAGACATTGGGCAACTTTATTACTCACGTGCCATTACTCCTTCCCACGCCGAATCCAGTGGGTATTCCAGCACCCTTCAGCTTCTCTAAAGCTCCGAACTTGTACCTGCAAGATAAAAGGGACAGTTAGTGCGCATCCTGAAGAAGGCTACAAGCGCTTACCTACGTGCTTCCAGGCGCTTCTATTCCTCACGCGGGTTCGATCCTCAACTCTCATCAGCCCGCCATCCGCCATCGCCGGAACTCTGCAAAACAAGAGATATCATTACAAAAGACTTTTAAGACATTTGAAGCGCCCAGAACTTACCGTTCGTGCAGTTAACGACGGACAGCAGTCCTCTGAGGTCAAGAGGCCTGCACCCTTATCCAGTGAAGGAACTGGTTACGGCACCCTGCCCCGAGGCAGATGGAGAGCTCGGCGTTCACTTACCTAAGACATCTTACTCTTCGAGTCAGACATACAGTGCACAGAGGTCCAGCCCAAAGAGCCAACCGTGTGTTACACATCACCTTTGAAGATACGGCATTCACCCAGTCAAGACCGGCGCCTCTGCGGGAATCAGGTGAGCGTTACAGGGTGGTGGTAGAAATGAGTGGGGGCCTGGTGGAGGCTTCCCCTGCACTGCTGGGGGGTGGGGTGGTGGTAGACATGAGTGGGGGCCTGGTGGAGGCTGCCCCTGCACTGCTGGGGGGTGGGGGTGCAGGGAGACATGAGTTGGACATGAGTGGGGGCCTGGTGGAGGCTGCCCCTGGATGCTGGGGGGTGGGGGTGGTGGGAGACATGAGTGGGGGCCTGGTGGAGGCTGCCCCTGCACTGCTGGGGGGTGGGGGTGGTGGGAGACATGAGTGGGGGCCTGGTGGAGGGTGCCCTGCACTGCTGGGGGGTGGGGGTGGTGGTAGACATGAGTGGGGGCCTGGTGGAGGCTGTCCCTGAACTGCTGGGGGGTGGGGGTGATGGGAGACATGAGTGGGGGCCTGGTGGAGGCTGCCCCTGCACTGCTGGGGGGTGGGGGTGATGGGAGACATGAGTGGGGGCCTGGTGGAGGGTGCCCTGCACTGCTGGGGGGTGGGGGTGGTGGTAGACATGAGTGGGGGCCTGGTGGAGGCTGCCCCTGCACTGCTGGGGGGTGGGGGTGATGGGAGACATGAGTGGGGGCCTGGTGGAGGGTGCCCCTGGATGCTGGGGGCTGGGGGTGGTGGTAGACATGAGTGGGGGCCCGGTGGAGGCTGCCCCTGCACTTCTGGGTGGGGGTGGTGGTAGACATGAGTGGGGGCCTGGTGGAGACTGCCCCTGCACTGCTGGGGGGTGGGGGTGGTGGTAGACATGAGTGGGGGCCTGGTGGAGGCTGCCCCTGCACTGCTGGGGGGTGGGGGTGCAGGGAAACATGAGTTGGACATGAGTGGGGGCCTGGTGGAGGGTGCCCCTGGATGCTGGGTAGTGGGGCGGTGGGAGACATGAGTGGGGGCCTGGTGGAGGCTGCCCCTGGATGCTGTGGGGTGGGGGTGCAGGGGGACATGTGTGGGGGCCTGGTGGAGGGTGTCCCTGGATGCTGGGGGGTGGGGGTGCAGGGGGACATGAGTGGGGGCCTGGTGGAGGCTGCCCCTAGATGCTGTGGGGTGGGGGGGCAGGGGGACATGTGTGGGGGCCTGGTGGAGGGTGCCCCTGGATGCTGGGGGGTGGGGGTGCAGGGGGACATGAGTGGGGGCCTGGTGGAAGCTGTCCCTGCACTGCTGGGGGTGGGGGTGATGGGAGACATGAGTGGGGGCCTGGTGGAGGGTGCCCTGCACTGCTGGGGGGTGGGGGTGGTGGTAGACATGAGTGGGGGCCTGGTGGAGGCTGCCCCTGAACTGCTGGGGGTGGGGTGATGGGAGACATGAGTGGGGGCCTGGTGGAGGCTGCCCCTGTACTGCTGGGGCGTGGGGGTGATGGGAGACATGAGTGGGGGCCTGGTGGAGGGTGCCCTGCACTGCTGGGGGGTGGGGGTGGTGGTAGGCATGAGTGGGGGACTGTTGGAGGCTGCCCCTGCACTGCTGGGGGGTGGGGGTGATGGGAGACATGAGTGGGGGCCTGGTGGAGGCTGCCCCTGCACTGCTGGGGGCTGGGGGTGATGGGAGACATGAGTGGGGGCCTGGTGGAGGGTGCCCTGCACTGCTGGGGGTGGGGGTGGTGGTAGACATGAGTGGGGGCCTGGTGGAGGCTGCCCCTGCACTGATGGGGGGTGGGGGTGATGGGAGACATGAGTGGGGGCCTGGTGGAGGGTGCCCCTGGATGCTGGGGGTTGGGGTGGTGGTAGACATGAGTGGGGGCCTGGTGGAGGCTGCCCCTGCACTGCTGGGGGGTGGGGGTGGTGGTAGACATGAGTGGGGACCTGGTGGAGGCTGCCCCTGCACTGCTGTGGGGTGGGGTGCAGGGAGACATGAGTTGGACATGAGTGGGGGCCTGGTGGAGGGTGCCCCTGGATGCTGGGGGGTGGGGGTGGTGGGAGACATGAGTGGGGGCCTGGCTGGTGGAGGCTGCCCCTGGATGCTGTGGCGTGGGGGTGCAGGGGGACATGTGTGGGGGCCTGGTGGAGGGTGCCCCTGGATGCTGGGGTGTGGGGGTGCAGGGGGACATGAGTGGGGGCCTGGTGGAGGCTGCCCCTGGATGCTGTGGGGTGGGGGTGCAGGGGGACATGTGTGGGGGCCTGGTGGAGGGTGCCCCTGGATGCTGGGGGGTGGGGTTGCAGGGGGACATGAGTGGGGGCCTGGTGGAGGCTGCCCCTGCACTGCTGGGGGGTGGGGGTGATAGGAGACATGAGTGGGGGCCTGGTGGAGGGTGCCCTGCACTGCTGGGGGGGTGGGGGTGATGGGAGACATGAGTTGGACATGAGTGGGGGCCTGGTGGAGGCTGCCCCTGCACTGCTAGGGGGTGGGGGTGATGGGAGACATGAGTGAGGGCCTGGAGGAGGCTGCCCCTGCACTGCTGGGGGGTGGGGGTGATGGGAGACATGAGTGGGGGCCTGGTGGAGGGTGCCCCTGGATGCTGGGGGGTGGGGGTGGTGGGAGACATGAGTGGGGGCCTGGTGGAGGCTGCCCCTGCACTGCTGGGGGTTGGGGGTGGTGGGAGACATGAGTGGGGGCCTGGTGGAGGCTGCCCCTGGATGCTGTCGGGTGGGGGTGCAGGGGGACATGTGTGGGGGCCTGATGGAGGGTGCCCCTGGATGCTGGCGGGTGGGGGTGCAGGGGGACATGAGTGGGGGCCTGGTGGAGGCTGCCCCTGCACTGCTGGGGGTGGGGGTGATGGGAGACATGAGTGGGGGCCTGGTGGAGGGTGCCCTGCACTGCTGGGGGTGGGGGCGATGGGAGACATGAGTTGGACATGAGTGGGGGCCTGGTGGAGGCTGCCCCTGGATGCTGTGGGGTGGGGGTGCAGGGGGACATGAGTGGGGGCCTGGTGGAGGGTGCCCCTGGATGCTGGGGGGTCGGGGTGCAGGGGGACATGAGTGGGGGCCTGGTGGAGGCTGCCCCTGCACTGCTGGGGGGTGGGGGAGACATGATTGGGGGCCTGGTGGAGGCTGCCCCTGCACTGCTGGGGGGTGGGGGTGCAGGGAGACATGAGTGGGGGCCTGGTGGAGGGTGCCCCCGGATGCTGGGGGGTGGGAGTGCAGGGGGACATGAGTGGGGGCCTGGTGGAGGCTGCCCCTGCACTGCTGGGGGGTGGGGTGATGGGAGACATGAGTGGGGGCCTGGTGGAGGGTGCCCCTGGATGCTGGGGGGTGGGGGTGGTGGTAGACATGAGTGGGGGCCTGGTGGAGGGTGCCCCTGGTGGCTGGGGGTGCAGGGGGACATGCGTTGGTGGGCAGTAGTGCAAGGTGACATGTGGGTTGGCTGGGGGGCATGGCCATGGGGTGCCTGCGGGACATGTGCAGGGCAGGCCCCTGTGGCAGGCCCCTGTGGTGTGGGCCACCTGCAGGGGCCGTGGAGGGTGTAGAGGGAACACCTGGGAGGACCCACACGTGCAATTCATGTGTGGTGCTCCCCGCGCACCCCTGGAATACACGTACCCTGATGGAATCATGTGTGATACTTCCTGCGCACCCCTGAAATACACGTACCCTGCTGCTTTTGCGTGTGATACTTCCTGCGCACCCCTGGAATACACGTACCCTGCTGCTTTTGCGTGTGATACTTCCCGCGCACCCCTGGAATACACGTACCCTGATGGAATTGCGTGTGATACTTCCCGCGCACCCCTGAAATACACGTACCCTGCTGCTTTTGCGTGTGATACTTCCCGCGCACCCCTGGAATACACGTACCCTGCTGTTTTTGCATGTGATACTTCCCGCGCACCCCTGGAATACACGTGCCCTGATGGAATCGCGTGTGTTACTTCCCACGCACCCCTGATGTACACGTACCCAGGACAATCGCGTGTGAAACTTCCCGCGAACCACTGAAATACACGTTCCGCACTTGGCGTTTGCTGTTTGGCAGCCCTGTGAACTGGTCCAGGGTTAGCGCAGCCCTTTGCGATGATTTGGGGATTTTGAAGGCTTTTCCATGCGCGAGAGCGTTCTTGGGGGCGTAACTGGCGCTGCCGCAGGGTCGCTGCGCCACTCTGCGCCACGACTGGTTTCGGAGGCTAAAATCCATGAATACGCTGTGCGATGAAAAGGATTTTTTCGCACGCGGCTGGCGCAGTGTATCGCACGGGGACACTGTGCGCCAGCCGCGTGCGCCACTTTTGTGCGAATTTCTATGAATTACCCTGTTAGTAAATGAAAATGCATTATACAATTCTCTAATTGTAATTGTTTAACAAAGCATGTGACTTGTTATTCACACCCCATTTCTAATACCCTGTGTTTTCACTTCTTAAGGAAAATCCCATTAACAATAGTCGCTCTCGATTATCCACTCAATGCTGTGTCAACAGTCATCTTCTACTGAATGATTCCCATTTAAAATGCTCTTCTGATAAGAAACGAAAAACTATAAGTTGGATCAGTGAAACGGGTTAACTCTGGCAGAATTTAGAACATATCACCTTTTATTTAAGTTGTTTTATTACAAAAATATATCATTAATTACATAAGAACTCTAAAAAATCAACAATTCATCATCTCTTTCATACCTTCAGACAATCCCCATTCTAACATATCTATCTAAAAAAACACATCAAGTGATACCCAATGCTTAATTTTTTAGTAGAGCATCTATTATTGCTGTTTATTAGCATTTTTCAGCAATGACCCAGTCCATAATTTCAAGTGTCATTGTGTAACTGGTGTGATGTTTGACCAGATATCGTATTTCTAGAGAAAAGCGTCGACACGTGTTTCGGTCAGAGACCTTCTTCAGGACGTTGGGCAGGAGGACACTTCTCCGCCCTATTATATGCTTGTATGGGCCAAAATTCAATCTAAAAACAATAAGAAAAACCAGAATGTCAACCCTATTTCTTTTAAAAGGTGACGCATTAGTGTCACATTTGTGTCAAAATTAAATCGAGACACTCGCCTTACTCACCCCCAAGAAGCAATTCCTAGGATCGTGAGAAAGGACCCAAGGGATTAATCCTCCACTGGTCTCGGTATTTATATCGAGCCTGTGGAATCAACACATACCAAAAACACACTTAATATTTATTCCATGAATCAAAATGAGACTTGTAACTATACATCTGTCAAGCTAAGAATGATATATAAAAGCCACTTACAACTATCTGATGGCACAAGGAGCAACTCGTGCGAAGACTGCACGGTTATGTAGGTCGGACGTGCACTGATGTATTGCAAGCACTAAATCCTTACTGGACCCATCAACAACTGTAATAAAATAAAAATATATGGATTAGCCCCCGTAAATCACACGGTGTCACTTTGTTTTCTAATATACGATCACCATCGTGCTGGACTCATCTGTTATCAACATTATACTCGGAGTGCCGTCGCTGTAACCATCTTTCACATACTTCTTACCCCAGTGAGAACATTATACTCGGAGTGCCATCACTGTAAACATCTCAGCCTACTGGTAATCTATACCACACTCATATAGACAACATAAATTACATGTTGTTTTTTACACTGCGTATGCCCTCACCATACTGCCGTCATCTAAATCATGCCTGTTATCGCACATACTTCTTACCTCAGTCCAGTCAATCGGCAACCACAAGCAGGAAAACCACTGCTCCGGACGGCGTTCAATTCGCGCGTAACTGCCGACTCAATCGGAAGCAATGGACATAGAAAAGGGGACAAACTAATATCCTCATGTGTAGACACAAAAAAGGGACTCTATCCGGGCAAAACACTAATGTCACGCAACCAGACTGTGTATCCAAATCATGGGTAATCAATGGGTAATGATAAGGGTGCGTATATCCACTAATTTTAGAAAAATGAACGCTCCATGGTTCTGTGTCTCGAACCCCATGCCCGGCTGAACAACAATGGTCGATCACATCCGGGCGGGCTCTAAAATATTAAAACCGTGGTGAATACACGTACACGATGCTTAAGATATATTAGCCCTTATCCTACTACAACACAGCTTGATTTTAGGAACTGGGTGCTTTGTTGAAGTCCTGCGTCTAGCAGATAAAGATTATCATACACACAATTTATATGACGCATCACAAAACAAATTCATAGGTCATACATAAACAGCTGACTAAAAAGCTGACTAAAAGAATTCAATACTATTCATGAAGTGAACCTGTATTATTCATTATCAGCGGATAGAGTCCCTTTTTTGTGTCTACACATGAGGATATTAGTTTGTCCCCTTTTCTATGTCCATTGCTTCCGATTGAGTCGGCAGTTACGCGCGAATTGAACGCCGTCCGGAGCAGTGGTTTTCCTGCTTGTGGTTGCCGATTGACTGGACTGAGGTAAGAAGTATGTGCGATAACAGGCATGATTTAGATGACGGCAGTATGGTGAGGGCATACGCAGTGTAAAAAACAACATGTAATTTATGTTGTCTATATGAGTGTGGTATAGATTACCAGTAGGCTGAGATGTTTACAGCGATGGCACTCCGAGTATAATGTTCTCACTGGGGTAAGAAGTATGTGAAAGATGGTTACAGCGACGGCACTCCGAGTATAATGTTGATAACAGATGAGTCCAGCACGATGGTGATCGTATATTAGAAAACAAAGTGACACCGTGTGATTTACGGGGGCTAATCCGTATATTTTTATTTTATTACAGTTGTTGATGGGTCCAGTAAGGATTTAGTGCTTGCAATACATCAGTGCACGTCCGACCTACATAACCGTGCAGTCTTCGCACGAGTTGCTCCTTGTGCAATCAGATAGTTGTAAGTGGCTTTTATATATCATTCTTAGCTTGACAGATGTATAGTTACAAGTCTCATTTTGATTCATGGAATAAATATTAAGTGTGTTTTTGGTATGTGTTGATTCCACAGGCTCGATATAAATACCGAGACCAGTGGAGGATTAATCCCTTGGGTCCTTTCTCATGATCCTAGGAATTGCTTCTTGGGGGTGAGTAAGGCGAGTGTCTCGATTTAATTTTGACACAAATGTGACACTAATGCGTCACCTTTTAAAAGAAATAGGGTTGACATTCTGGTTTTTCTTATTGTTTTTAGATTGAATTTTGGCCCATACAAGCATATAATAGGGCGGAGAAGTGTCCTCCTGCCCAACGTCCTGAAGAAGGTCTCTGACCGAAACACGTGTCGACGCTTTTCTCTAGAAATACGATATCTGGTCAAACATCACACCAGTTACACAATGACACTTGAAATTATGGACTGGGTCATTGCTGAAAAATGCTAATAAACAGCAATAATAGATGCTCTACTAAAAAATTAAGCATTGGGTATCACTTGATTTGTTTTTTTAGATAGATATGTTAGAATGGGGATTGTCTGAAGGTATGAAAGAGATGATGAATTGTTGATTTTTTAGAGTTCTTATGTAATTAATGATATATTTTTGTAATAAAACAACTTAAATAAAAGGTGATATGTTCTAAATTCTGCCAGAGTTAACCCGTTTCACTGATCCAACTTATAGTTTTTCGCTGCATAATACCTGAAGGATCAGGAACTATAGTGCAGGTCTACCCCTTTGTTTTTTTCTTCTGATAAGAAAGACATATTTAAAACTGTAGTGTTTCAAACCAGAAAATCAGACAAAACAGAACAGAGATTGTAGGTTATTTGCCAAGCACAGGCTGGGAAGAGCTGACCCTGCACCCTCAAAGTGCCAGCGCCAGGGCAGTGGACGCTTTGCCCGCTGCAAAAAATGGCCCAGAGCGCCCATCACTTTAGTGAGTCGGCGTCAAGCCATCAGTGTTTTATCTCTTAATATGTCAACTGTTAGACTAATTGATGCTTCTTCACCTGTGGGGCACATTTTGACCAACATTAAACTGGAATGAGAGCAGATGTGCCCTTATTACGCAAGAGTTGTCATAATGCAAAACATAGATAAATATAGGCAGAGGTTTTAAGGAACCACGTGACTGCTTAGCTCACCCAAATAACAGAAAGGGAATGTGGGGGTGCTTTAAAGGTTCACTGAAAACCTTGACTTCGTTGAACACAAATAATGAGTTGATGCTTTTGAGGTTTGTAGAAACCCTCACCCTCTGAGAACATAACAAAGTCCACTCTATTTATCCTCAGGGAATTACTGGGAGTCTGACCTTCTAGCCCTGGGAGAGCCAGGGAATTTATGGATAGGGCCAAGCTACGGCCAAGCCTAGGGGTCAGGCCTGGCTCTAGGAGCCCACCACGGGCCGAGCCAAAATGGTGGCCATAGGGATTAGCATGGCCACAGGGAGAGGCAAACTTACTCGTGTGGGGCATCTAACTTCTTTACGCATTTTAATGAGACTATTCTGGTGCCGCTTCAATGTTACATGCAGTTACCTCTCTCGTTCGCATCCGAACCACACACTTATGGACTGCTGTGAGAATGAGCTGCATCCTGTCTCCCCTACCCATCACTCCTATGACATGCAAGTACTAACCCCCATCACGATTTCAATTGCCTAAAAATGTATACAGGTACCAACAATGAAATACTTTATGTTAGCAATTGCAGGGCCTTTGTATGTTTATGTTTATTGAGTTTATATAGCGTTTTACTCCAAAGCGCGTTACAGTATAACAACAAGGTACAATAATGAAAGAAGCATTTTTAAAAACATGAAACAAACCAGTGGAACAGTATGCAGAACAATTTACTCAATAGGAGGGGGGAGGGGAGAGGAGGTAGGTGAAGGGGGTTTCAAAGTCAGATTTGAGGTCAGGGGGAGTGGGAGGAAGGGGGAGGGGAAGAGGAGGGGGGAGCCCCTGGGTGACAGGGAACTGGGAAACAGGGAAAGTTGTATACAGGGAAGCCACAGGCGCTGTTTAACGTTTTGTATCTTTTTCTGTCTGGCCGGCTCTGTAGGTCAGCCAGGTCGAGTCAACATAGCCCAAAATGTCGGGTGCTTGGGGGGGCGTGGAGGGTGGGGGGGGCTAGAGCACTATCTGCGAAATGGTAATGCGCCACTGTCAGTAAGCAGTCTTACACACGGCAATAGGCTGAATGGGACTAGTGGCGGTGCATTGAATAGATGGGAGAGGAGACTGCAGCGGCGCACGCAAGATCAACGTATGAAAAGGAAAGAAAATAAACAAGGCCTGGGTGCCCTCCCGACAAACGGGCCCCCATTTATTTTCTTTCCTTCTTGTGCATCTTATTATTTATTTATTCAGATTTGTGGAGCGCACGTCAGCCCGGGGGCATCGTGGCGCTTGTTACAGACATATCTTAGTTACATAGAATACATTATTTACATACAATACATTATTTACAGTGGCAGGTAAGACATTTGTACAAGTTTGCAATGCAGTATATTTGCATAGATTCGCGAGTGTCACATATTATTGTGCAAGGAAAGAGGTCTTCAGTTTCCTACGAAAAATTGGGAGTGAGTTCTCTGCTCTAATGTCTGCAGGAAGAGCGTTCCAGGTCTTGGCGGCAATGTATGGGAAGCTTAGGCCACCGGCTTTGGCTTTTTTGATGCGTGGGATGTAGAGTAAGTTGGAGTATTGCGTCCTGGTGGGACGGAGGAGGAGGCTTTGTAGATGGTCTCTGATAGATAGGACGGGGCGGAGATGGAGAGGCATTTGTGTGTGAGGGTGAGGATTTTGAGTGTGATCCGCTCTTTGGCCGGGAGCCACTGGGCTGAGTGTCTGGCATGGGAGATATGCTCTCTTCTTGGGATGCTAAGAGCGGCCCGGAGAGCATTGTTCTGCGTGACTTGAAGTCTGTTTAGGTTTTTTGCTGATGTGCCTGCTAGGAGGGCATTGCAGTAGTCCAGTTTGGCTCCAATGGTTGCTCTCGCTATAGAGAGGCAGTTGGGTTTAGAGGGGTATGGCTTGATGGCGTTTATGAGTTTGGTGGTATGCGCAGAAGAGGATGTGATTGCGCTGACTTGTCTGGTCATGGATAGTGAGGATGATCCGGTTCTCCATGATTTTCAAGCTTTTCAGCTCAGTATGGAAAAACTGTTTGCAAGACATTCACAGGGGCAGGCCTTGGACAATGAGCTCCTTTCATTGCGACAGGGTAATCAAGACCTTTTGGCTTATATTGCGTCTTTCAACAGACTGATAGTGGAAACTCGATGGCCTGAGGACAAAAGGATTATGCTGTTTTATAGAGGTCTACGTGGAGAGCTCAAAGATGTGTTAGCCCAAGTAGTGAATCCCCCGCAAGACTGTTCGGACTATATTGACTTAGTCGTTCAAATTGACCACAGACTGCAGAACAGGAAGGCCGATCGTTCCAAGTTTGATGCTCGAGTATTTTCCAAACCACCAACTCCTACCAAAGGAGTAGACTCCGGGGAACCCATGCAAATAGGGGGCCTGAAAGGACCACTAACACAAAAGGAGCGGGAAAGGAGAAAACAGCTGCAATTATGCCTCTATTGCGGAAACTCGGGGCACTTTCTTCGAGACTGTCCGGTGAAACCAGCCAAGAAGGCAGTAGGAGCTGCAGTTACCAGGGTCACAAACTCTGAGCAGGGAAACGACCTCGCCCGACAAGAATAGAGGTCCTCTTGCCGAGCGTTAAAACCAGTTCCGTGACCTCGCATTTCGTGATACCTATGGTCCTCATTAGCCCTGAACATCCGGATCGATTACATGCGATTGAAGCTTACGTCGACAGCGGTGCCATTGGCAATTATGTGGATCATGAAATGGTTTTGAGGATGAATCTGACTCTTTGTCCAAAGGCTGTAAAGGACGTCATTACTACGGTGGATGGTACGGAGATAGCCTCCGGACCAGTAACGCATACCACCCAAGAAGTGACGCTAGTAAGTCAAGATGGACACCATGAGAAGATCGTGTTTGATGTGATCAAGGCCCCTCAGTTCCAGATTATTCTAGGAATTCCTTGGTTAGAGAAACACAATCCTCAGATCGATTGGCGAGCAAGAACGGTTCAGTTTCCAGAATGTGTCTCTACTTGTCACCCTCGACCTGGTGTTGCACTGGCAGCAATTTCCTCGGAGGCTCCCCAGTTACCTCCTGAATACCTAGAATTCCAAGATGTTTTCCGGAAGGATCAGGCTAACTCTCTACCTCCTCATAGGTCTTATGACTGCCAGATAGACCTGATACCTGGATCTACTCCTCCTTGTAGTAGAATTTATGCCCTCACCGAGCCTGAGAATCTTCACCTCCGACAATACCTGGATCAATACCTAGCGAATGGGTTTATTCGTCCTTCCAAGTCCCCTGCTTCCTCAGCTTTGTTCTTCGTTCCAAAAAAAGAAGGGGACCTTAGAACTTGTATAGATTATCGCGCCCTGAACCAGATCACCGTTAAGAATAGATATCCGTTACCTTTGATCCCTGAACTCCTGGACCAAGTCAGAAAAGCATGCATATATACAAAGCTGGATGTTAGAGGAGCCTACCACTTGGTACGAGTAAAAGAGGGCGATGAATGGAAGACGGCCTTCCGCACCAAGTATGGGCTATTTGAATATCAGGTCATGCCCTTCGGACTTTGCAATGCCCCGGCCGCCTTTCAATATTTTATGAACGATGTCCTCGGAGAGCTCATAGATGTGTGTGTTGTTGTTTACATTGACGACATCCTCGTTTATTCTTCATCGGAAACTGAACATCGGAAACACGTGAAAATGGTCCTCGAGAGATTGCGTCAACACAAACTTTTCGCTAAGTTGGAAAAATGTGTTTTCAACGTGACTGAAGTTGAATTCTTGGGATTCATATTATCACCTAGCGGAGTGCGTATGGATTCAAAGAAGGTCGATGCAGTTCTCAAATGGCCATCGCCATCCTCCGTAAAAGGTGTTCAAAGCATGTTAGGCTTCGCTAACTTTTACCGCAGGTTTATCCCCGAATTCTCTCGAATAGTCCAGCCCATCACCGCCTTGTTAAAGAAAAACAAACATTTTGAATGGTCTACCGAGGCGGAACAAGCTTTCCAGAATTTGAAGACTAGATTTATCTCTGCACCGATCTTAAAACATCCTCGCCCAGAACTCCCCTACATCGTTGAAACTGATGCTTCGAGCCTTGCCATGGGGGCAGTTCTATCACAAAAGGACCCAGTAACCAATCAGTTGCATCCCGTGGCATTTTGGTCCCGCAAATTTTCGCCTCCTGAAATCAATTACACTATTACTGATAAGGAACTTCTAGCTATCAAGTCCGCCTTTAAGGCTTGGCGGCATTATCTTCTGGGGGCCCGACACACCGTTACTGTGATTACAGATCACCGAAACCTGCAATATTTGAAAACCGCAAAAGCTCAATCCTCTAGGCAACTCCGTTGGGCACTATTCTTTGCCGAGTTTGACTTCATAATTACCTATCGACCTGGTACAAAAAACGGTAAAGCTGATGCCCTTTCTCGGATGGGAGTGGAAGAACATTTGATCAATCCTAAACCTGTACCTATCATTCCCGAACAAAGAATTCTAGGTGTAATCGCCACACAATCCATAGAGGAAGTTAAGGATAAAGCCAGGCTACTGGTAACTCCAGCAGACATACAGAATTGGCATCTGCAGGGAAAGGACTTTAGGGTGAAGGACAACCTATTATATTTCCAAGAACGGTTATACCTGCCCAGCACAGATTTACAGAAAAAGGTAATCTCTTGTTATCACGATTCTTTAATGGAAGGACATCCCGGTATGACCAAGACCTCGGAAAAGATCAAGCGCTACTTCTGGTGGCCGTCTTGGAAAAAAGATATCAGAGACTTTATAATGTCCTGTGGAGTATGCGCCCAAAACAAGAGTCAAAAGGAAAAACCAGCCGGCCTCTTACGCCCTATTGACATCCCGCCTCGCCCTTGGCATACGCTTTCTATGGACTTCATCACCGATCTACCTCCATGCTCCGGATACAATACGATCCTAGTAATCGTGGACCTATTCTCCAAGATGGCGCATTTCATTCCACTCAAAGGCTTACCAACAGCAGCAACTCTGGCTCGAGAATTTCTCGAAAACATCGTCCGACTGCACGGTTTTCCTTCAGTTCTAATTTCGGATCGAGGTAGTCAATTTATTTCTCATTTTTGGCGAAGTTGCTGTCGGTCGGCTCAAATTGATGTGAGACTTTCGACCAGCCACCACCCTCAAACCGACGGACAAACCGAGAGGACCAATCAAACTCTGGAACAGTATTTGCGCTGCATGCTACAACAAACTGAAAAAACTTGGAAAGATATCCTTTGGATAGCCGAATATGCCTGCAATAACTCTGTCCACTCGGGAACTGGGAAGATCCCGTTTTTTCTTTTATACGGTAGTCACCCTCGAACCTCGGAGTTGGATCCACTCCAAGATCTTGGAACACCAGCAGTAGACCACCTGCATTCTACAATCACCCAAGCCTTTAAGGAAGCCGTTTCTCACCTTCAAAGGGCTAAAGAACAATACAAGAAAGGAGCAGACCAACATCGGAAGGAAGCCCCCCAATATCAAGTAGGAGATCAAGTCTGGTTATCCACCAAATATCTACCTCTAAAAGGACCACGCACATTCAACCCAAGATACCTTGGTCCCTATTCCATCACTACCATAGTAAATCCAGTAGTGGTCAAGTTGGACTTGCCCCCTCACATGAAGATAATTCCGGTCTTCCACGTCTCTCTATTAAAACCTGTGCAACCTCAAACCCGACTAACTACATCTCCAAAACCTATTCTAGTTGATGGAGAACTCGAGTTTGAAGTCAAAAGCATCCTGGATTCCAAGATCTCCAAATCTAAACTATTTTACCTGATTGACTGGAAAGGCTACGGTCCCCAAGAAAGATCCTGGGAACCTGCAGAATATGTCCACGCGCCTCGTCTAATCAAAAGATTTCATCGAACATTTCCTAACAAGCCCAAACCCCCGGAGAAGCCCGGTTTAGGAGGGGCCTTGAGGGTGGGTGCTGTCATGATCTCTGCTTCCAAATGATCAGGACTTGCCCGACTCCCTTGGAAGCAGACCCATAACCCCAGTTCCGAGTGCCAGCCAGTCCCAATTGGGACCTTTTGGACCCTGTCCTGGCGCCAGTGGCACCAGGCTCATAAAGATGCCCAGTCCCAGCGCTAGAAGCGCCGGGCTCATAATGCTTGGGTGGACTTAACTGCAGCAGACCATGCTGCTTACTTACCTGCCAGTTGAACCCCTGATCCTCTTCTGTTTGGGACTACTTTTCCTGTTGGGTGGGGCAGGAGCCACTCCCTAGGTTCAGAACACTGGAACTCTTCTGGAAAGCAGGAACTCTTTTCTTACCTAGGCGTGGCTGTGGAAGGAGACACCTAAGCACTACAGGAGGCTATTTAAACCACACCCGATGGATGAATCTTGCTTTGCGTTATTCTGCATTCTCTGCAGCAGAACGCTCATCGTGTCTTCTGCTTCTGATCCTGGGCCTAAGGAAACAAAGGCTTACCATCCTGGAATCCAGTCTTCAGCAGCACCTGTAAAGACAAAGAAAGAACAGGTTAGCACTACGGTCTTCAGTGGCAGCGCATCTCTTACCTGGTCCATCGGCTGTCACCAACGCCTTGCGCTGCATTCCGGCATCTGAAAGACAAAGGCTTACCTACTCTTCGCATGTTCCGGAGGTCTTCGCACTGCATTCCGGCATCTGAAAGACAAAAGCTTACCAGCTCTACGCACGCTCCGGAGGCCTTCGGCGCTGCATCCCGCATCTGAAAGACAAAAGAAGGTGCGTTTAAAGACATTGGGCAACTTTATTACTCACGTGCCATTACTCCTTCCCACGCCGAATCCAGTGGGTATTCCAGCACCCTTCAGCTTCTCTAAAGCTCCGAACTTGTACCTGCAAGATAAAAGGGACAGTTAGTGCGCATCCTGAAGAAGGCTACAAGCGCTTACCTACGTGCTTCCAGGCGCTTCTATTCCTCACGCGGGTTCGATCCTCAACTCTCATCAGCCCGCCATCCGCCATCGCCGGAACTCTGCAAAACAAGAGATATCATTACAAAAGACTTTTAAGACATTTGAAGCGCCCAGAACTTACCGTTCGTGCAGTTAACGACGGACAGCAGTCCTCTGAGGTCAAGAGGCCTGCACCCTTATCCAGTGAAGGAACTGGTTACGGCACCCTGCCCCGAGGCAGATGGAGAGCTCGGTGTTCACTTACCTAAGACATCTTACTCTTCAAGTCAGACATACAGTGCACAGAGGTCCAGCCCAAAGAGCCAACCGTGTGTTACACATCACCTTTGAAGATACGGCATTCACCCAGTCAAGACCGGCGCCTCTGCGGGAATCAGGTGAGCGTTACAGGGTGGTGGTAGAAATGAGTGGGGGCCTGGTGGAGGCTTCCCCTGCACTGCTGGGGGGTGGGGTGGTGGTAGACATGAGTGGGGGCCTGGTGGAGGCTGCCCCTGCACTGCTGGGGGGTGGGGGTGCAGGGAGACATGAGTTGGACATGAGTGGGGGCCTGGTGGAGGCTGCCCCTGGATGCTGGGGGGTGGGGGTGGTGGGAGACATAAGTGGGGGCCTGGTGGAGGCTGCCCCTGCACTGCTGGGGGGTGGGGGTGGTGGGAGACATGAGTGGGGGCCTGGTGGAGGGTGCCCTGCACTGCTGGGGGGTGGGGGTGGTGGTAGACATGAGTGGGGGCCTGGTGGAGGCTGTCCCTGAACTGCTGGGGGGTGGGGGTGATGGGAGACATGAGTGGGGGCCTGGTGGAGGCTGCCCTGCACTGCTGGGGGGTGGGGGTGGTGGTAGACATGAGTGGGGGCCTGGTGGAGGCTGCCCCTGCACTGCTGGGGGGTGGGGGTGATGGGAGACATGAGTGGGGGCCTGGTGGAGGGTGCCCCTGGATGCTGGGGGCTGGGGGTGGTGGTAGACATGAGTGGGGGCCTGGTGGAGGCTGCCCCTGCACTTCTGGGTGGGGGTGGTGGTAGACATGAGTGGGGGCCTGGTGGAGACTGCCCCTGCACTGCTGGGGGGTGGGGGTGGTGGTAGACATGAGTGGGGGCCTGGTGGAGGCTGCCCCTGCACTGCTGGGGGGTGGGGGTGCAGGGAAACATGAGTTGGACATGAGTGGGGGCCTGGTGGAGGGTGCCCCTGGATGCTGGGTAGTGGGGCGGTGGGAGACATGAGTGGGGGCCTGGTGGAGGCTGCCCCTGGATGCTGTGGGGTGGGGGTGCAGGGGGACATGTGTGGGGGCCTGGTGGAGGGTGTCCCTGGATGCTGGGGGGTGGGGGTGCAGGGGGACATGAGTGGGGGCCTGGTGGAGGCTGCCCCTAGATGCTGTGGGGTGGGGGTGCAGGGGGACATGTGTGGGGGCCTGGTGGAGGGTGCCCCTGGATGCTGGGGGGTGGGGGTGCAGGGGGACATGAGTGGGGGCCTGGTGGAAGCTGCCCCTGCACTGCTGGGGGTGGGGGTGATGGGAGACATGAGTGGGGGCCTGGTGGAGGGTGCCCTGCACTGCTGGGGGGTGGGGGTGGTGGTAGACATGAGTGGGGGCCTGGTGGAGGCTGCCCCTGAACTGCTGGGGGTGGGGTGATGGGAGACATGAGTGGGGGCCTGGTGGAGGCTGCCCCTGTACTGCTGGGGCGTGGGGGTGATGGGAGACATGAGTGGGGGCCTGGTGGAGGGTGCCCTGCACTGCTGGGGGGTGGGGGTGGTGGTAGACATGAGTGGGGGACTGTTGGAGGCTGCCCCTGCACTGCTGGGGGGTGGGGGTGATGGGAGACATGAGTGGGGGCCTGGTGGAGGCTGCCCCTGCACTGCTGGGGGCTGGGGGTGATGGGAGACATGAGTGGGGGCCTGGTGGAGGGTGCCCTGCACTGCTGGGGGTGGGGGTGGTGGTAGACATGAGTGGGGGCCTGGTGGAGGCTGCCCCTGCACTGATGGGGGGTGGGGGTGATGGGAGACATGAGTGGGGGCCTGGTGGAGGGTGCCCCTGGATGCTGGGGGGTGGGGTGGTGGTAGACATGAGTGGGGGCCTGGTGGAGGCTGCCCCTGCACTGCTGGGGGGTGGGGGTGGTGGTAGACATGAGTGGGGACCTGGTGGAGGCTGCCCCTGCACTGCTGTGGGGTGGGGTGCAGGGAGACATGAGTTGGACATGAGTGGGGGCCTGGTGGAGGGTGCCCCTGGATGCTGGGGGGTGGGGGTGGTGGGAGACATGAGTGGGGGCCTGGCTGGTGGAGGCTGCCCCTGGATGCTGTGGCGTGGGGGTGCAGGGGGACATGTGTGGGGGCCTGGTGGAGGGTGCCCCTGGATGGTGGGGGGTGGGGGTGCAGGGGGACATGAGTGGGGGCCTGGTGGAGGCTGCCCCTGGATGCTGTGGGGTGGGGGTGCAGGGGGACATGTGTGGGGGCCTGGTGGAGGGTGCCCCTGGATGCTGGGGGGTGGGGTTGCAGGGGGACATGAGTGGGGGCCTGGTGGAGGCTGCCCCTGCACTGCTGGGGGGTGGGGGTGATAGGAGACATGAGTGGGGGCCTGGTGGAGGGTGCCCTGCACTGCTGGGGGGGTGGGGGTGATGGGAGACATGAGTTGGACATGAGTGGGGGCCTGGTGGAGGCTGCCCCTGCACTGCTAGGGGGTGGGGGTGATGGGAGACATGAGTGAGGGCCTGGAGGAGGCTGACCCTGCACTGCTGGGGGGTGGGGGTGATGGGAGACATGAGTGGGGGCCTGGTGGAGGGTGCCCCTGGATGCTGGGGGGTGGGGGTGGTGGTAGACATGAGTGGGGGCCTGGTGGAGGCTGCCCCTGCACTGCTGGGGTGTGGGGGTGGTGGTAGACATGAGTGGGGGCCTGCTGGAGGCTGCCCCTGCACTGCTGGGGGGTGGGGGTGCAGGGAGACATGAGTTGGACATGAGTGGGGGCCTGCTGGAGGCTGCCCCTGGATGCTGGGGGGTGGGGGTGGTGGGAGACATGAGTGGGGGCCTGGTGGAGGCTGCCCCTGCACTGCTGGGGGTTGGGGGTGGTGGGAGACATGAGTGGGGGCCTGGTGGAGGCTGCCCCTGGATGCTGTGGGGTGGGGGTGCAGGGGGACATGTGTGGGGGCCTGATGGAGGGTGCCCCTGGATGCTGGCGGGTGGGGGTGCAGGGGGACATGAGTGGGGGCCTGGTGGAGGCTGCCCCTGCACTGCTGGGGGTGGGGGTGATGGGAGACATGAGTGGGGGCCTGGTGGAGGGTGCCCTGCACTGCTGGGGGTGGGGGCGATGGGAGACATGAGTTGGACATGAGTGGGGGCCTGGTGGAGGCTGCCCCTGGATGCTGTGGGGTGGGGGTGCAGGGGGACATGAGTGGGGGCCTGGTGGAGGGTGCCCCTGGATGCTGGGGGGTCGGGGTGCAGGGGGACATGAGTGGGGGCCTGGTGGAGGCTGCCCCTGCACTGCTGGGGGGTGGGGGAGACATGATTGGGGGCCTGGTGGAGGGTGCCCCCGGATGCTGGGGGGTGGGAGTGCAGGGGGACATGAGTGGGGGCCTGGTGGAGGCTGCCCCTGCACTGCTGGGGGGTGGGGTGATGGGAGACATGAGTGGGGGCCTGGTGGAGGGTGCCCCTGGATGCTGGGGGGTGGGGGTGGTGGTAGACATGAGTGGGGGCCTGGTGGAGGGTGCCCCTGGTGGCTGGGGGTGCAGGGGGACATGCGTTGGTGGGCAGTAGTGCAAGGTGACATGTGGGTTGGCTGGGGGGCATGGCCATGGGGTGCCTGCGGGACATGTGCAGGGCAGGCCCCTGTGGCAGGCCCCTGTGGTGTGGGCCACCTGCAGGGGCCGTGGAGGGTGTAGAGGGAACACCTGGGAGGACCCACACGTGCAATTCATGTGTGGTGCTCCCCGCGCACCCCTGGAATACACGTACCCTGATGGAATCATGTGTGATACTTCCTGCGCACCCCTGAAATACACGTACCCTGCTGCTTTTGCGTGTGATACTTCCTGCGCACCCCTGGAATACACGTACCCTGCTGCTTTTGCGTGTGATACTTCCCGCGCACCCCTGGAATACACGTACCCTGATGGAATTGCGTGTGATACTTCCCGCGCACCCCTGAAATACACGTACCCTGCTGCTTTTGCGTGTGATACTTCCCGCGCACCCCTGGAATACACGTACCCTGCTGTTTTTGCATGTGATACTTCCCGCGCACCCCTGGAATACACGTGCCCTCATGGAATCGCGTGTGTTACTTCCCACGCACCCCTGATGTACACGTACCCAGGACAATCGCGTGTGAAACTTCCCGCGAACCACTGAAATACACGTTCCGCACTTGGCGTTTGCTGTTTGGCAGCCCTGTGAACTGGTCCAGGGTTAGCGCAGCCCTTTGCGATGATTTGGGGATTTTGAAGGCTTTTCCATGCGCGAGGGCGTTCTTGGGGGCGTAACTGGCGCTGCCGCAGGGTCGCTGCGCCACTCTGCGCCACGACTGGTTTCGGAGGCTAAAATCCATGAATACGCTGTGCGATGAAAAGGATTTTTTCGCACGCGGCTGGCGCAGTGTATCGCACGGGGACACTGTGCGCCAGCCGCGTGCGCCACTTTTGTGCGAATTTCTATGAATTACCCTGTTAGTAAATGAAAATGCATTATACAATTCTCTAATTGTAATTGTTTAACAAAGCATGTGACTTGTTATTCACACCCCATTTCTAATACCCTGTGTTTTCACTTCTTAAGGAAAATCCCATTAACAATAGTCGCTCTCGATTATCCACTCAATGCTGTGTCAACAGTCATCTTCTACTGAATGATTCCCATTTAAAATGCTCTTCTGATAAGAAAGACATATTTAAAACTGTAGTGTTTCAAACCAGAAAATCAGACAAAACAGAACAGAGATTGTAGGTTATTTGCCAAGCACAGGCTGGGAAGAGCTGACCCTGCACCCTCAAAGTGCCAGCGCCAGGGCAGTGGACGCTTTGCCCGCTGCAAGAAATGGCCCAGAGCGCCCATCACTTTAGTGAGTCGGCGTCAAGCCATCAGTGTTTTATCTCTTAATATGTCAACTGTTAGACTAATTGATGCTTCTTCACCTGTGGGGCACATTTTGACCAACATTAAACTGGAATGAGAGCAGATGTGCCCTTATTACGCAAGAGTTGTCATAATGCAAAACATAGATAAATATAGGCAGAGGTTTTAAGGAACCACGTGACTGCTTAGCTCACCCAAATAACAGAAAGGGAATGTGGGGGTGCTTTAAAGGTTCACTGAAAACCTTGACTTCGTTGAACACAAATAATGAGTTGATGCTTTTGAGGTTTGTAGAAACCCTCACCCTCTGAGAACATAACAAAGTCCACTCTATTTATCCTCAGGGAATTACTGGGAGTCTGACCTTCTAGCCCTGGGAGAGCCAGGGAATTTATGGATAGGGCCAAGCTACGGCCAAGCCTAGGGGTCAGGCCTGGCTCTAGGAGCCCACCACGGGCCGAGCCAAAATGGTGGCCATAGGGATTAGCATGGCCACAGGGAGAGGCAAACTTACTCGTGTGGGGCATCTAACTTCTTTACGCATTTTAATGAGACTATTCTGGTGCCGCTTCAATGTTACATGCAGTTACCTCTCTCGTTCGCATCCGAACCACACACTTATGGACTGCTGTGAGAATGAGCTGCATCCTGTCTCCCCTACCCATCACTCCTATGACATGCAAGTACTAACCCCCATCACGATTTCAATTGCCTAAAAATGTATACAGGTACCAACAATGAAATACTTTATGTTAGCAATTGCAGGGCCTTTGTATGTTTATGTTTATTGAGTTTATATAGCGTTTTACTCCAAAGCGCGTTACAGTATAACAACAAGGTACAATAATGAAAGAAGCATTTTTAAAAACATGAAACAAACCAGTGGAACAGTATGCAGAACAATTTACTCAATAGGAGGGGGGAGGGGAGAGGAGGTAGGTGAAGGGGGTTTCAAAGTCAGATTTGAGGTCAGGGGGAGTGGGAGGAAGGGGGAGGGGAAGAGGAGGGGGGAGCCCCTGGGTGACAGGGAACTGGGAAACAGGGAAAGTTGTATACAGGGAAGCCACAGGCGCTGTTTAACGTTTTGTATCTTTTTCTGTCTGGCCGGCTCTGTAGGTCAGCCAGGTCGAGTCAACATAGCCCAAAATGTCGGGTGCTTGGGGGGGCGTGGAGGGTGGGGGGAGCTAGAGCACTATCTGCGAAATGGTAATGCGCCACTGTCAGTAAGCAGTCTTACACACGGCAATAGGCTGAATGGGACTAGTGGCGGTGCATTGAATAGATGGGGGAGGAGACTGCAGCGGCGCACGCAAGATCAACGTATGAAAAGGAAAGAAAATAAACAAGGCCTGGGTGCCCTCCCGACAAACGGGCCCCCATTTATTTTCTTTCCTTCTTGTGCATCTTATTATTTATTTATTCAGATTTGTGGAGCGCACGTCAGCCCGGGGGCATCGTGGCGCTTGTTACAGACATATCTTAGTTACATAGAATACATTATTTACATACAATACATTATTTACAGTGGCAGGTAAGACATTTGTACAAGTTTGCAATGCAGTATATTTGCATAGATTCGCGAGTGTCACATATTATTGTGCAAGGAAAGAGGTCTTCAGTTTCCTACGAAAAATTGGGAGTGAGTTCTCTGCTCTAATGTCTGCAGGAAGAGCGTTCCAGGTCTTGGCGGCAATGTATGGGAAGCTTAGGCCACCGGCTTTGGCTTTTTTGATGCGTGGGATGTAGAGTAAGTTGGAGTATTGCGTCCTGGTGGGACGGAGGAGGAGGCTTTGTAGATGGTCTCTGATAGATAGGACGGGGCGGAGATGGAGAGGCATTTGTGTGTGAGGGTGAGGATTTTGAGTGTGATCCGCTCTTTGGCCGGGAGCCACTGGGCTGAGTGTCTGGCATGGGAGATATGCTCTCTTCTTGGGATGCTAAGAGCGGCCCGGAGAGCATTGTTCTGCGTGACTTGAAGTCTGTTTAGGTTTTTTGCTGATGTGCCTGCTAGGAGGGCATTGCAGTAGTCCAGTTTGGCTCCAATGGTTGCTCTCGCTATAGAGAGGCAGTTGGGTTTAGAGGGGTATGGCTTGATGGCGTTTATGAGTTTGGTGGTATGCGCAGAAGAGGATGTGATTGCGCTGACTTGTCTGGTCATGGATAGTGAGGAGTCTAGGTATACTCCCAGTGTTTTGACAGCTGTGGATACGTGTCATGCATGCTGGACGCTACGCTCGTAGAACAGCTAGACCGTTCTATTCTAAATGGAGGTTATTCGATACGTTACCGGGAAAACGACGTTTGCACTTTTCACGTCGCTAACTTCACGTGACTTTTGCTTCGTCACGTGAACTACGGTATTACGTATTTAAGCAGCGTAGAAACTTCACTCGCTGCTTCTGATCGAATCTATTGGCGTTGTGTAGCTGAACCTCTGATCTGCATCCTGGCATATTTCTACAGCTACTTTTGGGCCTTCAATAGCGTGTGTTCCGCCACACGCTAATTCCTGGAGCTATTCCTTCGCGTGATAATTCACACGCGTTCTCTGTCTTCAAGCGTGGCTGGTCCGGACTGCGGGAATCCTGCCCGCGTGTACATCCACACGTACACTCTGTCTTCATACGTGGCTGGCCCGGACTGCGAAAATCCTGCCCGCGTGTAATTCCACACGCGCACGTTGTCTCTAAACGCGGCTGTTCCGGACTGCGGGAACACCGCCCGCGTGTAATTCCACACGCGCTCTCTGTCTTCAAGCGCGCCTGGCCAAGGCTGCGTAAATCCTGCCCGCGTGTAAAATCCACACGCGCTCTCCGTCTTCAAGTGCGGCTGGCCAAGGCTGCGTAAATCCTGCCCGCGTGTAAAATCCACACGCGCTCTCTGTCTTCAAGTGCGGCTGGCCAAGGCTGCGTAATTCTTGCCCGCGTGTAATATCCACACGCGCTCCCTGTCTTCAAGTGCGGCTGGCCATGGCTGCGTAATTCCTGCCCGCGTGTAAAATCCACACGCGCACGTTGTCTTCACACGCGGCTGGCCCAGACTGCGCGAATCCTGCCCGCGTGTAAAATCCACACGCGCACGTTGTCTTCAAACGTTATTTTCTTTGCGGCTGTTTATAACCGCGTGTACTTTGTTTTTCCTTAAAAAGAACGCTATCCCTAACTCCTGCATCTGTGGAATTAACAGAAGGATTGATCCCTATAGTGGGAAGGAAGCTTTTCAAGGATTATTGGAAGGTGACATTGAACTGAACATTTGGACGCTATCCTGTGGTGAATTCAACCCGTATCTAGCGTGAGCCTCGTTCCGTTCGGGATAAGTCTCCCTTACTAATTTTCCCTTCCTTGTCGTTTGTTCTTCATTTCAAATCCATCAAGAGACTTCTGGATTATTCTACCCTAAACTAAGGTCAGTGTGAACATTCCTGTCATTATCTAATTCATCATACTCAGGTTGGAGCAGTTATTCATGATCCTTTAATTTGTCCTAGGCTGGTTTTCTATACCTTACCCACGCCCTTTCCAGTGATCCATCGCTCTGCCTGTTTTATCAGCCAGAGGGTTGTATCATTTGGAAGGTCTTCAATTGACTTCACAACTATCAAATCGTGTGAACAGGGATCCGGAAGACCCTACCTCCTGTATCCTTTTGAGTATTGTATCCTTTTCAGTTAATACTTTGGTACATTCTGACAGAATCAGAAGCCATGGAGGGTACGGATCCTTTAGCTGTTTTGACACAGTTGATCAGCGATTTGAGAAATGAAATGGTTACAGCACAGGACATGTTACGGCACCGTATGGACGTTATGCAAGACGCCCTACATGGTAGTCCTCGGGGAACACAGGTGCCGATGGCTACTGCATCTGGATCTGGGACTACGGCACCCCCACAGGAAACTATTAATGTGGTTATGCCCACTCAGTTTCCCTTGGCCCCTCCGGAACGGTTCACGGGTGATCCCAAAACCTATAGAACCTTTGTAAATCAGTGCCGACTCCATTTTCTTTGCCGTCCTACACCTTTTCCTGATCTAACCACAAAAGCAGCCTTCGTGCTTTCCCATTTAGGGGGCACAGCTGCTGCTTGGGCTAACCCTTTGTTGGAAACAAATAGCCCTTTGTTGTACGATTGTGACGATCTCTTGACTGCTATGAGTAAAGTCTTTGACATGCGTTACTCTACTCAAGCCACAGATTTAGAGTTGCTTAACCTACAACAAGGCAGCCAACCCCTTATGTCTTACGTTGCCCGGTTCAATCAACTGACGGCGGAAACCCAATGGCCTGACAGCAAGAAAACGGCTGTTTTCTACAAGGGTCTTTCTGAAGAACTGAAAGATGCCTTATCTACAGTTCCTGTGGTTCCTACGGGTTTTCCAGAGTTGCTCGATTTGGTTCTACAAATCGACGCCCGAAGGAATGCTCGAAAGGGAGAGAAAAAACCCTTCATGCCAGTCTCGGGGCGGTCAGAGACACCAGCAGTCATCTCTAACGACCCTGAACCCATGCAGATTGGCGCCGTGAGAGGCCGATTATCCAATGCAGAACGGGAGAACCGAAGAAAAAACCACTTATGTATGTACTGTGGTTCTTCCGAGCATTTATTGGCAACATGTCCTAAAAAACCCATCAAGCGTGCGGGAAACGCCAAAACTCGACAATAGCAGGAGTCCCTATGTCGAGTGTTTCATCGGACTCCAGTACCATTCCTAAACATGCACCTGTAATAGTTCAGGTGACGTTACGTTGTGATGAGCGAGAAGTGGTTTCCAAGGCCATGGTTGATTCTGGAGCCACCAGCAATTACATACACATCACTTATGCCAAGAACTGTTCCTTACCCCTTGTAAACAAAAAAAGACCTGAAACGGTGAACACCGTGGACGGATCTGTTTTGACTTCTGGTATGGTAACCCAGGAGACGGTACCTGTTCAGATGACGTTATCGAATAATCATTCAGAAGAAATCATCTTCGATGTTATTGCTGCTCCACAGTACGAGATCATACTAGGTCTTGCATGGTTAACCCTTCACAATCCTGCTGTTGACTGGGTTTCGGGATCGCTCCAATATCCTTCGATTCATTGCAATGAACATTGCTTTACCAGTCAGGAGGTGTCAAATAAACAACACATATTGGCCTCTATGGTGGAGGATTCAACTATCAGCGTTGTACATCAATGCGACAATATCATACCATGCGAATACGCTGATTATGCTGATGTCTTTGATAAAGGCCAGGCAGAACAATTACCTCCTCATCGACAGTACGACTGTCCTATCGAATTGATTCCTGGTGCCAAAATTCCTACAGGCCGTGTTTATTCGCTAACACCTAAAGAAGATGTTGTGTTAAAAGAATACATCGACAAAGCGCTAGCAATGGGCTTTATACGGCCCTCACAATCACCTGCTGCATCTCCTCTATTCTTTGTTCCTAAGAAAGAGGGAGATCTCAGACCCTGCATTGATTACAGGGCACTTAATGATATCACCATCAAAAACCAATACCCCTTACCACTAATAAACGTTCTATTGGATCAATTAGGCACTTCCAGTTATTTCACCAAATTGGACTTGCGAGGTGCATACAATTTGGTTCGCATTCGTGAAGGCGACGAATGGAAGACCGCTTTTAAGACACGGTATGGTCTTTACGAATATTTGGTGATGCCTTTTGGTCTGTGCAATGCTCCCGCCACGTTTCAATTCTTCATGAATGATATATTCAGAGACATAATGGACCAATTTGTGGTTATCTATCTGGATGACATTCTGATCTACTCATCATCTTTATCGGAACACGTCAGACATGTTTCTACTGTCCTACAAAGACTCAGGGAGAACCATCTTTATGTGAAAGCCGAAAAATGTGTCTTTCATTCACAGGAAGTGGAATTCCTTGGTTACGACATTACCAATCTAGGTGCTCGAATGAGTCGTTCCAAGGTAAAGGCCGTCTTGAATTGGCCGATTCCGCATAATGTCAAGTCACTACAGTCTTTCTTAGGCTTTGCGAATTTCTATCGCAGATTTATCCATTCCTTTTCCAAAACAGTAGCTCCTTTGACGGCTTTAACTAGTTCTAAAGTTCCTTTCTGTTGGAACCAACATGCCCAAGCAGCATTCGAAAAGCTGAAGGAAGCATTTACCACTGCACCCGTGCTGCAACATCCGGATCCTGATCGCCAGTTTGTCGTTGAAGCGGATGCATCCAGTGTCGCTATTGGTGCAGTACTCTCACAAGTTTGCACAGAAACCAAGGAGGAACACCCAGTGGCTTTCTTCTCTCGCAAACTCACCTCATATGAACGGAACTACACCGTCACTGAGCGGGAACTACTGGCTATCAAAGATGCTTTCCGAGAATGGCGTCATCATCTTCTTGGGGCCAAACAACAGGTGTTGGTGTACTCTGACCATAGAAATCTCCAAGCATTCAAATCCATGAAATGCCTTACGGCCCGTCAGGCCAGATGGCATGTCTTTTTTGCCCAATACGATTTCCAGGTCACCTATCGTCCTGCCCGAGAACATGTTAAGTCGGACGCTTTGTCCCGTATGAGTGAAGAGGCGCAGGAAGAAAAACAAGTACAGATTCAGCTGTTGGCAGATCATGTAATATGTAGTTGTTCGGTTCAACCATCCCTAAAAACCGAAGTACAAGAGTGGGTAAAAATTCATCCACAAGCAGTCCAGGATATGAATCTGGACGTACATAACGGCTTACCATTCACACAAGGAGTACTTTATCTACCAACTCCTTCAATGCGGAATAAAGCCCTCAAATGGAATCATGATTCCTTGATTGCAGCCCATCCTGGACGGAAGAAAACACTGGAGCTGCTCAAAAGGTGGTGCTGGTGGCCATCCATGGCAAAAGATGTCATAAACTATGTATCATCTTGTTCTGTATGTATCCAATGTAAAAATACTCCTGGTAAACCAGTGGGCTTACTCCAGTCCCTACCTGTCCCTAACAAACCATGGGACATGATATCTATGGACTTTGTGGTAGAACTCCCCCCAAATCAGGGATATGATACCATATGGGTCGTAGTGGATTATTTCACTAAATTGGCTCTTTTTATTCCCTGTATCGGTTTACCAACTGCTGCTGTTCTGGCTGAACTATTCATCCAACATATATTTCGTTTCTTTGGTCTACCATCAGTAATCATTACAGACAGGGGCTCACAGTTTGCGTCACGCTTTTGGAGAGCTTTAACATCTGCATTACTGATTGATGACAGAATGTCCAGTGCTTATCATCCTCAAACTGACGGACAGACTGAAAGGGTCAATTGTACTATGGAACAATATCTGCGGTGTCTGTGTTTGCAATACCAATCGGATTGGCTCACGGTACTGCCGGCGGCTGAATTCGCCTATAACAACTCTTATCATAGTGCCATAGGCACTTCACCGTTCTATGCTCTCTATGGACAACACCCCCGATCAATACCTCTGGATTCCGGTCTATCCTTGGACACGCCTGCCGCAGGCCGTACTTTTCGTGATCTGAAGAGATTACAGAGAAAGGTGAAGCAGCAATTGGAGCAGGCTAAACGACGTGACAAGTTCTATGCCGATGCTCATAGATTACCCGCACCTGTCTATAAGGCTGGTATGAAAGTCTGGCTGTCCACTAAGAACTTAAGAATTCCAGGCAAAAAGAAATTGTTGCCTAAATACATCGGTCCGTATGTAGTGCTCCAAGTTCTTAATCCTGCTGCTGTACGTCTGGCTTTGCCACAACGATGGCGAGTGCATCCTGTATTCCACGTGTCACTCATTAAGCCACTTTCTGAAGCCACTAGACTGCCTGTACGGCCTGTTGCTATTTCTGTGCGGGGTTCAGATGAATACGAGGTACAAGACATACTGGATATGAAACTACGTTCTGGTAGACCATATTATCTGGTGGATTGGAAGGGCTATGGTCCCGAAGATAGGTCCTGGGAACCTCTTTCTAATATTCATGCTCCTGCTTTATTGAAGCGCTTTCACACAAGAAGGGGAGAGGTTGTCCCTTTGGGGGATGGCACTGTCATGCATGCTGGACGCTATGCTCGTAGAACAGCTAGACCGTTCTATTCTAAATGGAGGTTATTCGATACGTTACCGGGAAAACGACGTTTGCACTTTTCACGTCGCTAACTTCACGTGACTTTTGCTTCGTCACGTGAACTACGGTATTACGTATTTAAGCAGCGTAGAAACTTCACTCGCTGCTTCTGATCGAATCTATTGGCGTTGTGTAGCTGAACCTCTGATCTGCATCCTGGCATATTTCTACAGCTACTTTTGGGCCTTCAATAGCGTGTGTTCCGCCACACGCTAATTCCTGGAGCTATTCCTTCGCGTGATAATTCACACGCGTTCTCTGTCTTCAAGCGTGGCTGGTCCGGACTGCGGGAATCCTTCCCGCGTGTACATCCACACGTACACTCTGTCTTCATACGCGGCTGGCCCGGACTGCGAAAATCCTGCCCGCGTGTAATTCCACACGCGCACGTTGTCTCTAAACGCGGCTGTTCCGGACTGCGGGAACACCGCCCGCGTGTAATTCCACACGCGCTCTCTGTCTTCAAGCGCGCCTGGCCAAGGCTGCGTAAATCCTGCCCGCGTGTAAAATCCACACGCGCTCTCTGTCTTCAAGTGCGGCTGGCCAAGGCTGCGTAAATCCTGCCCGCGTGTAAAATCCACACGCGCTCTCTGTCTTCAAGTGCGGCTGGCCAAGGCTGCGTAATTCTTGCCCGCGTGTAATATCCACACGCGCTCCCTGTCTTCAAGTGCGGCTGGCCATGGCTGCGTAATTCCTGCCCGCGTGTAAAATCCACACGCGCACGTTGTCTTCACACGCGGCTGGCCCAGACTGCGCGAATCCTGCCCGCGTGTAAAATCCACACGCGCACGTTGTCTTCAAACGTTATTTTCTTCGCGGCTGTTTATAACCGCGTGTACTTTGTTTTTCCTTAAAAAGAACGCTATCCCTAACTCCTGCATCTGTGGAATTAACAGAAGGATTGATCCCTATAGTGGGAAGGAAGCTTTTCAAGGATTATTGGAAGGTGACATTGAACTGAACATTTGGACGCTATCCTGTGGTGAATTCAACCCGTATCTAGCGTGAGCCTCGTTCCGTTCGGGATAAGTCTCCCTTACTAATTTTCCCTTCCTTGTCGTTTGTTCTTCATTTCAAATCCATCAAGAGACTTCTGGATTATTCTACCCTAAACTAAGGTCAGTGTGAACATTCCTGTCATTATCTAATTCATCATACTCAGGTTGGAGCAGTTATTCATGATCCTTTAATTTGTCCTAGGCTGGTTTTCTATACCTTACCCACGCCCTTTCCAGTGATCCATCGCTCTGCCTGTTTTATCAGCCAGAGGGTTGTATCATTTGGAAGGTCTTCAATTGACTTCACAACTATCAAATCGTGTGAACAGGGATCCGGAAGACCCTACCTCCTGTATCCTTTTGAGTATTGTATCCTTTTCAGTTAATACTTTGGTACATTCTGACAATACGGGGATGATGGAGTTGTCAATGGAGAAGTTGGCGTACAGTTTGTCCATTTTGTCTAGGGTGCTTTGTTGACCTAATATCATGATCTCCGTCTTGTCTCCATTGAGGCAGAGGCCATTAACTGCCATCCGTGCCTGGATGATGGAGTAGATTGAGTGGAGTGCCTTGGCGTCTTCGTAGTATGATACTGAGAGGGGTAGAAGTACTTGTGTGTCGTCCGCGTAGTTCGTGTACATGATACCGTATGAGTCGAGTTTGTCAAAAAGAGGCTTAGTGAACAGGTTGTAAAGTGTGGGTGCAGTGCAGGATCCTTGAGGGACCCCGCAATGGATTGTCGTGGGAGTGGCGTTGGCAATGTCCGAGAAGACTTTCATGGCTCTTCCCTCTAGGAAGGAGGTGACCCAGAGAGCTGATTGTTTAGAGAAGTTGGCTGAGTGTGTGAGGTGTGAGGTGAGGGTCTTGTGGTCAACTGGATCGAAAGCGGCTGAGAGATCTAGAAGGAGCAGAAGAGCTGACTTGCCTTTGTCCATGATTTGGGTGATCTGACTCTTCAGATCCGCCAGGGCTGTTTCTGTGCCGTGTCCTTTCCGGAAGCCTGATTGCCTGGTTCCTAGGATGGAGTGGGTTTCCAGAAAGTGTTGGATTTGTCAGTGTGCGACTTTGTCCAGTAATTTCAGGAGGAATGGCACTGTGGTTATTGTTCTGTAGTTGTTGGGTTGTAGGGGGTCGAGGGTAGGTTTCTTTAGGAGGGGCCGGACCCAGGCCTCTTTGAGGCTAGCTGGGATGATGCCTGTTTTAAAAGACGCATTGATGAAAGCCATAAAGAGCGGCGCAAAGCAGTCTGCACAGTCTTTAATGAGTTTTGGTGGGCAAATATCGCCTTTACAGGGGGAGGGTTTGAGATTTTTTAGTAAGTTGATGACTTCTGGTTCAGTTACGTCCCTGAAGGAGAAGTCAGGTATGGTGGGCTTGGACGCAGTGGGTGGGGCATTGGTAGGCTTGGTTGCTGTCTGTTGAGGTAATGCTTTGCAATGGTCTTTGATTTTTTTTTGGAGAAGGTCAATTTTGTGTAGCATGGCAGCTTGGATGTTGGCACACCAGGCTTCGTCTTTGATTATTTCGTCCGGTGTATTGGGTGGGGAGATGAGCTCATTGAAAATGGCGAAGATCTCTTTGTGATTTGGCATTAGAGATATGTGTGTTGAAGGCGTTGGCTTTGGCAGCGGTGATAGCTGTTTTGTATTGGTGTGAAATTGAGTTGAATTTGTCTTTGGTACTAGTGCAGGGGTTGGATTGCCAGTTTCTTAGTGCTGCTCTTTTGTGGAAGTGCATTGAGTGCAGTTCTTCAGTGAACTAGGAGTTGGTGTGTAGTGATTTCTTTTCTTTTTTCCATTCGAGTGGTGCTATTTCCTTGATAGCTTTAGTAATGACATCTTTGTAGATGTCTGCAAGAATATTAGGGTCATTAGCAAATGGGGGTGCTAGTTCGGGGGTGTTGAGGTAGGGGCGCAGGTTGTCCTCTTTGAGTTTTTTATAACTTTTGACTTGTGCAGCGATAGTAGGGGTCAGAGTTTTGTGGTTTTTGTTGATAGGAATAGAGAATTCGATACAGTTGTGGTCGGTCCATGGCAGTGAGGAATTAGAGGTGATAGTGGAGAGGCAATTATGGTCTGTGATCCAGTCTAGAATGCGGCCTTTGGCATGAGTAGGACTTTCTACTTTTTGGGTGAAGCCTAGGTCACTAAGTTCCTTGGTGAGGGTGACTGTAGATTTGTCTTTAGCATCATTGAATCCCAGATTGAGGTCTCCTAGTAGAAGTGTTTTGGTGGAACTTTTGATATTATTGCTGAGGATGTCGATGATGTTTTCCTGAGAGTCAGGGGTGAGGCCTGGGGGGCGGTATAGTAGGTGAATGTTGATGGTGCTGTTGGGTGACAGTGTGAGTTTGGCCGATAAGAGGTCAGAGTTGTTGGTCGAGGAGTGACTGACAAGTCGGAGCAGGACGTTCTCCTTGTAGATAAGGGATACTCCGCCTCCTATTCGTTCTGGTCTGTCTTGTCTGAATATGGTGAAGCCGGGAGGTAGTGCAAGTGCAACTGCGGGGCCTGATGCTTCATGTAGCCATGTTTCTGTGATGGCTAGTAGGTCAATGTTATTGTTGGTTATGAGGTCATGAATATCGGCTGCATGAGCTGGGAGGGAGCGGACATTGAGGAGGGCACATTTGATGCGAGGTGTGTGTGGTTTGTTTGTGGAGGTGTGGGTGGTGGCCGTGTTTGATATGTTATGTGTGGTGATATTGTGGAGTGTGGTTTGGTTAGTGGGTGGCTGTTTGAGGGAAAGTGGGTGTCCAATGCGAGGGGTGTGTTTGGAAATGGTGCGGGAGCTCAGTCTGTAGTTTCTGTAGTCTATGGGAGGGGGTTGTGTGCAGAATTATGTGGTCTGTGTGCGAGCTCTAAGTCTTTCCAATCTATACATTATTGCGATGCAAGGTGCAAGGGGTGCGTCCTGCGTGGGATTGGGGAGTGGGCTGAGTGGCGTGGGTGCGGTGGGACGGATTGATGTGTAGAGGAGGAGAGCAGTGAGTGTTGCAAGGAGGGTGAGCAGCGTGGTGGTGGCAGCGGTGAGCTTGCAGGAAGCTAAGGGCATGATTGTATGCTGGGAGGGGCTGTGGGTAGAGGAGGGCACAGTCAGCTAGGGTTGGGTGGCCTCAGCCTGAGGTAAGTAGGAACAGATAGGTTCAGAGTGGGCTAAAAAGCATTCTAAGGTACTTATGAGATGTCAATGTAGCTTGCGAGCAGCAGGAGGCCCAGGCAGGAGCGCAGATGAGCGACCATAAGGCACAATACAATTACAATGTGGTCTAGGAGCGACCAAGGGCGCAATCAATAATGGCAGGAGTGGCCTTTAGCGATCATAAGGCACAATACAATTACAATGTGGTCTAGGAGCGACCAAGGGCGCAATCAATAATGGCAGGAGTGACCTTTAGCGATCATAAGGCACAATACTATTACAATGTAGTCTAGGAGCGACCAGAGGCGCAATCAATAATGGCAGGAGTGACCTTTAGCGATCATAAGGCACAATACTATTACAATGTAGTCTAGGAGCGACCAGAGGCGCAATCAATAATGGCAGGAGTGGCCTTTAGCGATCATAAGGCACAATACAATTACAATGTGGTCTAGGAGCGACCAAGGGTGCAATCAATAATGGCAGGAGTGGCCTTTAGCGACCATAAGGCACAATACAATTACAATGTGGTCTAGGAGCGACCAAGGGTGCAATCAATAATGGCAGGAGTGACCTTTAGCGATCATAAGGCACAATACTATTACAATGTAGTCTAGGAGCGACCAGAGGCGCAATCAATAATGGCAGGAGTGGCCTTTAGCGATCATAAGGCACAATACTATTACAATGTGGTCTAGGAGTGACCAAGGGCGCAATCAATAATGGCAGGAGTGGCCTTTAGCGACGATTTTGATTTTGCCTGCGCCACTGCAGTCCCCTTTTTGTGCATTTATTTCCATATTGCCTCTCACCGGAGAGCAACGACGGGGCAAAATGGATATGCTAAAGTTGGGTTGGGTATGGAGTAACTGCGCTCTGCCTTTTTGATAATTATGCAACAATAATAATTAATGTCATTAGAAATCAAATGAACACAAAAACATTGTTTTGCGAAGAAACTTTAGTGGTAATGTTTCTTTATTAATTCCGTGGTATGGTGGTCAGCCGGCACGTGTTTCGACCCTTGGGTCGTCCTCAAGGCAGACGCATCAGTCATGGTTACATAAATTCCAAAGTATTCACAGGAATATTACGCAAAGTATGGTGAACATAATGTGCATTCATAATTATTCATTTCCCATTGTGCATAGTGGTACACAAATAAACCAAATAAAAAATGGCACCAAAACATGAATAACATTAAAAGAAAAACGAAACAAAATCATGTAAAGTTCAAATTTAAAGATACAATGATCGTATTACAACAGTACATACCCCTAATGTGTTTATCCAGTGAGTTCATGTCAGGAGCGGTAAAACAAAGACAAAGGTAATTGATTTTAGAAGCGTTCTCTCTATATATACTAACTCCTAATGGCGCAGTGCATTACCGTAGCAAGGGACGCAGATGCCTTCCAGTTTGATCCGGCATTTCTCGCTGCATTAGTGGAATCGTAAGGTACGTGACCAGGCTGCAGCCTCTTTAGAGTTAAGGGATCTTCTGTAACATTCTGTTCATTTTGATGATCTTACAAAATGCACTTACTGCACAGCAGTCTGTGAGCCTGTTGCCACGATCGGCTGTGATCACTCTGTGAAAATCTCAGTGGCAGTATTCCGATTTCAATACGTCACTCCACTACCATTATAGGTAGGCTTATATGTTTTTTCTATGACTGCAACCTACTAATATTAGCTTACCTTGATGACCCCAGCACACTTATCAGTGGTTTCTCACTTTTATGTATAAACTTATGCAGATTGATGAAGCCGCTACCGACACTACCTTATGATTTACATCATAACGGCTCATTGAACTGTATTTGAGTGACTTCCTCATCCATATGCTTGAATCTTAACCTGTATTTTACCGGAATAGGTGAGAATAGCACATAACCTTGTTGACTCTTCATATAGGGTGTCTCCTCTAGGACATCATTGTTTATTCTTCCTGACACTCTTATTTAAACCTGTCAGAGCGTGAACTCGGTTCTGTTTCTTGTGACCTTATTGATCTAGTTGCTATGCTCATAAATGGACCTGATATCTTTATGACATTCCTTCAGAAATCTGTTCCCACGGGGTGATTCTTCTGCCTCTGGTGCGTCTGGACACCTGGACACAGCACATTGAAGAGCATCCACACCCACTCCTTGGGTTCTTTGAGTGGTGATCTTGACTCACCAATACATACTAGGTAATTGTACCACTGTATCTTGATTTCATTGATTTTCATTTATTCACCTCGACAGGCCATCCTATTTGTGTTTTTTACCTTCTCTTTTTTAACTTCTCTATTTGACTTTGGGCATTTGGGGTTTTGTTGACACCACTCCCACATGATGTACTGAACAATTTGTCAAGACAACTGTCTGTTTAAATTACCAATGTCGATCTTTTCAACTGAATTCCTTTTTTAAAAAAATCATTTATGTTTTTTGTTTAGAAAGGGCCCCTTCAGACAGTTCCATTATTTGCTTTAATGCTAAGCTGCTTAGGTTTGCACATGACCATCAAAATAGTGCCATCTTGAAAATTACCCTATGAACAATTGTACTGTGAGTTTCTATATTTGAATATATGTATCTAATAAGATATTTGGGGAATGAACACGTTATTAAATGACTCTATGGACATTACATTTAAACAAACACCTGACTGTATTTCTTTGATTTTCTTCTAACAGTCCGTTCAGGCCTTGGAAGAAGAGGAATAATTCCTCGAAATGTGTCGCTATAGAAAACGGACTTCCTTGTTTGTTTTTTTTTTTTTATTTGTACATTTTGTATGTTTATAAATTCAAAGAACATAGAAAGAATTATATATTTTTCATAAAATCTTTGCGTTATGACGCCATTTCTCACAGAACTCTCACGGAAAGCATGAATTGTATTTACGGATTTGTATAATTGGCTTTTGCCTACGTTAGAAAGTGTGCAGGGGATGGGAGTATTCCCAGGTTGAATCTTCTCTCCTTTCTTCTCAAGAGGATGCATCTCACACGCTCGTCAGACTGTGTCTGTGCTCCAGTTTGAGACAATAGATTCTGGGACACCTACGTGTTACTTTTGGAAGTGACACCTACCATTCACTCAAACTGAGAAACTCCATGGCAGCTCTGGGCTAAACTGACATTTGGTGGAAGCCTGGAAAGACATGACCATATTTGGAGGACAAAGGGCCAGCCCATCTGGTGTAAAGACTGTTTTTATTAATAAACTGTAAGACTGTTATTTCTATAACTGGGCAACGCAGCAATGTAAAAGTTTTAAAATGTAAAGGTAATTTTTGTTGCTTTAAAACAAGATGTCGTGGCTGTCCATAGCATGTATGGGACAGAAACGGCAGGAAAATGTGAATCATGGGAAAAATACATATGGCGGAACGTAAAAAATGAATGAAAATATGCTCTATGATGATATGTACACATAACTAAAATTGTGGGATGTTGGGTGAAGCAGTTCTCACTAAATAGCGCAAAAAAATATTAGAAGGGCGAAACAAAGTCCTACAAACTTGGGAGTTGGACTTACATGTTCTGTCTGAAATAGGCAATCTGCCTATGTAATTTGCAAAAGTGTCACAACTGTAAAAAGGAGCAAATTATGTCTAAATTGATTTTTGGCAAAAATGACTGTGGGATGGCTTTGCACCTCATAAAAACACAACCCCATAAACCAGTGGTATTCAAACTGTGGGGTGCGACCCCCCCAGGGGTCCGCGGGTGCATCCCTGGGGGGCACTAAGAGCTCAGCATGAAATATAAAAATAAAAGAAAATGTTTTATTTAGATTGGAAGAAATAGGCAGGGGTGGCTCACATGGTCAGGCAGAAGCATGAAACTGTCTCAGGCAACAATGAAAAAGTGGGCCGCAGTTGTAAATGTATATTCATTCCTTTAGTCACAGACTGGGCCTCATTACAACTATGGCGGTATGGTAACAACGGTGCCGGTAAGCTATCGGCACCGTTGCTACCGTACCGCCATAGTACGAGTTGTGCTCGCGGGTGCCTGACAGCCCGCCAGGTCTGACCTGGCAGGCTGTGCGGCACCCGCGAGCACAGCTCATCGGATGCACCAGCACAGTTATTAACGGTGCCAGTGCATCCGAGCTCCCCATTCCCATTGAGCCCTATGGAGTTCCTATGGGTCTCAAATGGGAATGGGGATCTACCGGTACCGGCACCCGCGAAAGGGCAATTATCAGGTCCGCCTAACTCGGCATGACCTGGTAATTGCCCATTCGCGGGTGCCGGACCTGGATGCAACTCCGGCGGCAGCCGTGCCGGTTTTACCAGCACAGCTACTGCCAGGGTTGTAATGAGGCCCACTATTTCAGTAGTACCCAAGGGGGTGCTTTGTGTTAAAATGTAAGTAAATTGTGATATATTCAGCAACAATGGTCAAAATTACTAACTGTATAGTTAAGTAACTCATCAAACTGGTCCACATTGGCCAAAATGGTGGGCCATTTTGACTGGCCCACACTAGCATTTTACATTTTTTGGTACAGGCATTGCCCTATAGGTCAGTTCGAGCATGGTGGCTCATCCATAATGGCGAGGGGGCACCCACCCAGTGGCCCCTCACCCATTATGGAGGAGCTAAGGAGCCATCCCAGTGAAACAGTGAGCACTACCTGAGCTGCTTTTTCCAGCTGATGGAGTGCTCCTGGGCTGGCTGAACTGTCAACGGGAAACACTGTTTCCCTTTGACAGTTCAGTTTAGTTCCCCAGCCACACATGCTCACTGAGCCATGCAAGTGCTGGGGCGTTTTGCTTCGCCAGCATTGCATAGCTCATTGGAAATGCTGGCTAGGGCACTGCATGTCTGTATGTCCGAGGGGGGAGCTCCTGCGCACATACGGACAGAGCAGCCTGGAGCTGGGCGTTTCAGCACCCAAATGCAGGCCAATGCAGAAGGTACGTTTATGTTCATTGTTTTTATTTAAACATGTGCATGGATGCGTGTATGCTTATGTTATGAGTGAGTGTATGGTGATGGATGAGCGTGTGAATGATAGAGTGATTGCTGCATGAATGTGCAGTGACTTGCATACACACATAATCATGTTGATTGTGTTAGGTCCAGTGGGGTCCAGTAAAAAATGTCATGCCTGCCCCCTGGACCCCCCAGCACCAATTGCAAACTGTTTCGCTATTTACCAATTATTTTGTTAAAATTATGCTCTGCAATGCAACATTTTAACCCATTATTTTAAAAAAATTCACAGGGGCAAACCCCCCCGAACCCACCTTTATTGGTTCGGGCTCCCTCACTATGCTCGATCGCTATGGCATTTTTGGGGGAAATAGTTATGCCCCTCCACTTAAAAAAATCACCAGCCGCCACTGGCCCTCAGACTGTGTTGGGAACGGGATCGGGGGAAACCAGGGACTATGGTGGGAGCACAATGGGCAGGAACCATGGTATAGTGGTGGGAGCAGAGTGGGGAGAGCCCAGGGTGTGTTGTGGGGTGGGGAGAGACCAGGGACTGGGTAGGAGTGGATTGAGGGAGCCCAACGACTGTGATGGGAGCAGGTGATGGCGCGCAATACATACTGTCCATTTGGCATTTCTGGGGGGTCCCGACCTGCCCAAATTTTACTCAGGGGGGCCCCAGACAAAACGTTTGAAGACCACTGACATAAACTGAGCCCCCTCCTTGAGGAGGCGACCAACATGGGCTGACCTATCTGGCTCTGAGGGGTAGGTCTAGCTTAGTTCTGCCCAACAATAAACCCTGTGATGTCACCCGTCTTATAAATAAGGGGGGAAGATCACAGGAGGGGACACACTTCACTCTGCAAGAATCCAGACCCCACTGCCAGAAAAGTGATAGCTGATCCAGGCCTTCCTATCCAGGCAGAACCACCCTCAGCACTAAACCCCACAATAAAATCCCACTAACTTCAGGGAGAAAGGGGAAAGGTGGCTGAGCCCGCTTTGGGATTCTCCAGTGCTGCCTGCTTGCCCTACTTAACCACTCCATCCAGCTGAGGCGGCGCTGTGCTGTGACCAGACCTTTGCCCAGCTGTCTTTTGCCAGGAAAGTCCGCCGTGCGGTGACCAGAGCCTTTGAGTCTAGAACCCGGTTGGCTGTCCCACATCCCCAACTTTAGCACTGATTGTGAGTATTTTCCCATTCCCTAATGACACATAGCCTACCCTATCTTGATACCTTGTGTTGTTTCCACCCTCTAAGTAATCCCATCCATACCCTGATAATTTGGCTAAAATAGTCTGAATTCTCTGTGCATCCTGTCCTTGATCTTCTAGTGTTAGCGCAATTCTTCCATTCATTTCTGTCTTGCATAGATCCCAAGTCATATTTTGAATAATTTAAGTAATTCCCACATAGAGCTGAACGTGGGGTGAAAAGGTTAAGTTGCAAATTAACCTTGGAGCGTAGTCTTGATAATCTAGTTTAAGTAAAACTTGTCCTTTTCTTTCCCACCCGATTTCTCTTTTAACTGCTTTATTTTGCCAAAACTGAATCTCCTTCCATATTGAAAATCTCATCCAATTATTCAGCTAGAGTCACTCTTTCACTTCTATATGATCCCTGTGATGTGCATCTAGCCCCCAGCCTATAAACCGCATTCCGATTCTGTCTAATTCCCCCATTTGGTTTTTTAAAACTGTTTTGACATTTACAACTGCAAAAGAGAAACATGGGTTAATGACAGCACATTGTTCAACCTTCCCCATTTCCAAAATGTACTTCATGTGTGTTTGCATCATTTTCAGGTGAGTTTTGCTGCCGTTTTATATATTAGGGTAGCATTCCGGCCCGTTCAGGGTACTTTTTCGTGTGAAAATGTAGATTTTGGTCAGAAATGGGTTAATGACAGCACATTGTTCAACCTTCCCCATTTCCAAAATGTACTTCATGTGTGTTTGCATCGTTTTCAGGTGAGGTTTGCTGCCGTTTTATATATTAGGATAGCATTCCGGCCCGTTCTGGGTACTTTTTCGTGTGAAAATGTAGATTTTGGTCAGAAATGGGTTAATGAGAGCATATTGTTCAATGTTCCCCATTTCCAAAAAGTTCTTCATGTGTGTTTTGCTGCCGTTTCATATATTAGGGTAGCATTCTGGCCCGTTGTGTGATTTTGGCTGCACTGTGTTTTTACTTTCAAGTTGCTTTTTGAACTATATGCCCTTTGTTGGTACATTGCCTTGTAGTTGCTAGTGATGTTACATCCCTGATACTCTGATAAGTCATATTTATCTCATTTATTTAACCGCACGCAAATTCATTATTGACCAATTCCGAGTGTCATTTTCTGCAATTGCAAAGGGTTTTTGCCTCTTATTTTGTGAGGGAAGGTCGGATTTTGATTCTACCTAATATCCTTGACTCCTTGCTGATCCTTTCTATCCACTCAAAATTCGATTAATTGGTGTTTGAGGGAGGATTGCAGGGGGAAATATTAACGTGGGTGCTATCTACCCGATTAGAAAAATTGCTCCTATTCATTTGTGCTTTGGATATGTTCTTGTGGAATGTCAACCAAGTGTATTTCATTAATTCACATTGTAATTATCGCCCATTGGTGATTGCTGCCCAATATTCAAACTGTGATTTTCTTTGAATTTAAATGAAATAAATATTGTATTACCACCCACCGGCCTAGTTCATTGTCCATTGTTCCCCGGGGTATTTGTAAAAGGGGGTGTGAGACGGGTTGGGTGCCAGCTCAGTTTGAATTCATAGAAAATAAAGAAAAAGTATTCTAATTGAGCACTAACTCGTAGGCTAGGGGCAAGAGTCCTGGTCCGGTGTGTGACGCCTGATTTGAATCCTTAACAATTTGGAGGCTCGTGCCGGGAATTGGGATTGTGTATTCACCCCTGACAGCTTAACACAGCAGGCTAACCTTCAAGGTAGTGATATCTGTGTGGTTGAAACACTGTGTTACACTGTAGAAATCATCTCCCCAAAACAAAGACCCTAAGTATCAGGCCTGTGTTTAAAAGTAAAGCTAAATCAACCCCAAAATAGACAAAAAGCAACAGAATACAGATTACCCTTATAGAAATAAATTAATAAAGAAAGAACACTTTCTAAAAATGGCCACAGTAGAGATCAACATGGCTAGGGATCACCTTCTGCACAAATTATTTGTCAGAGGGGAATGGCAGCAGCAAGATGAGAAAGTCTGGCTAGAAGAAATGATGCAACGGGTCACCGCCAAGGACGTGGCAGGACGATGGCCTATTACATCAAGCATTGAGCGAGTTGTCCACGACTCTGAAAATTAAAAAGGAGCAGATTAAAATTGTCAGAATCACGGCCTACATGTATCTCCATATGGGAGTGTTGCGGGCAAAGCATGAAGAAAATAGAACTCTTGTGCAAAAATAAATCTGAACTCTTAACTCCAATCTAGACTGAGCTAAAATTAGTGGAACAAAAATTGCAAAAGAGCCAAGATTCTGAGGTCCAAGCTGAGAACTACATTAAACAGTTGAAAGAGGACTTGGCTCTACAACAACAGAATAAATCTGACCAAGAGGCCCAATTAGATGCATTGAAAGAGGAGTGTCAGGAAATGGTTGACTCTCTGGAAGAGGGTCAGCAGAAGCTGAACCACCAAATAAAATATAACAGGGCCTGTTCAGAGCAGATGATCGCTTTACAAAAACAGGTTGACGAATTGGAAGAGGAGAATAATAAATTAATTAGTAAAGAACTCCACCTCCAAACAGAATTTAATCAAGAACGCCAGAAATTATATGCTATCAAGCAACAAAGGGGTGACCTGGCTGAACAGAGGGGCACCCTAAATCAGGATAAAGATGCCTTATGTCAGGAAGTAAGCAACCTAAAAACAGATTTACAGGAAAGAGAGTTGGGGCTCCAGAAACTAAATGAACTCAAAATAGAATACGGAAAGCTGTTGGAGCACAACTACAGTGTAACTGAACTCTACGAATAAGAAGGGAATTTTCAGAACCAACTCATGCCTTATGACCACGCATAGAAATTCATAGGGTAAGTGAAATACATTTTGTATCAAACAAAAACTTTTGAATAGCTAGGATGTTGCAATAATTTGTTCCTCCATATCTTCAGGCGAACGTTATATCACGAAGGAATAGGGTGACTACAATAACTTGGTGTCTCACTTCTACCACGATATTCTGACATTAACATTTCATGGTAACTTTTAATACTAATGACACAACCAATTATGGAGTACTGTCACGTGACCCATTTAGGATAGCTTTCCCATTAGAACATGGTGAAATAACTAATTGGCAAATATCACTGTTTGCATCCTTACTATGCCACTATCAGGCGGTGTATGTTGAACAATCCAGCCAGGTCACTCCCTAATTAGGTTTTTTTTTTAGACTCAAACACCAAGATGATAATTCTATTATTAATTAGACATTCAACTAACAATTGGAGCAGTAATGCCACGCTTCTAAAATAAATTACCTCTGTCTTTGTTTTCCTGCTCCTGACATACCCTCATTGGATGAACATGTTAGGGGTATGTACTGTTGTAATACAATCATTGTATCTTTTCATTTAAACTTTACCTGATTTTGTTTTGTTTTTCTTTTAAAGTTATTTACGTTTTGGTGCCATTTTTATTTGTTTTATTTTTGTACCATTATGCAAAATGGGAAATGAATAATTATGAATGCACATTATGTTCACCATACTTTACGTAATATTCCTGTGAATACTTTGGAATTGATGTAACCATGACTGATGCGTCTGCCTTGAGGACGACCCAAAGGTCGAAACACGTGTCGGCTGACCACCATAACACAGAATTAATAAAGAAACATTACCACTAAAGTTTCTTGGCAAAACAATGTTTTTGTGTTAATTTGATTTCTAATGACATTATTATTGCATAATTATCAAAAAGGCAGAGCGCAGTAACTCCATACCCAACCCAACTTTAGCACTCACTATATATCAGGTCCCTACGGGTGGGCTTTGGGGGTGAGTATGCAGCTTGCCATTAGATTTAACCTTTGGAGACACACCAGTGTACTTCAACAAAGAGCGTACCCATGCCCAGCAATTTTCTGTTGCAAAATGGATATGAAAGCACAAAAAGGAAAGAAATTAAATGGCAGCCCAGGATGTCCGGGGTAGGAAGTGAGGAATGGCATAGGGGGAGGGGGTGGTTCAAGCGGAGAAAACTACCTATGGTAGTCTCCAGTCTCCTGCACTGCCCAGACGCCTCACGCTGGATACAGTCTTACGGGGTTGGGTGGGCTGTTGGCGCCAATGGGGGGGGTTGTCTCAATCTGTTCTATTGTTTCTATTATTGTAATGTTTATTCTGTTTACATTACTTTGGGTTTGTTATTTTGAACAAAAAGATTTAAATAATTTAAGGAAGAGCTGATAGGAAAAAGGGCAAATGGCTCTCCCATCAGCCTTTTAAGGCTGGTCCGGTGACTCCCTGTTCTACCGCCAGCCAATCCTATCATGTGGGGGCGGGACAAGAAGTCCGTGGCTGCAAAGGTGTGGGTGGACCCAGCACGCACCGTAGGCTGCATTTCTTTCCCTTTATCGCTTCCATTCCGTTTTGTTTTTCGCACGATTAGGTGTGGTGGGCAGCCATGATGGGGTCCAATTTAGGTCTGTGGTGTCTGCTGGGTACCGGCCCTGAACGAGGGTCAGGCTGGTGCTCCCGTTTCTGCTTGGGCCGGCCTGAGCCTCGCCAGGCTCGCCCACCTCTATGAACCTCTACCCCTTGCTATCGTGCCATATTTTACTCGAGTCATTTGACCAGTTTGCAATCCAGTCTTTACTTCCAGTTAAACTGGTGGCAGGATTTTTCCAGGTGCTCTGATTGGGGTAATTTACAAAGAACCCCCTGCCCTCGTGAAAGGCATACCATTGTATATACAGTGTCCATCTGCTCTTTTCTGCTTCAAGGCACCAATAGGGAACTAGCTGTTAATCCTAGCTGTCAAATATGCCAGTTTCTCTACTGTGCTTGCTTCTGTCACTGGTTACTCACTGTGGGTTCTCCCTGGTTACACCCTAACACAGCACTCCCCTCTGAGGTGAGGAATAGGTCACGGCAGTCTAACCAATACAATTCTGTGATGTCACAGCACATGACCCGAGAAGGCAGGGAAATGCAGACCCCTTTCTCCCAGCCTATAACGCTTAAGGGAAAAACAAAGGTGCAATAAAAGCAGGTCCTGGCAAGCCCCACAATGATGACGGGGCAATATACGGGTGGTCCGGCAGCCGCTTATTATGCCCCTGACCTGTTGAAATATACTGGAACTGATCCACAACCTTCCTGGATGACATCTGGAATCACTGCCATTCCCAAATCAATTCCACCTATTGCAAAAGCACACTGGTGTATTCTGGTCCTCGTATGTTTTGTACGTCATATTTTTTGGGCTTTATGATGAGGGATAACCATAACACACAGATTTGTCAAATGTGGGTCAATACATTATTAAATAGAGCAGGTTGTTTGGGTGTTATGCTATAGGGCCCAGCGGATTCACTCTAGAAATAGAGGGCAACCAGACGTGGACTCCCTGCTCACTGTGCTTAGAGAGGCTCAGCTTCACCTCACTGATGATGCCCAACAAGGCTGAAACACGTGTATGGGGTTGCTGATGGTACTCTTGTTTAGAGAGGAATTGCCATAGCATTTCGGTGCTGGACTGCCCTTGTGGGCGGGAAAAAGACTGATATGCAAATGGGTATTTCCCATCTGTGAAGGTACAGTGAGCAAAAAGCAATGGCTGCGAACTGTCAATGTGGTTGATAACCACTGAACAGGTTATCATGCCTTGTTCTTTCGAGAGAGGGGCGCCTGCTACCTTTTTTGTATTTTTGAAAGGAACTTGGGGTTGGTCACCCTTGGTTACCTGGGGGCAACCAGACGTGGACTCCCTGCTCACTGTGCTTAGAGAGGCTCAGCTTCACCTCACTGATGATGCACAACAAGGCTGAAACACGTGTATGGGGTTGCTGATGGTACTCTTGTTCAGAGAGGAATTGCCATAGCATTTCCGTGCTGGACTGCCCTTGTGGGACAAAGACTGATATGCAAATGGATATTTCCCATCTGTGAAGGTACAGTGAGCAAAAAGCAATGGCTGCGAACTCTCAATGTGGTTAATAACCACTGAACAGGTTATCATGCCTTGTTCTTTCGAGAGAGGGGCGCCTGCTACCTTTCTTGTATTTTTGAAAGGAACTTGGGGTTGGTCACCCTAGGTTACCTGGGGGCAACCAGACGTGGACTCCCTGCTCACTGTGCTTAGAGAGGCTCAGCTTCACCTCACTGATGATGCCCAACAAGGCTGAAACACGTGTATGGGGTTGCTGATGGTACTCTTGTTCAGAGAGGAATTGCCATAGCATTTCGGTGCTGGACTGCCCTTGTGGGCGGGACAAAGACTGATATGCAAATTGTATTTCCCATCTGTGAAGGTGCAGTGAGCAAAAAGCAATGGCTGCGAACTCTCAATGTGGTTAATAACCACTGAACAGGTTATCATGCCTTGGTCTTTCGAGAGAGGGGCGCCTGCTACCTTTTTTGTATTTTTGAAAGGAACTTGGGGTTGGTCACCCTAGGTTACCTGGGGGCAACCAGACGTGGACTCCCTGCTCACTGTGCTTAGAGAGTCTCAGCTTCACCTCACTGATGATGCCGAACAAGGCTGAAACACGTGTATGGGGTTGCTGATGGTACTCTTGTTCAGAGAGGAATTGCCATAGCATTTCGGTGCTGGACTGCCCTTGTCGGCGGGACAAAGACTGATATGCAAATGGATAGTTCCCATCTGTGAAGGTACAGTGAGCAAAAAGCAATGGCTGCGAACTCTCAATGTGGTTAATAACCACTGAACAGGTTATCATGCCTTGTTCTTTCGAGAGAGGGGCGCCTGCTTCCTTTTTCTGTATTTTTGAAAGGAACTTGGGGTTGGTCACCCTAGGTTACCTGGGGGCAACCAGACGTGGACTCCCTGCTCACTGTGCTTAGAGAGGCTCAGCTTCACCTCACTGATGATGCCCAACAAGGCTGAAACATGTGTATGGGGTTGCTGATGGTACTCTTGTTCAGAGAGGAATTGCCATAGCATTTCGGTGCTGGACTGCCCTTGTGGGCGGGACAAAGACTGATATGCAAATGGATATTTCCCATCTGTGAAGGTACAGTGAGCAAAAAGCAATGGCTGCGAACTCTCAATGTGGTTAATAACCACTGAACAGGTTATCATGCCTTGTTCTTTCGAGAGAGGGGCGCCTGCTTCCTTTTTCTGTATTTTTGAAAGGAACTTGGGGTTGGTCACCCTAGGTTACCTGGGGGCAACCAGACGTGGACTCCCTGCTCACTGTGCTTAGAGAGGCTCAGCTTCACCTCACTGATGATGCCCAACAAGGCTGAAACATGTGTATGGGGTTGCTGATGGTACTCTTGTTCAGAGAGGAATTGCCATAGCATTTCGGTACTGGACTGCCCTTGTGGGCGGGACAAAGACTGATATGCAAATGGATATTTCCCATCTGTGAAGGTACAGTGAGCAAAAAGCAATGGCTGCGAACTCTCAATGTGGTTAATAACCACTGAACAGGTTATCATGCCTTGTTCTTTCGAGAGAGGGGCGCCTGCTACCTTTTTTGTATTTTTGAAAGGAACTTGGGGTTGGTCACCCTAGGTGGTTACCTGGGGGCAACCAGACGTGGACTCCCTGCTCACCGTGCTTAGAGAGGGTCAGCTTCACCTCACTGATGATGCCCAACAAGGCTGAAACACGTGTATGGGGTTGCTGATGGTACTCTTGTTCAGAGAGGAATTGCCATAGCATTTCAGTGCTGGACTGCCCTTGTGGGCGGGACAAAGACTGATATGCAAATGGATATTTCCCATCTGTGAAGGTACAGTGAGCAAAAAGCAATGGCTGCAAACTCTCAATGTGGTTAATAACCACTGAACAGGTTATCATGCCTTGTTCTTTCGAGAGAGGGGCGCCTGCTACCTTTTTTGTGTTTTGAAAGGAACTTGGGGTTGGTCACCCTAGGTTACCTGGGGGCAACCAGACGTGGACTCCCTGCTCACTGTGCTTAGAGAGGCTCAGCTTCACCTCACTGATGATGCCCAACAAGGCTGAAACACGTGTATGGGGTTGCTGATGGTACTCTTGTTCAGAGAGGAATTGCCATAGCATTTCGGTGCTGGACTGCCCTTGTGGGCGGGACAAAGACTGATATGCAAATGGATATTTCCCATCTGTGAAGGTACAGTGAGCAAAAAGCAATGGCTGCGAACTCTCAATGTGGTTAATAACCACTGAACAGGTTATCATGCCTTGTTCTTTCGAGAGAGGGGCGCCTGCTACTTTTTTTGTATTTCTAGAAATAGTATAGGATGTTTGTACTAAAGGTGTCAGGGTTTTTTTAAACATACTTGCCAACATGATCCATTCCATTCTGTAGGTGCTTCTCCAGTCTGGGGTTTTCTTTGAATTGTGGGACTTGTTGTATGAGTTTTATAATGGGAATAGAAAAACTACAAGTCCCAGAAAGTAAAGAAAAAACCTGAACTGGATAAGCACCTACAGATTGGAATGGATCATGTTGGCAAGTATGTTTTAATTAAACATGACTCAATGGTCTAACTAAGAGAAGGCTACTCTTCCCTAGGAACCCTAACTACTACACAACTTTAGGGTCATGGTGCCCTGTATGCTTCTTGGCTCAGTCTCAGAGTTATAAAACCAAGCTTGCTTCTCGACTTTTCCATCTCAGTTTTATAGCACCCAGCTTGTTACTTGATATCCCCTTCTGGCAAGTTAGGCTCGCATATTGTCCCCCTCTAACCCTGGCTTGCCTTCCCAGCAAGATGACGATATCTTTTACTCACTCCTACCAGCAGTTATTTATTTGCCCTTGGGTAGGGTTTTTGAACAGCTGTTCTATAACCCAACAGCCTTAGGTCGCCCTTGTGGGCTAAGGTCTCCTCTGGTCTTGATTGATGGCTGGTCTCCTCAGAGTGCCTGCGATGTGACCATCAACAGACTCTCTTCTCCTCACCTGGTGCCGCCATTTTCTGAGATAAAGCCCTCAACAGGCTCTTGGCTCTCGCTCCTTCTCTGTGTCTGGCCTCTGCAAGTGTCCAGAGTAAAGCCTTCAGAGGTCTTTTGACTCCCCTCAACAAGCACTTGGCTCTCGCTCCTTATCAGTGTCTGGGCTATGCAGTGTCCAGAGTAAAGCCTTCAGAAGTCTTTTGACTCTCCATCAACAAGCACTTGGCTCTCGCTCCTTCTCAGTGTCTGACCGCTGCCATTGTCCAGAGTAAAGCCTTCAGAAGGCATTTGATTCACCCTCAACAGGCTCTTAGCTGCCCTGTTGTGAAGGGGGACGATCTTCCCACACGCCCAAGCAGTTCAGAATAAGGCAAAGGCCATGAAATGTGATATAAGAGACACGGAGGAAGAGAATGCTCATAAAGGCCTTTATACAATCATATTATTGCATGCTTTGTAGACACAAAACACTGAAGATGCAATGTCTGTGACCATGCAGGAGAACACAGCCGTGCTCTTACATAAAGAGCTTTATCCACTATCCATCCCAGCCATGGGATACACAAACCCAACATATGTGCCCACCCCAGCTACTGTCCCACCTCCCTACAGCCTAGCACTGAATGCTATCCCGCCCCAGGATAGTAAGGTTTAGAAGGAGCTAGAAGAGGCATTGGAAGCTACGCAGGCAGAATCTGCTCGATTGAGGGTGACAAAGGAGGGGGTAGGAAAGAAGGCTGGTGATGGGCGTGCAGGAAGTACATGATACGAGACAGTGAGGTCTGACAGGGAATCAGACTGAGAGTAGAGGGAAGACAAATGGGATACTATGGATGAGATGGAGGACGATGAGGGGGATGTGCAGCAGGGGCCAGAGGTCAAGCCGCAAATGTAAAGTTTTGTGGGGACCACGGTTAAGGAATAGGTTTGGTTGGGTGGCAGTGGCAAGGAAAAGGGGAAGCATTGGACGAAAAGAAGGGAGGAGTACAGGTACCCAGATGCCGTTGTTGCATAAAGGCCTAGGCAGGACGCACTATATGTCCTGGGTGGAAATGGATAAGAATAATTTGATTAAGCTTGTCCCGCCCCTTACTGCTGGGGCTGGAAAGTGGATCTAAGCAGACAGCAGGGATCCCCTTTGCTGTGGGGGATATGAAGAAGCAGCAAAAACAGCAACATATCTTCCAGTGCCACAGGTCTCTGAGTATCCTGTATTGGCACAAACTACTGAACAGTTGCCAACACTGTACAATACATTGCCAATTACCCACGTGATTGAGTTAGAGGGCCGAGTTCCACAAGAAGAGAAAGAACTTTTGGTAAAAATGGTGTAAACAGTTCCCGACCAATCTGTTATGGAGCCAAGAAATACCTAGGAAAGCGGTTATGCCACATGAGATATTGCTGGTCGCATTAGACTAGTTACATCATCCATCACACATTTCCAAGCAGCACATTGCAGCAGACATTCAGGAGGGGTGGTTAGCCCCCAACCTATTGGAGAACTTGACAAAAACGGGTGTACGTTGCATTACGTGTCAAAGTTACAATAAAGGGCTTACATTGAGAAGAACTATCAGAGGCACCTTGCCCCACCCTACTGGGCTGTTCTGCGAACTACACATTGATTTTGCAGACATGGGTAAGAGGTGCAATGGATCTTGTTACCTCATTTTGGTTGTGTGTCCCTGCTCACGATGGGTGGAGGCGGGATCTTGTGCACATCCAGATGTTAAATGTGCCACAAAATGTTAGGTGCATGACGTTTTTCCTCGATAGGGCGTGTGTGATGTATTACGATCAGATAATGGCACACATTTCTTCAATGAACTTTTTAAAGAGGTTTCGGCATTACTGGGCATCAAGCATCGGATGTGCATCATTTACCATCCCCAGACCAACGGGGCCATAGAACGGATCAACAGCCTATTGAAAAGCAAGTTGTCAAAGCTGTGCACCACATTGAAGAAAAATTGGGTGCATTGTTTACCACTTGCATTATTCAGTCTGCACACACAGCCCTGCAAGGAACACCACTTGTCACCCCATGAGGTGGTAACAGGGCACTGTATGCACACGCCACGTTCCCCTGTTAGATGAGCATCAGACGCTCACAGGGCAGCGCCCATCTTGGGGGAGGAATTTAGCAACTATTTGTCCACCCTAACGAAGGCTACAAAATGTGTCTTTCAACAGATTGCAACTCCCCGGACTGAGGAAGCACCCCCTCTGAAATTGTTCCCCGGCGACTGGATATATATTAAGAATTCTGTGCACCAGTGGAGTGAGCCCAGATATAACGGTCCTTTCCAGGTCATATACGCCACTTCGCTTGCTGTCAAAGTTAAGGTGCAAAGGTATTGGGTGCACCTGTCTGATGTCCACAAAGCACCCCAAGGCCCAGAGCACATACCGAACCGGTAAAGAGCCCCCACCCATAGCACCCACAGCCCCCATCTCAAGTGCTATGTCCCCCCTTTAAACGGCTGAGACAATATACTCCAATATCCCAATATCCTCATTCCAGCACCACCCAAAACTGCTGCACATTACATTTACACAGGGAGTGCACTCTTTCGCATCCAGTGTTTGTGGAGACCGTACTTGAAATTGCAAGGAGTAACGTACGCAGTGAGCAGGTGGCAAGAAACATCAATGAGTTGTGCGGCGGAAGGGCTACTGGGATTCGGAGACAAAGGGCCTCATTACGACCCCGGCGCTAATGGGTTAACGGCGCCGTCAAAGGCTGCGGCGCCGTTTACCTATTAGCGCCTAATTACGAGGTCCCTTTGCGGGACCCGACCTTAACGGCTGGTGTAGACCAGCCGTTAAAGTAGGGACCCGCAAAGGGACCTTGGTACTAATTACGGTGCCGCAATTTGCGGCACTGTACTTAGCGTCTTCCCCATTCCCATTGAGCCCTATGGGGCAAAAATGGGAATGGGGAAGGGCCATGGAGGAAGGGGGAATTACCGCCCCGCCATCCTTGTAATGGGGTGGTAATTCCCCCTTTCTCCATGGCGGAGTCGGTAACTTACCGGCATGGACCATGGTGCTAATAGCACCATGGTCTTCCGCCAGGGTCATAATGAGGCCCAAAGTGTTGGCCCGAATGAATGCAGCATGTGCTCCATTCTGGAACAAACATATTGCCAAATTGAGATGGATCGAAGCATCGGAGAAGCCACTAAAAGTGCAGCTGCAAGAGACTTATGAACTATGTTTTTATAATGAAGGAACTGTCTTTGTAGGGGCCAACCAATGAGGCAATACAACCCTGCTCATTCCAGACCTCAAAAAAGGCACTGCTACAGTAATGGACTACTATTCAATGTTTGGACAGCAGGCATTCTTGCACCTCCCACCATCCTGGAGGGGCTACTGCTCACTGGCCACGGTGCACTCAACGCTTCTCGTGATCCCTGAAGACCACCTCGCAGTTGGGTCCAAGATCTTGCTTGCCCCAACTCCAGCTCAACACTAGGGGAGCCTACGAGAAGCCTGTTGCAGCCCCCCCCCATCTTCTGTATCTTACCTGAAAAACAAAAGAATGAGAAATTGTGCAGGAAACGAACATCAAACTACTTGTCTCAACAGTCATCTCAACTGCTCAAAGGAATACCACATGAATATAGACTGTTTAGCAAAGAAGAAACCTTTTTTGCATCACTATTACTGCCTGGGGTTCAAACAGCTGCAAATGTCAAGTGGCTACAAATTGTGAGATGGGAGGTCATACAGCTGGCAAATGAAACGGAACACGGTTTCAATGCAATCAAGGTCGAGATACATGCCATAAGACTGATGACCCTCCAGAACTGATATGTGCTCGACCTAATCATGGCGATGGAAAGAGGGGGTTGCCGCAAAATTGGCAATTCTTGCTGCACATTTGTGCCTCCAAATGACGCAGAGAACAGCTCCCTGATGCAAATAATAGAAGCACTGCACTCCCTCAGATCGCACATGCAAACTCAAGCTGGCATACACAGCAATAATTGGTTTGACAACCTTTTTCCTGGGCACCATCCTGGATGGGGGATTGCGAAACTACTAGTACCAGAGATAGCGTTTGTGTTGGTCCTTTTCTGCACCTGCCAGCTAGGACTCTGATGTTGCGCTAAAGCAGTACCTAATGGTGCCATGATGATGGTTTCAATTGGGGTATGAAATGCACCTCGCAGTACAAAAGACAGTGCTGCTCTAACAGATGACCCAAATAAACCATGCATCATTACAATGGAGCTGCGCTTGCACCCCCCTCCCCCAGCACTATCACTGCTCCCCCACCTGACCCCAAGCATTGCAAAGAACATTGGGTTGTTTTAGCAGGTGATGGGGGATGTATATATATGACTTGCACCACTGAGGAGTATGCCCAAGCGGGCCAGAGTTTGCGTCATGTATGTAGAGCATGGGTTCCAAAAGAGGGATCCCCACCTTACTTAGAAGCTGAGAGATTGAAAGAGGAACGCTGGCAGAGGACAAATAAGGGTGAGCTTATTGGGGAATGTGTTGATGTAGCATTAACAAAGGGGGGAATGTTGGGACGAGGGAACTATCTACGCACATCCCCCATGCAGTTCAGAATAAGGCAAAGGTCATGAAATGTAATATAAGAGACAAGGGTGAAAGGGGTGCTCCTAAAGGCCTTTATTCAATCTTATTATTGCATGCTTTGTAGACGTAGTGCACATCTGGGAACAAACACCATCTTAAATATTGGCAGCCATATTGGAACACAAGGTGCAAATGCGGCGCAGCAGCCAGCATCACAGGTCTAGGCCGCAAACATGAGGAAGTTTGTACCCTGGGCATTGATGAGAAAGGCCACAGCCACAGAGATCCATAAACCCTCATTGGGCCTCATTCCGAGTATGGAGGTAGTCATGGCGCAATTTGCGCCATGACTACCTCCCATACCGTTACCGACTGCGACCTGGTTCAATGGGGACTTTCCGGTCCATTCCAACCCTGGAGGGACCGGTAAGTCCCCATTGAAAAATCCATTCCCCATTCCCATTTGAGCCCCCATAGTGCTCAATGGGAATGGGGAAGTAGCTAATAACGGTACTGCAATTTGCGGTACAGTTATTAGCTCCGAAGTCCCTTAACGGGTCCCGTCCATAACGCCTGGTCAGACCAGGCGTTAAGGGAGGGACCCGCTAAGGGACGTCGGAATAGGGCGCAAGGGATTACTGGCACCAGTCTCCTTAACAGTGCCCGGTATCCCTTTGCACCCAACTCGGAATGAGGCCGATTGTCTTAAAAGTTGGCAGGCTTTGTGCTCTGGGAAGAATGTGCCCTGCAAGGCCACAGGAGGAGCGTTGAGCATCTTTGTGTAACACAATCTCACAGGAAGCAGGGCACGGGCCACCGACCCCCACCAAACCCAACTCTATGCTACAGCACCCAAATGCCCTAGCGTTAAGACCCCTCAATTACAAGGTACCAGCCAGTCTCAGACCACTGATCATGAACCTGTTAGACCCCCGATTGATCAAGAAAGATCAGAAAGCAGGATTTTCTGCCTTCACTTCTGGGTCATGTGATTTGTGCTGAAGGGTGGAGGGAGGGATACAATTATAGCTCAGAATGAGGGTGGGAGGCCTTGAAGAGATGCCGGCCTGTCTGGGATAGAGAGAAGTTTGTGAGTTAGTATGACCTCAGCTTTTACCCGGGGCCCATGTCTGCTTGTACCAGGTTCACTGCTGCATAGATAGAGATGTATTGTTTATGTTGCACATAATTGCCAATTAGCCGTCACCTCATGACCGATGACGACTGCGGTATCGCCCACATGGAAGAAGATGGGCAGCAGGGCCTGGGACCAATGGCCTGGCATCCCCTATGGAGCAGGCAGCCTATGTATAGGATTTCACCAACCAGCCACACAGGTTTCTACTGTATGTAATGATGTCATTGATGACATGATGTACCTTCTTAAAGTGCGGCTCATGCAGATTTTGGCAGAACGTTCAGCAGAAGCAGAGCTCTTATCTGATGTACTTCTATGTTTTAGGAATAAAGTACTTGTTATCCTAAGAGATGTCTTGGGCCTTTTTTCCCAGTGGGTTGCATCTTTTCTGGTGTGAGCATTAAGAGGCTTTACTACAGCCCTTTATAATACTAATTATTATTATAATGTGTTATATACCACCAGAGTGCTACAAAATATTATTACCCATCCAAAATTGGTACTCATTTGAGGGCCTCTGATATCTGAAAGGCTGAGTTGGCCTTGCCAGGATTCGAACCTTCCGCCTGTAGGTCAGAGCAGCGAGCATCCATCCGCTGAACTATTTTACCAGTTTATTCCATCTGTTTAGTGTCCTTGGCGTCCTCTCGTTCCTCTTTTGAGTGACATGCTTATGTTTCAGTGCATTACGTTTTGGTTCCCAAGGAAGATATTAAGTACAGAGGGGAGAGGTGCCACAAAGCCGAATGAGGGAAGGCAGGTACACCACACTCCTCTCCCACTGGAGCAAAGAGGAGCAGGACCAGGATTCGACTGCAAACTAAAAGTGGACCTGGAATTTTTTTTCGAAGTGGCCCTATACTACCATATATTGGAAGCTTTGTAACAAATTATTTACTTCATCCCACTAAACAGAGGCCCATGGTGAAGCGGCCCACTGGCAAATCTCCAGAGTTCCCTGTCAGCCAATCTACTACTGAGCAGTAAATTGGCACAGCAGGCTTTCTCTCCCCTTTTGGACCCGCCTCCCACTCCTTTGTGTTCCCTGGCATATGATGGATATCTGGCAAATGCAAAGAGTGCATGGGCAAATGGTGAAAACAGTTGGCAAATGGTGTGAGTGCCTTGCGTTTGAGGTGACGCCAACCCGTTTAAAGTCAGGGCCTGTGAGTAGCGGATACATGGCAAATTGAGCTTTTGGATGTGATGCTATTAACTGAATATATGAACCCAGTACTTGACAAGTGAGTTGAGTAGCTGAGCATACCATGGCAACACCACATACATCCTAGCAATACTTGCCTTATGTTGTGAGTACCTAGATATAGGATAGGTGTACGTGGCAAAATGAAAAACATGTTCACTATACAAAAGCCTTTAGTACTGGCTTTGCCAATCCTTATTTTAAGACGCAAGGAAGATGGCGTCATACTACAGTTGTTCTTCATATACAAGCTCTTTGTTGCCCAACATAACATTAATAATCACACTTTGGCCTACCCAGAGTTAACCCTTTTTACGGCATCCGAGAGACGAAATAATGCTCTTTTGAAATTCTATATACTCCTCTTTTGGAACCGTCATGTTTCAAAGTGATAAGGATTTCAATCAGGCACACACCCAGGTCTGGCCTAGCATGTAGTACGCAATGAAACCCTTATTTATTTGTGTCTATAAGTTCAATATTCTGAATGATATATCACTTATATCACACCCTTCTCAAAATACCCCCCAGGTGACACTGGATCAGGAATCAGGCTAGTTTGTAAAGGTAAATATTTATTTATTTAATATTCAAATCACACACAATGTCTTATATATATTTATATATATATATATATATATCTCGGGCAGCAATCACCAAGCGGTGACAATACACTTCAAAATAAGTAAAGCAATTGAATTCACTTATGATAATGCAGAATGTAAAACGCAGGAAAAAGAACAGTTTTGGTTTGTGAGTAGATAGCATTTAGGTTAATATTTCCCCCCTGCAAAGTACTTTAAGGCACAAATGAGCACACACAGATGTCAGTAATCAGCAGGTGTTCAGGAATGAAAGACAATGGGCCTCATCACGACTTGGGCGGTACCGGTAACGCTATTAGCGCGGGCGGTATTAGCCCTACCGCCGAACTCCCCGGCGCTAATAGTGCCGGATCACGAATTTGGCGGTAATGTAAGTCCCCATTCCCCACTGAGCCCATTCGGGAATGCCCCATTCCCCATTGGGCTCAATGGGGAATCTCTGCGCTAATACAGCCGGCGGATTTACCGCCGGCGGTAATAGCACGAATTTTCAGCGGATTTCCCCCCAGCTCAGAGCTGGGGCGAAATCCGCCAAAGCCCTGATTCGGCAGACCCTCAAATCCGGCGGTAATAGCGCTACCACCGGATTTAAGGGTTACCGCCGAAGTCGTGATGAGGCCCAATGTCCAGAGTTACAATGCAATCTTCCATACCCAAACAAGAGAGAAAACCGTTTCTTTGAAATAGACACTTTTAAATGACAGGTGAAAATGGCTTTGTGAAACAATGCAAAAGGGTGCAAAAAAGCTAAAATTGATAAAAATTCTTAGGAAAGCAACACTAAACAGGTCCTAACACACATGAGCTACAAGATAAACAACAGTATACACTATAGATCAGGATGGGAGTTGAGAAACACTTTGAATGGGGAAAAGACACGTGAAAACTTTGGAAAACTGCACATTTGCGGCAAAATGTCCCTACGCGATATTTGAAAAACATGGTCAAATACACTGTTCCGTGATGCAGATTTTGGTTGTGGGTGTAGCTATGGGCTTTAGGTATCAGTAAGAGTTGAAATTATGTTTTTATCTATACATTTGAAGAAGTTATGGAGGCTTTAGTGAGAGGCATTTTTGCAAAATAGGCGTGAAAATTAAAACAGAAATTCAGGTATAAAATTACAGATGGGTTTCATTACACTATATTAATGACTATGAAAAAGAGAATGCCACACATGAATCTTCACAGTTACGTGGCAAGCGAACCCTTCACGCGGTGGATTCTCAATTCCTTTCTGGGATTTACTTTAGTTACTCAAAATCACTAATGACTTATAGTTTTGAAACAAATGAGGAAAATCAGCGCAAGAATGGTTTTGACAATACTAGGGTTCTGAAATTAAAGATGGGAGGGGTTGAGATGGGATAAGACAATGCAAATATACTATGGGTCACTGTTCTTCCTAATAATACTTACAGTCCCTTGTGATTAAAATTGGACAGTCACGGTTCTGGTCATGGATTGGGGCAGGTCTACCGGCAGCAGGGCACTTCTGGAGGGATTGAATCAGCGGCGCGGTTCTGGTCAATTTTGGACTGCACCTCAGACTGGATTTTGGATGGGCCCTTCTGGTCACTGGACACGGCAGATTATCAGGATGCAGGTTTCAGCGGGCAAGCCTTAATGGTAGCAAGCCAGACTGAAGCAGAATTATTCTTTTAAGTTTTGGGATGGTTGAATTTGGGCCTAGCTAAACAGAGTTCAGCAATGCTAAAGCCTGGATTCTGCAAATAAATCTGGAGTCAGCTGCAAGGTGAAGAGTTCTGGACAAGATGAAGAAGTCAGGAACAAGACGCTGCGTGGAAATCTGGATGTGTTCTGGAAGCAGTTTGGCCTATGTGGAGTGAAGTTCCTATATTTATACTATCAAATGACATCACCAAGTTTATGGTGTGGGCAGAATTTAAAAACACACCCCCTGGCTGTGAGTGGCCACAGGCACTTGCCTTGTTCTGGTTGGCAGTCAGACCAGAGCTGTCATCTTTATGATGGAATTTAGGAACTCCCACATTGATTTTGAACCGCAATTTAGCTTTCCCATAAATACACATTTTTACAATTATGCCCTCTTCTAAAATCAGACACATACAATGCATTTTTTATGGTTTATCCTGGCGTCCAATTCCCATCTCTGTGAGAGCTGTCTTTCTCATTCTATGGAATTTCATCAATTTTAATCATAACAGTTTGGATTAATAATTTCTAATTCGATACCTGTTATGAAAAATTAAAAGGCACAATGGGCCTCATTAATGGTGTGTGGGAAACAAGTGGTGGTAATTCTGTTACTGCCGCTTTTCCCACACTGCCAAATTATCATTTTGGCAGATTTACAGCCAGTGGTATTACTGTGCGGTAAATCCACCGATTTTCAGAGCAAAAGTTGAGGATTTACATTCAGCTTATTGATGGAGGTAAATTTTCCACTTCACTGCTGAAAATCTGAGGATTTATTGTTCGGTAATAACGCTGGTGGTAAATGCACCAAAACTACCCCATGGGGTCCAGTAGACCCCCTAAATAGGGAATTACCACCACTTGTAATCCTGTGGTGACTCCATGGGATCAAGTGGCGGTAACAGTAATTGAGTTTGCCAGTATTTTGGCAGATTTACCGGTGGATTACCACCAATCTCTCAATGAGGTCCAATGTGTAACAATTTGCCTGTCATCCTATACTTTTCACAACAAATCGTTTCATCAAATTTTAGCCCCAAAAGGCAGAAGTAGCACTGTACTAGGCCAGGTTACAACCAGTTTACATTACATTACAAATCTGAAAAGGGAACTCACGCCTCAGTTAAAATGGATGGATGGGTGTTCAGGAATGCTCATCGTTTCATCTTAAACTCTGTACCTTCTGCAACGACCTGCTCACTGCTACATTTTACATTAAAAAACATGGCATTCCTTTTGATAAAATGCTGATAAATGTTGCGACAAAAATGCACAAAATACTGTGCAAAAGAAGCACAAATAATGGTGCAAATAGGGTGGATCGGACGGGCTGTGCATGTCTGAAACACATCCATAAAATGCAAAATAAGTGAATCCGCCATCAAGACGAGTGCATCACGTCATACACCCATCAAATGTACGCAACTCGAAACTGCCTCAAAGCAACATGAATTCCCTGAGCACCATCAGGACACCTGAGGCAACATCCAGGGCCCTGAATGACATCCACCAACCCTGAAGGTGGCCAAGAAGGCCACAAAAGGCGCAGTGCGCCAAACTTCACCCGGGGTGAGCTGGACTTCGAGGCATCGTAGATAGTTGACTATGAGGCAACCCTATACAATCTAGAAGGGGCGAAGGGCAAGCCTGGAGATAAAAAAGGACTTCTGGGAGGAACTCACAGGCAACCTGGATACCCAGGGGGCAGCGCAGAGGACCTCAAAAGAAGAAAAGAAAGGATGCAGCGACCTTGAGCCGAGAACAAAGAAGAAGCTGGAAGACCAGCATGCTCATGACAGTGGCACAGGCGGTGGCCCAGCAACGGGCAACACCCTCACCCCAGCAGAGGAGGCAGTGGCAGACCTGCTCAATGCAGTGGCTTTAGGTGGCCTCGGTGCACCCAATACAGCTACACAAGAGCAAGGTGAGCATATAAACATCATGTCAGCCTGAACGCAGTTTACCATCATGCGCTCAGGGCAATGCGCTCGCCTTGGAAACAAGACGACGCTGAGCAACACAGGTACGATCCCCGGGTCCGCGCTTAGAAACCTCTGGGTATTAAGCGCGTTATAAATAACCTATAATAATAATAATAATAATAACAATGAAGCCTGCGCATTCAAGCCCGAAATACCTTTAAGGGCCATGAGAAGCCAGCACCACCCCCTCACACTGTGCCTGCACATAGTCAACCCACTCCACACCATACCACGCTCACTTGCGTTGCCATGTTATATGTATCTACACTGCTCCAAATCAGCACCAGTGTAGTATCCTACCAACTAAGCATGTCAGTGGCTTGGCAAACTGTGCCTGCAAACTGTGCCTCCACCAGATGTTAGTCAGCTAGGGGAAAGTAAATAAGTGAGAAGAAGGTAAAAGGCTACGAAAGCAAGAAATGATGCTACAAACATGGGAGGGGGTGAGAGGCGGTGGAGCAGACAAGGCCCTCGAACACATGATCACATGATAATAACGTGTGAATCATGCAGTGTTGCTACACCTCCAAGATGGAGAAAGTCATGGCTACTCTCAACCACACTACTCAGAGTCATGGTGCACATAACATGCATGGGTGCTGCAAATGCCCAAAGACACAGTCAATTCCCGAACTGTGAAGGGTAGTGCTGGGGAGGACCTTTCCAGAGGCCACCATGCAGAGATCCCTTTAACGACACGCCCTGTCCATAACACATGCCACACTCTCGATGGTACATCCATTTCCCTCTAAAACATGAACTAGGGGCATGGGTGCATCAGACCATGGCATTCTGCCGCCTGAGAGTGAAGAAGAGGAACAGGCAATTGGAGTGGGAGGAGTCCAAGGTGAACCAATCACTGTGCCCACTGCTGCCTCACGCGGGCCATAGGTTCAACTTGAGGACCTGGACCCCAAGGTGCAGCCTGGACAATCAGACATACAAAACGCCAGGGACCAACCACACCACAGTGTGCATTAAAGGCTGCCAGGACCATCAGGCTCCTCAATACCCCTTACACCACCGGGGAAAAAGAGATGCACCAGCACAGTGTGTGCACCCCACCTACCCACACACACCACACGCTGGGCGAAGATCTAATTGGATTGCCAGAGGAGCTGGCAGGCAGCATCAATGCCTTTGTGCCGGAAGCAAGGACGACCAGAGAATGGGTGAACGCAATAAATCAAGAGATGGGAGTATCATGCAACTCCATGCAGTGCACCGCCCCGAAGACAAATGAGACTGCAGATGAGGTAGCATGCAGAGGCAAGAGCAGAAAACAGGGCTGCAGTTGAGGAGTAGGTGGCCACTATGAACATGGGTTCCGATCTCATTAGTGCCCTCAGCCTATCTTCCATTGACCCCTTCCTAGGCCCCCCTTACCGCACAGTCGATAATACCAGCAAAACAGCCAGTGGGTAGCCGACAAAGGATGGCCACAACGCTGTGACACAGCCTGCACCATGCGCATCAAACATAATGTTTCTTTATTGATGTAGTTTGTACAAGAGGGCGGAGTGACCTCTGATGGGCCAATAGGATCAGAGTTCACCGTCGATTGCTTTAAGACGAGATAGCTGCACCTTGAGGTGGATGGGGTGTGGGATTATCTTACTCCAACACCAATCAATGAGGACAACTCAGTGGTTTGGCAAAGGGAAGTCCGTTTAATGACAAGTACAAAAAACGGGGAAACATGGAAATCAACAGTGATGCGATCGCCCGTCTCGCTTCAACTCCCCACAATCTTCATTCAACAGTAATATTTATAGTCAAAATTTGTCATCATTGACGTGTAACACTCAAAAGTTTGCAATGCAATTCTTTTGGTTGAAAAGGTTACTTAAGTATAGGTGCTATATCTGTATGTGGTAACGGAGTGTGAGGATTGGATAATTCTTATCGGTGGGCATCTACGCCCTTCTCTCTACATTACTCATACAAACGTCACTAAAGGTACGATGTCTCATTGGTTCTACTATCTATAGGACCTTTTGGTTATTTGGCCCACTGTGATTGGGCTGGCTTCAACCCTGAGCATAAATCTCCACTTTAATTAACAGCATGCAGAATGGTCACCCAGATGCGGTATACCCCAAGATTCACCCTGCCTCCCTTCCATCAATCAGTACCTTAGGGCTATGTGTCAATTAGTTGGCTAAGGATGGCCTCGAAACTGTAGCTTCTTGTCAGGAAAAGTTATGGTATCATCTGCTTTGGGTGATATTAGACGTTGGCACCTCTTTGCTCTTGGATGGTCACGTGTTAGTACACCGTGAATCTGCTTCTTTTTCCTTCTTTTTGTGCATTTAATTCTCCTTCTTGGCTGCCACCTGCCTGAGCCCCCTTATCTCGACCTTCACGGGCAGGCTGCTCTGCTCTTAAGTTTCGATTCTCTGAAGTTACTGCTCGCCTCCCTCACTTGGTTTGACCTCGACTTCCCAGGCACGAGCTGCCTCTTGCTGAGTTTCGATTCTGGCCTCCTGTCTTGCCTTTGGCTGGAACATGAATACTGGCCTGTTTTGACCCTTAGTAACCTGGGTTAATTCTGCTATTGTATAAAGTGGACTCGCCCTTATATAATGTGCTTCGTTGAGGTAGATATATAGTTGGCGCTTGCCGCTCTATCCTTCTACTAAGCACAGCAAGCCGCACTGTTTTCTTAGCATCTTTCGTTACAAGCCTATGTACAGGCGTTCAGTTGGTTGAATACTTTCATCCTGCTTTACCGTTTACGTTTCTTTGTATTTCAACATTGTTTCTTCTTCTGTGTCTGTGATATCCTTATCCATGACTTTTCGTCTTTGTGTGTCATCCTTTGGTTTCGTTCTTCATCTGTACGTCTGCCGGGCACTTGTGACGTCATCATTCGTCTTCCATTAAGGTCCTTTGGGTCTCTTCCTGGACAGTTTGTAAGTTGTCTTCATTTCGTGTCCGCTGCTGGTACGGTTGTCTCAATGGGTATCTTACTGGCCATGGTTGTCTGGTTATGGGCGCTTCAATAGGTATTGCTCTTCTGATGGGCACTGGGCAGAGCCCTAGTGCGGCTCTCTGCTGGTTTATTTGCTCATCATATGTCACATATCCTGGCATGTACATTCCTGGTACTTCAAAATAGGTGGCTGGAGTGCAAAACATATCTGGGACCTCCTCTACACTCCCCCTTCTGGTCGGTTCATCGACCACTTCTGCTTCCTCCTTTGAATTCATCTTGCTTGGTTCTTCTGTATCCATTTCTTCGTCTTCTGGGTTTGTACATGATGGTGGAAGGAGTGTTTTTTGGAGTCCATATTTCTATCACTCCTTTCAAGTTTCCTGCTGTTTTCACATGTTCATCTTTATTCTATGTCATTAGTTGACATTGTCCATTTGGGTTACAATAGATCCATTTTCCTGGGGTACAGGAACTTTGTTCCTTTTGGTGCATATTCGCTGGCTTTCACAAAGTCTCTTATTTCATCATCAGTCAGGTCTCTGGGCTTCCATCCTGGTTTGACATCGATCATGATCTTCATCCCTATGGCTTTCTTTACAGTTTTCTGGCATTGTGAGATTATTATATTGATAACACAAAATCCTAGCAGTATCATCAATATCAGGGCTCCTAAGAACTTTAATATGTCTGCCATCCAGTGTGGGACCCATGAGAATAGTGATCCAAACCAGCTGTCGTCATCAACCTCATTGGTTTCGCCAATCATCTGGTTTTAGCATACCTATGGCTTCTGTTAAGGTTCCATTTTCTTCGTCATGAGAAGGTATAAATGTGCAACATGATTCTCCGATTTTTGCACAAACTCCTCCATCCATCGCTGTGATCATGTCAAGTACATATCTGTTCTGGAGAGTCATTAGTCGAATGGCTCTTAACTCTTCCTTGATTGCAATGAATCCCTTTAATGTTGAGTTGATGGTCTGCAATAATTCCCATCTGGTTATTTGCAACCATTTAGTGTTTACTCCAACTTGGAACCTTGGCATGATGATTGTTGTGAACACTGATGAGGTGAGGCTGAACAGCCTGTGTTCATATGGGATTGCATGAAATGCTTGTTCTGATTTGGCAGAAAAGTAATTTTCTCTCTTCATTCGAGATATCAGCTCTACAGATCTCCTTTTCCTCAGGTGAGCATCTGCTTTCGGGAAACTGTCAATATTCAGGTCACTTTTTGGGATCACTAGTGCTGGAATGTGGACGTTCACTATTCTGCATATGCCTCCCCAGTTTCTCAGCAGTCTTATGTATGTTTTGGATCCACACGCCCAATAATGATCCATAATTACTGCAGTTCCATGAGTCATTCCTTGAGCTTCAAAAATGTGTCCGCAATTCTGATTTTCTCCCATCTTCCTTGTGCCATTGCTCCTGAAGCACAATTTTGGGCTTTCCAGTGGCACTATCTGCAAGGGCCCTCCTCTGTCTTCGACCCATGTCAGTAATTTTGTGAGTTTTGGCCATAGAGGTTTGCTCAACCTCTGTGAGTTTTCTATTGCTTCTTTGCAGGCTCCAAGGACCATCCATGCTCGGCAGATCACCACTCCTTCTTCCCATCCATTTGGTGAAAACACTGTTCCCCAAATCTGCATTTGGCCTCTGTTCTTCCAGATTTTAGCCTCTTCTGGCGTTTTTCCTTGGATGTTCAATCTTGGGCTTACTTCCCATCTTATTCCTGCTCCTTTAACTTCAACTTTTCATACCTGATCACGTGATTCCTAGTATGAGCTCTATTTCTCATCTTAATGTCTTGAACATAATCATCTTCATCGGGGTAATCTGTTTCAGTTGCCCATATCAATGAGGCATCCCTCCCCATAAACTGGCCTCTGGTGTTGCACATTGCTACCTGTGACAGAGAGTGTGCTGTCGGGACATCAATTTCTACAGCCACAAATATCTTGGATTTCCCCATGCTGTATGGTAGAAGTGCACAAACGAAGCATTCTCCTTCTGAAGTTCGTCTTCCAACTTCTTTCATGTGCTGGTACCAAATGTTGTTCCCTAGGTGTACTGTGCTGTCTAGGTAGTCGTTCAGTTCATTATTATCTTCATGCAGGCTTCTCTTGATTCTAGTGTCCTCCTGTAGTTAGCTATAATTACATCCCTAAATGCATCTGTGTGGCTTTTTCTTGCTGGAAGACTCTCAGGTATCTTGGTCCACGGTGTAGGCTTCTTCATCTGTGCCGATGGGGTAGATGGAGGTTTTGCAGTTCCCTCCTTCTCTTCTTGCATCCTTTTCCTGCCATCTATAAGTGCTTTTATCAACCACCAGCCTGTTGCTGGCCCGGTGTATGGCTGTATTGTGGGTCTGGTACTTGTCCCTTGTGCTGGACTCTGCATGCTGGATAGTACGGCCTCTGTTGCTCTGTTCTTCAATTCCTCTTGTAGCTTTCTTACTCTGGCTTTGTTTGGTAATAGAAGATCTACTAACATTTGTGCCCTTGCAAAGAGTTTTTCAGCAGCCGCTTCTGTCTTCTTAAGGGCTTCTGATACGACTGCTTTCGTTGGTCTTTCTCTTGATTCTTCTTGGTTCCTCTCATTATTTTCTGCGATTGGTTGTTCGGTAGGCAGTCTGATCTTCTTTGTTGCTTTTGTTTGCGGCTCTGCTATTCTTGCCATCTGGCCTGGTTCGTGTGCATTCAGTGTGTGTGTGCGTGTAGTTGTCAGTACCTTATCTTCATTTTTCCCGAGCCGACCCCGTCTCTGGCTTCCCTGCTGCTTTGTTAGCACAAGTGTGTGCATACCATTATCAATCACGTTCATTTCAAGTTAATTTACTTTACCATCAGATTTTCTTGGGACTGGAATAACTATATATGGTCTGGGTGCTTTTGTGGGTCTCGTGCATCCATCATCAGGTGGGTGCACTGGAATTAGAACACTTCATGCACCAATAAAAAATGCAGTTCTGATCGTTAATGACAGTAGAATAATGATAATAACAATGCATAGGCACATAATAGTTTGGTAAGAAAGGTGGCAGCATTTTCTTCCAGAGAGGCGAGGATGCCCCTCTGATTGTGGGAGGACCATGTTACTGCTCTGGGCCCCCATCTCGATCATTTACAAAATGTCAGTGTTATTGTTTTTGCTTACTCAATGTTGTTCCTTGAACAGTTTGTATCATAAAGTGTCTGGTGGTTCACAAGTGTCCCCCCTCTTGCGGGTGACGATTCTCTCTTGATACAGGATATAGTTCCCTTGCTAGACTATGGAAAAATAGATCAAACTAACACTTCAGTAAGTCACTTTTACTGTGCATGTTTGAAATACCTGAGTTCCCAGTCCACCCCCCAAATCTGCTTCAGTCCTGAGGACATGCTGGATGCTGGTCAGTGTGAAGAAAGGGGAAAAGTGTCAACAAATACAACGATTAGGGTTTTTTATTGTGTTTCCTCGATCTGTCCCTCGGCGGAAAGTTTTTCTAGAACCTCCTTTGATACTCTCTCTGAAAGTTAGAAAGCTCTACTTGCAGCATTATTCCATGGAGGAACATTCCCATCTGAGCGACATTAGCTGGATCTCTGATGAAGGTGAGGACATCAACCTCGATAGGTCTCCATACCATTTCTGGAAAGTCAGTGACTAGGCGGAAAAAGGACATTATGTGCCAGTCTGCTGTCTTCGGGTGACAGGGACATTTGCCCTGTCTTGCTGGGTTCAGGATTGTAGAATCTTTTCTTGACGTGAACAATGTTTGCACTGTCCGGACGCATGGATTGCGATCCGTATACTAATTTTGTTTAACAACTGGCTCAAATGTTCAGAGTTTGCTGGATCTCGAATAAAGGTCAGAGTGTCAGTTGTTCTGCCGACAATAGATGGATAATCTTCGTTTATGCAAAAGAAGAGTGTATTGATGAGTTCATTTAGAATCATTTCTGGTGGAAGCATTTGTGTCCTTTCCGCTGTACTCTGGCAGTTCAATTAAGGCTTCTATGATGACAGTAAGCAGTTGCCAGATTACTTTCTTGTTGGCAGGATCTTGTATAAAGTCTGTGACATTGGTGACCCTCCCTACCAGTGACGGATATAGTACCAATACTAAATGGAAGTAGTTAAGCACGTCCTTTTTGATGTCTCTCCTGGGGACACCATAAGTGCTGTCGAACAAAGTCTTGGTACCGGATGATTCAGGATACTGTATTTTGTTCTCAATGTAAAAGTCCTTGATCAACGTTTGTTATAGTCTTTTCCTCAGCAAGGCTTGAATGTGACTTGGTTCAAAAGTTCATGTGAACAAAACGTGCTGTGGCTTACATGCACAATTTTCTTCTTCACCCTGCAACTAGGATGTACAGAGTGTCTGTTTTTTTTTCCTCGTCCTCTTTTTTGCTTAGAGGAATGTCCAATTGAAGCCACAATTTACAACAGAGTTCTCTGTCTTACTTTACTGCTCATGCGTCCTTCTTCCTTGTCCTGGATCTTGTCTGCACGTGCTGTGGTTCTTCCCAGTTGTCTGTAGTTTCTTCGCGGTGGGGTGCAGCTAGAGGGCTTTCTCCGATATAGGGCTTAATGTCATTGAGAAAAATCCATGCTCTCCTGCCCTGCAGTTTCACAGCTGATAGAGTGCAGTCCTCCAGGATGAAAGGACCATTGAATCTTGGCTCGTCCCACCTCTTCCTCGTGTGGTTTTTTACCAACACCGCATCTCCAGGAAAGACGAGTGGATCACGTAGACCTTGAACTGGGACTGTTGCAGTGTCTCCCGCTGTGTTTTGTGCTGCGCTGTACCCTTTTCGTCGTTGCTGCAGTTGGTCTGAAATTACAGTAAGGCTGGATGTCATGCAGTTCAGATATTTTTGCATTTCGGATCCCAGGACCTCTTAGGTTGACTGGGCATGACATCTAGCTCTGTCTCGTGGGGTTAGGGGAGTATTCATTCTTCTTCCTGTGACTATCTCGTGTGGCGTAAGATGATGGTCGGAGGCTGGTTGGTTCCAAAGAGCATACAATGCCAATGGAAGGCAGTGCAACCATCCCTTCTTTAGAGTAAGCTTCAATTTGGCTATCCTTTCCTTTAACAAGCCGTTGAGCCTCTCACAAAAATCCCATTACCATCTGGATGATTCGCCGATGAGAACTTGTGCTTTATACCAAGCAACAAGCTGATCTGCTCAAAGACTGTATTTACAAAATGAGCCCCATTACCTGATCTCATTACTTCACAAACCCCCCACCTAGGGAACACTTCCCTCACTAGGAATTTGGCCGCACAGGTAGAGTCTGGGTGTGTACATGGACCTGCTTCTATCCATCTAGAGAATGGACACACCACTACAATTAAGTATCTGTACCCGTTACATACTTGAATCATGTCGACATAGTCGATATGCAAGTGCTGAAAAGGCCCATTTGGCCGGGGGATGACTCCTCTCACTACTTTTAATGTGTGCCCCGCAGTGAATTGCTGGCAGATTATGCAGTTCACCATAAAGAATGCAACATGCTCAGCTAAATTCAGTATAAACCAGTCTTCCGCGAGCTTTGCTGCTAGATTTTCTTTTGACATGTGTATCGGGTTGTGTAGCTGTTCTAATGCTATTATTAGTAGGGCTACAGGCATTACTGGTTTACCAGTGCTGTCTTGCCACCACAATCCGTCGGAGCGGTTTAAGGAACATCCTCAACGTTTCCACAGGTTCTTCTTGTCCTGCGGCGCCTCACATTGTAACTCCATCAGTTGTGTCTATCCCAGATTGCTATAAGCTTCAGATGTGGTTCGTGCCATAATCATTCTCTGATGGGTGCACGCCACTTCCACTTCCATGACCGTCTCACTTTTGGATGCCATACGCTTGGCTTCCGTGTCTGCTGCGTGATTTCCGTGTGACACAAAATCTGTCCCCTTGATGTGGGCGGCGCATTTCACAACCGCTGTGCCCACTGGGAGCTGTAGTGCCTTAATCAGCCTGTCCAATAAGGCTGCGTGCTGCACTGGTGTGCCGTCCGCTCGGAGGTAGCCCCTCCTTTTCCAGCGTGCTAGTCCTGCATGCACTGTGGACGTCACATAGGCAGAGTCACTGTACACCGTTACTTCCTGGTGTGCGTGATTCTCAATGGCGAGTATCAGCGCCAGTAATTCTGCAGCCTGTGCTGAATAATGAGATGGTATTCGTGCACTGACGAGTACTCAAAATTCTCTGTTTGCTATGTGTTTCATTACAGCAACGCCTGTATATCTTTGTCCGTCTTCTTGATCGATTCTTGAAGAACCATCAATAAAAACGATCTCCCCTCCCGCCAGGGCATTTTCCTTTACCCTGGGGATTTCATCATAGAATTCTTCATAGTTTGCACAGTCATATATCGGCTCCCCTTCAGTGACTAGCTCTGCTATGAATGTAGCTGGGTTCACTATTTTACATTGGATTATTTTGATCGATGGATTTGATATGATCACTTCATAAGCAGAAGCTCGCTGAGATGTCAATGTGCCCTTTGGTTTCTCTAAAATGGCAAATAGTGAGTGTTCGACGTATAACGTCATGGAACATCCCATTACAATGGTTGTCGCCTTTTCTATGGCGAACACTGCGGCAGCTAAACTTTGTTCACATGGGAATTGGCCTCTCATTACTTGGTCCAGGTTCCCTCTGAAATATGCCAAGGAGCTTGTACCCCAAGGAGGTTATTTGGGAGAGCACTGGCGTCATAACGCTGCCTTCTGTGTGTGAAAACAGGTAGAATTCCTCTGTATAATTAGGAATCCCGAGAAATGGAGCCATACAAATTGCTCTCTTGAGTTCTGCAAACCCCTTTTCCATTGCCTCAGTCCATTCGACCTTTTCCTTTGTCACCTGTGCCTTCTTTAGAGCCTGGAGCAAAGGCTTAGTATATGAGCTGTAATCGAAAACCCATACCCTAACGTAGTTGCACAGACCTAAAAAGCTCTGCATTTGCTTTATCGTGTGTGGCTTGGCCATGTTCAATATTGCTTCAGCCCTTTCTGGGGTCACCTTCTGTCGCAAGTCTCTCCCTTTCTCACCTGTTTTTCTTGTTTACTTGTGACCTTCTTTGGTGACTTCTTTCGCACGGTCGGGGATTTATATAAGCCTGTGTGCTGGTCTTCGGATTCCAGCGTGAGAAAGATGTTTCAACTCCAGGATACGTTCAGATGTCCAGGACGGAACTAGGAAGGAATAGTGTCTGGGCTCGGAGGCACGGAACGCCGTGACTCAAACGCGGGCGAAAATCCAAGAAGTTCGGAGGGAAGTTAGAGGAAAGGGAGGAAGGAGGAGGATTCAAGGTACTGGGAAACAGGAGTGAGGAAAAAGCCCTGAGCGAACCCCGGCGACACACGTCCAACTACAGCGAGCGGTAACATTGAGCCAAGGAGAGTCACGGGTGCGTGTCTGTTTAGTAGTGCGCAAAGCATGGAGCGCAAAGACTGGCAGGCTGCCTGCCGTATCAGACGGCCATGTTGGGAGGATTACTGTACAGTCCTCTACGGATCAGGGACCACGAAGTCCAGAATGGACGCAGGTGACGGTTCATGACACCTTCTTTCCTTCATGAGAGATCAGCCGGCCTATGTACAGCACTTCCTGTTGACAATATTGTAACTTTTACTTGTCAACCTTATAGCCTTTCTCAGCCAGTATAGTCAGTAGCTGGACGGAATCGAGCCTGCATTGCTCTTCTGTGGTACTGCAGATTAGGATGTCATCCACATTCTGTAAGACAACACTTTCTAATGCAATATTGCTTAAGTCCATCTACAGGACTCTGTTGAAAATGGACGGAGACTCACAGTACCTCTGTGGCAGCCTCGTGCTTTTCAAACGCATTTGTCTGAACGTGAATGATGTCAGATCTTGTGAGTCACGGTGCAACGGGATTGAGAAAAAGGCATTTTTCAAGTCAATCACTGTGAGATATTTTGCCTTGAAGGGTATATTACATAAAATTGTAGATGGGTTAGGGACTAGAGGGAACTCGACTTCAACAATATTGTTTAATGCTCTCAAATCCTGGATTAAACGCCAAGACCCTCCCTTTGATTTATTGACAGGATAAATCACTGTATTACATGGTGACTCTGACGTCACTAAGATGCCCTGGTCCATCATGGCGGAAATTGTCTTTGCGATCCCTTCATCCGCCTCTCTGGACATGGGATATTGTCAGGCTCTCAGTAAAATTGCTCCTGGTTTCAGTTTAATTTTCACTTCTCCCACCTCCTTCAGGGGGCCTACGTCATAGGGTCCTATAGTCCATACTGAGACAGGCACCTGGGCCATGTTGTCATCAAAGTATTCCGGACATATCAGCGCCAACATCATTCTCTGAGGCACTTCTCTTTTGACAATTTTTACCCAAAAGATGAGACTCACTTCCACCCTTGTCTCTTCTGAGTCTGGTTGCTCTTCAAACAAATCATCATCAGTGACGTCAGTCACTCAATACCCTTCTTCAATGGCGATAATCGCGCACCATTGTCTACCTTGATCATCGTAGCCTTCGACCAATGCTACTTTCCCTTGCACTGCTGCAGCATGTATCATCAAGGGAAATACTTGTCCCTCCTCTTCATGCATAGGTATTCTTGGTCTGAATAAAAACTCATCTGGGGTTCTCATGACCTTGTCTGCAAGGCCTGGTAATCCCGCCATAAGTAAACGCATGCCATATGCGAACATTTCTGGCTCCAGCGGTATAGCTCTCATGGTTATGCGTCCTGAATATGCTCTAATCATTTTGCACACGTTTGAATAATGCATTCATGGAGTGGAGCATACTATGCCCTCTTCCGTGAATGAGATTGTCACGTTCAATTTTGTCATTAAGTCTCAACCCAAAATGTTTCCTGGGGTCTGACGTGAATACAACAAAGGTACATTCATTTCGCACTCTCCTATGGAGACCAAGAGTGCGTCTGTAAAGGGAACTCGACTGTGAGCTCCTGTAAAACTCTGAGTATCTATGGCCTCGCTGGACAAGGAAAACTTGCCTTTTCGTATGCACAAGTGTGTTGCACCCGTGTCAAATAGGAAGGAATATTCTTTATCCCATATAACGACATTCGCCCTAGATTCCCTATGAGGGTTTGGTGTCACTGATAGGACAGACCACATCAGGGTTCCCAGTGAGCTGTCGTAGTGCATATATAATTTCGGCCCACTGTACACTTGTGGATTTTCTCCATTCCCAGGGTTGCCTCCCCTTCCAGAGTTTGTGCCCTGAAAAGGTTGCTGTGGTGCCTGTTGGGATTGTCCTAGTGGCAAATTTCCCATGTTCGGTGGTTGAACCCCTTGTTGCGCACCTTGCTACATGCCTGGCACTTGCTGCTGCACCGTGTGATTCTGTGCACCACCCTGTTGTGGGATCACAGGTGGATTCGCCGTGCCTGCTCCCATTCCTTGGCTGTTCTGCCACGCGCCTTGGCTTCTGCACGTGCGTGCCAAATGCCCTGTCATTCCACACAGCCAACATACTGGCGGTGGTCGGATTATTTGTTCATTTGACATATCTGGGTTGCCCATTTGCACGTTTTGAAAGCCTCCTTGATTACTTTGGAAACATCCTTGAATACTCTGCCATCCTCTTCCTCTAAATCCTCTTCCCCTCAGGTACAGCCCTACGTTACCCTGGTTGTTCTGCTGTGGATTAGCCACCTGTTGCATGTTCTGTTCAGTTGGGTTAGTTAGCAAGGCTCCTTAAAGAGCATACTTTGATAATTTCTTTTGCACCAGCTTCGCTTCCTCACCCTTTTGAGTTGCCTCCTTTTTTCAATTTCTTTCTTGCAGAAATCTACTGTAATGTGCGATAGTAAACTGTATTTCAGCCGAAGGTTTAGCATCAACTCCAATCACTTTCTTGAGATGTTTCTGCACTGGTTCTGGCAACCCTTGGCACAATATGTGGTAAAACACTGGTATAGATTTTGTCCAAGATTCATGCGTTTCGAGTATCCACGCATCTTGGAAATTCTGGATTTAATTTAACGGATCTTCTGACTCCTTCATTTTTCTAGTCATTATAGCTCCCATATCGGAAGTGTCTGGGTAAAGCATACTGCTGCTCTGCAATTGTTAAATGGCGCTCCGTCGTGTGCAGTGTTAATTGTGGTTACACCAGAGTACCCTGCCCATGTCCACACATCGTCTGCTCTCTCACCAAGTATGGCGATCAGGAGACCTTTAATGTCCCCTATTGCGAGCGTAACTCTCCTGTCATTTTTTCTAACTCATCTATCCACTTCCCGGCTCCCAATGTCAGCATTGGAAGCTTGTTTTTCAGGTTTTCTCGATCCATGTGTGGCCATGGAAAATATTGCGGTCTTTCTCCCCCTTTTCTAGTAGCGGACATTGGAGTGTGCAGCCTTCCTTATCTTCTCTCATAGCTCTCTGGTCTATCGCAGGGATAATATTCCTGCATCGCCGTCTGCCTGGCAATGTCCTCAATCTGTCTACATAGGCGGGTGCTGACACCCCCCTCTGACCATGGGGTGTTCCTTCATGCCGGTCACACGGTGCGGCAAACTCTGATGTCCTCAGTGCGGACTCGCTAGCGTCTGACCATCGTACCCCTTTGTCCCTTGGGAGCCGCTTTTCGTGCCGTCTCCCTTCTTCATTTGTCTCGCACTCCTCCTCTTCGGAGTCGGACATTGGTGATCCCTATTCACGCAACTCCTTGTGTCATCATCATTTCTACTGATTTCTAATCTGTCCAGGGACAGCTTCCTGCTCTCGCTACTTCGGGTGACATCCTCTGTGTCATATAGCTGAGTGCTTTCCAAGCGCTCGTCTTCCCCCTCTCCTTGGGATATTTGTTCTAGCCCCATTTCATCATATATTCTATCGATAGTTTCCCCGATGCTTCTGGTGTCGAAGTCATCTTCAATATTTTCCCTAGACGTGCCTGGTACTGAGTCGTACACAGGAAAGAATTCTTCAATGTGTTCCCAGTCTACAACTGGATCAGGTTTTTTAACTTCCCTCTCCAAATATTCAGGATCACGTGCCCTCTGTCTATGCTTACGTTCGATATCATCATCGAATTCTTTTTATTTCCTCGCCTCTTCTCTGACCGTATCTTCTTCCCTCCTCCTTTCATTTCTACGTCATCTGCCCTTCGAACTTCCTCATCCCTTCGTCTCCTTATCCTTTTTTCAAGTACCCTTTGCTCTTCTTCCAACCTTAGCTGTTTCTGTCTGTCGTGCTCATAGGCTGTTCTCTGTTTGCGATCGAGATGCTTTTCATGCTCTTCGCGATATAGCTGTTCTCGCCTCTGCCTATCTTTTCTTCTTATCCTTTTGTCCCTTAATTCCTTCTCTTTCTCCTTTCTCTGTGCCTCATCTAACCTCTCTTTAGGTCTCACTTCATCACTTCCTCTTCCATCGAGTTTCAGTAGTATTTGTCCTCCCATCCATTCGTCTTTTGCGAATGCTATCTCATGAGTTGTGTCTTCACTTCCTTTCCATTTCTTTCCCACTCTCTCCTTGTTACTCCTAAAACAAATCCTACCATGGTCTGGCCCCGCTTGAGCGACCATGCATCAGTCTTAGACAATTTTAGATAATCTCCTAGGGGGGTGTGGATCACTATGCCCCCCTGCTTTCGTATCTCAGGGCCTATGTGCACTGTCTTACTCCTAGATTACTTACTCCTATGCTATGCAACATACTCCTATCTTACTCCTATGGGCACAATAACATAAGACACATGACTCGATTCAATTATAACAATAGAATACATTTATTCATGCACAGCAAGGCATGATGCAAGCAATAATGTAATGCAAATATCGAATTTGCACCTTTATACTTTTGGTGCAAATCTACCATGCAGTGTGCTAACTATAAGCTTTACAGGCCTCTAATGCAAGCCTGTAATTAGCTGGATCTATCAGTGTCTAATGCAATATACATATGGCAAGTGCCAGAATTCAGCATTCCTCTCCATTCCACACCATACTTCACTCTCTCTCTCTAAGACAATCCCTGTCTGGTTTCCCCTTCTCCAAACCCAAAGCTCTTGGTGTGAGTGTCTGCCCTAATCAGTTTAGGCCACAAACCATACGTCCCATTTGAATGTGTCCCATCTCTCCCCTCTCCAGCACAGCTAAGTCTGGTCACTCGAACTGCCTCAAGCCTCTGCCAAGCTCATCGATCTCTGCCAAGCTGGTCTGCCAAGTCTGCATCAATCCCCCATCAAACGCCTCTCGATCTCATGCCAACCAGACATCTCTCTCTCATCAAACTCCTTCTACATCTAGCACCATCTAGAACCAGCATCTCCCCTCTCCCCTGGTTATACTATGCAATGACGTATACAAATCCCTATGGTTACTTTAAGCATTCCTTCGTTTCTCTGTGTGTCAGCATTCTATATTTGAGCCGTGCCTGAATGTCTGTGTTGCATGTACTTTCACTCCGTGTTCTGGTCATGTTCTTTGTCAATGGGTCATTGGTCATCATATCTACTAGCATGGCCTTCTTATGTCTGCCTGCAATACACCATCTTCATATTTCTCCATTCACAAACCATGAAATCCCTCTCTCCTTCTCGTGCATGCAAAACTCTGCCTGCTGCTCATGGCGCTGCCTCCCACCTTTTCTCTCTCCACGAAGCTCATAGCCATGCTGATAAGGCCTCCTTCGCCTTGCACTCGGACAAGGGTCGTGTTATCTGTCTATGCCAAGCAAATGTTTGCGAATACTTGTACACTGTTAACTCATAACAACTTCGCACTCTGCTGCGCTCCTCTGTGTCTCCATCCAGAATTGGCTTTATAATGCCAGCTAAATGTTTTCTAGCCTTTACTCTTTCTCTCGCAAACCCAAGCGCTATCTATAATGTTCAAAGCATATTCTAAGTGCACACTCATACGTGTCTCTGTACAATGTATACATAATACATAACAGTCTCTACATGGGTCTACATAACATATCGCTACATGTATAACGTGTCTCTAAATGGCTCTACATGGCACTTAACAGGCCTCATTCTATAAGCAAATGCAAATGCTACCTATATGTGGCAGAATAATATGGATAGTGTAATGTTACTATTTCATGTACTAATAAGAATGTATGATGGATAACTAAACATGATGCAATGATTCCTAAGTGGGTAATAATGGTTAACAATGAGTAATGATTCTCTAACAATAGGTAATGATGGGTAATGGTTCTGTAATGATAACAAATCAGGCCTCTCCATTCTATCAGGTTCTACATCCTTATCGAGAGATGCACTTGTCTGTGCCTGATCCTTCCTTTCATCATCGCGTCTCTCCTTGTCCCTCGGGGCTGCAGAGGTAAGATAATTGTCCTGATCCTTTCCTCGATTTTCATCACTACTGTATGTAGGTGACTCATATGCAGGGTTGCTGTACCCTGTAGCTGCTTTAAGCTCCCTTAATGGGTAGAGTCCCTCAGGCTTCCCTCGGTTTCTGTTTCAGGCGGGACATGCGTCTCACCCCCTTCTGTGCATATATTTAATATCCAGTCTGCAGGTGGCTCTTCCTCCTGTGACTGTTCGAACATTTTCCAAAGTTCTAGAACAGCAAGGCGTTTCTCTAGCTTCTTGCCTGTATACGTGGCATGCAAGTAAGTTATCGTATGCTGTAAAACGGCTTTAGATAAGGACCCATTTTGTGTCCACGGCATATACATCTTGTCGGCGGTACCCTTGACCCACTCAGTGCTATATTTCTTAAGCTTGGGTGCATGTTTCGGCAGTTACTTGCATAAGTGTGCTAATGGAGTAATGTCTCCATGCTTAAATCTGCTCTATTTTCCTCTTATACAACATTTTTCAATGCTTCCATGCAACTTTAACACTGCCAACAATATGAGTGAGCACCAAATTTACTCAAAAACATCAATTTGTGTACTATTGCCTCTTGACTATAGAATCGCATAAAATCCTAATCCGTTCTGAACAACAAACAACAAAATTCCTTACATGTGACACACAACAGAACACGTACTACAGACACTTGACAGACTAGACAGACACCAGCTGGATACAAATATTTCTGCCTCTAATTTGTACCCCGACATGGAGTTTAAATGAACCCCATTCACAACGTCTTTAAACGTGTTGGTAGCCTAGTCGTTCCCTAGTATATGGGGCTCTGAGTTCACGTTTCTTCTGACCGCTATATTAAAGCGCAGGAATAAGGCGTATCCTCTCTCTTTCTCAGGTGTCCGCCCTGGTATCCTCTCTCTTCTCGGGTGTCTACCACATTATCTGCTATTTATTTAATTATTCTCGAGTCATTATCCCCTTATATATATATACAGTCTTCTCTACTTCTGATTATTTTGTTTTTTCCACCTCCCTCTGTTACCTTTTCCCCTACTTGTTCTAAAGCCTATGACATTTGCTAAAACAATCCATTTTTGTTTCACTCACCGTTCGCATCATTCCTCTCTGGACCCTCGGGATCACTGCCTCCATTACTGCCACCTTCAGTCTTTCCCCTGATTCGCTGCCCGTAGGAATGGGAAGGGTTTATGTTTTTTAAAGTGGGACTCTTCAGGCCCACTGCAGTTTTGGGTCAATTTATACTACCATTGTCCATGGGAAGCTTCACAGTCTACTCAGCCGAATGGCGAAGGACTCGTGATATTGCCGAAGACCTAGAGTTACTTTGTGTCGACCGCCAATAGGTGTCTTGTTTTAATCAATAATCAAATCAATAATTGATGGTCACAACCATCCTTTGCTACCAAGTGTACAAGAGGGCAGAGTGACCTCTGACGGGCCCATAGGATCAGAGCTCAGCCTTGAGTACTTTAAGACGAGATAGCTGCACCTTGAGGTGGATGGGGTGCGGGATTCTCTTTCTCCAACACCAATCAATGAGGATAACTAAATGGTTTGGCAAAGGGAAGTCCGTTTAATGACAAGTACAAAAAACAGGGAAACATGGAAATTAACAGTGATGCGATCGCCCGTCTCGCTTCAACTCCCCACAATCTTCATTCAATAGTAATATTTATAGTCAAAATTCGTCATCATTGACGTGCAACACTCAAATGTTTGTCATGCATTTCTATTGGTTGAAAAGGTTACTTAAGTATAGGTGCTATATCTGTATGTGGTAATGGAGTGTGAGGATTGGATAATTCTCATTGGGTGGGCGTCTATGCCCTTGCCTCTGCATTACTCATACAAACGTCACTAAAGGTACGACGTCTCATTGGTTCTACTATCTATAGGACCTTAAATTATTTGGCCCACTGTGATTGGGCTGGCTACAACCCTGAGCATAAATCTCTGTTTTAATTAGCATCATGCAGAATGGTCACCCAGATGCAGTATGCCCCAAGATTCACCCTGCCTCCCTTCCATCAATCAGTACCTTAGGGCTATGTGTCAATTAGTTGGCTAAGGATGGCCTCAAAACTGTAGCTTCTTGTCAGGAAAAGTTATGGTATCTTCTGCTTTGGGTGACATCAGACGTTGGCACCTCTTTGCTCTCGGCTGGTCACGTGTTAGTACACCGTGAATCTGCTTCTTTTTCCTTCTATTTGTGCATTTAATTCTCCTTCTTGGCTGCCACCTGCCTGGGCCCCCTTATCTTGACCTTCACGGGCGGGCTGCTTTGCTCTTAAGTTTCGATTCTCCGAAGTTACTGCTCGCCTCCCTCACTTGGTTTGACCTCGACTTCCCAGGCACAAGCTGCCTCTTGCTGAGTTTCAGTTCTGGCCTCCCATCTTGCCTTTAGCTGGAACATGAATACTGGCCTGTTTTGACCCTTAGTAACCTGGTTTAATTCTGCTATTGTATAAAGTGGACTCGCCCTTATATAATGTGCTTTGTTGAGGTAGATATATAGTTGGCGCTTGCCGCTCTATCCTTCTACTAAGCATAGCACGCCGCACTGCTTTCTTAGCATCTTGCGTTACATGCCTATGTACAGGTGTTCAGTTGGTTGAATACTTTCATTCTGCTTTACCGTTTACGTTTCTTTGTATTTCAACATCGTTTCTTCGTCTTGTCTGTGATATCCTATCCATGACGTTTCGTCTTTGTGTGTCATCCTTTGGTTTCGTTCTTCATCTGTACGCCTGTGCGGGCACTTGTGACGTCATCATTCGTCTTCCATTAAAGTCATTTGGGTCTCTTCTGGGACAGTTTGTAAGTAGTCTTCATTTCGTGTCAGCTGCTGGTACGGTTGTCTCAATGGGTATCTTACTGGCCATGGTTTTCTGGTTATGGGCGCTTCAGTAGGTATTGCTCTTCTGATGGGCACTGGGCAGAGCCCTAGTGCGGCTCTCCGCTGGTTTATTTGCTCATCATATGTCACATATCTTGGCATGTACGTTCCTGGTACTTCAAAATGGGTGGCTGGAGTGCAGGCCATATCTGGGACCCCCTCTACAAGTTAATCACATGTTTGGACTTTCTAAGAGATGATACTGCCTTTGAAATGGTTTCATTTTCTGTTTCGACAGATCATAATATCTGCTGTCAAGACTAACATAGTTTATTTTCTTTGTTAACTCAACATTGTCGTCATTTCACCTTGTGTGTTCCTTACCAAAGGTAGCTTGACATTGCTGTGGGTGATCAAATGGGTTGTCCTCCCTGGTGGACTGTGGCAGCTATGTATTTGAATGGGGCTTTAATTGCATGCCCATGATAGGCTCATACAGTACATTGGGCCTCATTACGAACCAGGCGGTAAGGGGTTAACGGCGCCGTAAAAGGTGTCGGTGCCGTTAAACCCTTACCGCCTAATTACGAGGTCCCTTTGCGGGTCCCGACCTTAACGGCTGGTTTGGAAGGAACCCGCAAAGGGACTTTCAAGGTAATTATGGTACCGCAATTTGCGGTACCATAATTACCGCCTTCCCCATTCCCATTGAGCCCTATGGGGGCAAAAATGGGAATGGGGAAGGGCCAATGGTGAATGGGGAATTACCGCCCACCAACCTTGGAATGGGGCGGTAATTCCGCCATTCACCATGGCAGAGTTGGTAAAATACCGGCGTCAACCATGGTGCTAATAGCGCCATGGTTAACGCCAGGGTCGTAATGAGGCCCATTGACTCTTATCACTGTACCTGCATCGCATACATGGCGTGGGGTATGTGTCCATCTTTATTTTATTTATTTATTTATTGCATTTCTTATACGCCCAAACCCTTAGGTATCACGGCGTAGGTTACAGTAGGCTTTACATTTCTGGTTACATTGGAGGAAAGGTTACACAATAATAGCAAGCAGGAAAACAACTGTGAAAACAGGGATTATTAGAGCCACAGCAGAAGGTTATTTGCGGCAGGTTAAATTGGTAAGGAAGGAGAAATCCTTGTATAATCTTTATTAAAGAACCAGGTCTTTAGGGATGTTTTGAATTTAGGGTGCAAGGGTTTGTTTCTCAGGGTCACCGGGAGGGAGTTCCATGTTTTAGGTGCTAGGACCTGAAAGCTCCTTCCTCCCACTCTTGTGAGTTTGAAACGTGGGACGCGGAGTTGGGAGCTGTAGTCAGATCTTAGTATTCTTGTCCATCAGTATTGATTGCTAGGATATCATTGAACCTGCAGGGAAGGGGCCAGGGTGGAGATGTAAATAGCAATCTGGTTCGGTCATCAGTTCTCTGTGGGCAAGATCACGTCAGTCATGGGCTGACTCTGTAGACTTTCAGTTTATTATATCTGCATTTGCTCTACATAGAGAGAGGCCAGATCAGCAGTCAAGGCAGAGTCATGAGAAACAGCTCACAGTCACATAATCATGTAATCCAGATGCGACATTCCTTTGTCCATCGGCTGCATCATGTGGGACAAGGGGCTGTGGTCAGAAATCTGGAAAGATGTCAATGTCCAGGCCATGTCTGAGGGCAATGCAATGTAGGACTGCACAGGCTACAGTTTTGTTGCATACAGTCAGGGGTTTGTACAGTAGCTCTCCACCAGAGTCAACAAGGTACCAGAAGCGTGACCTGAGTATGCCAAATGTGCATTCAATCAGATTCCTGGTGTGCATGTGGGCTGCATTGTAATGTTGCCTATGGGACACAGCATTCCTGAAGGAAGTGAGTAGGCGTGTTTTCAGGGGGTACCCGCCTTTGCGTAACCGTCTACAGATGCCATTTTGTGCAATAATGAAGACTTACCCACAACCAGGCCTCCCCTTAGTTGCCATCTTCAAATGGTTGTGCAATGGCTCAGTGGTGTTATCTGAAGATGTCATGTGTTGCTCCTGGATAGTTTGCATTCACATTCGGGTTGCCAGTATCGCATATTATCTGCACATTGAGTGTCAGTACATACACTTTCTGCAGATGTGTTCTGTGGCCACCACGGGTGTAAGGGCCACATGGGTACAATCAATGGCTCCGCACAGGGGACCTGCAATATCATAGAAAGCCCTCACTATAGCAGCCCTTGTGTGTGCATTGTGTGGCATTGCTAGGTGTTGCCTGGAAGATGAGAGGGTCATATTGACGATCTTAAGTAATGCTCTTGACTGTGAGGACTGTAATGCCACTAGTTCTCCAAAAGACCCAGTGGCAAAAGAATGCAAGGCACTCAAACATTTTGTTGGTAATGCAAGCCCTCGCTTTGTAGGTGAGGGGAGACACTCCTCTCACTGTTGTATCATCTCAACGATTATATGGGGTAGGTAGGAAACAGTACCTCGAGGTGACATCCTAATCGGACATTTGGAATAAGGTTATCCTCCTCCTACATATCTGTATTTTGTATTTATTCCTTTATAGACTACTTACGCCTAAGCGCTGAACAAAATAACCAAGCAATACAAAATCATGATTGGAATATGACTATGAATCCCAGTGTAGTATTAAGAGGGCGAAGAAAGATGAAAGGTTTTAAGTCTAGTACGGAAAACAGGCATGGTAGAAGAAGAGCAAATGCAGAGAGGCAGGGAATTCCAATACTTAGGAGCAAGCAGGGAGGGACCTCAGAGAGGATCAGGCACAGCAAGAAGAAACAGAGACTGAGGGCACAAAGAATGGGGAGGGGAGTAGGAAGAAATAAGAGAAGACAAATAGGGTGGAAAAAGACCATGGAGAGATTTGAAGACAATACATACGATATTGAAAAAGAAGGCGATACTCAAAAGTGAGCCTAGAGAGTGAGAAGAGACCTGAAGAAATGGAACAGCGTGGGGGAAGAAAAAGAAGAGTATAGACAGATAGATGGTAGACTGAGTGCAGTGGGGAGAGCTGATAAGCAGGGACGAACAGTAAAAAAGATCAGAGAAAATGAAGGAAGAAACAAAAAGGAAAACATATGTAAGTGAACCCGAAAGGAGTGGGCCGTGCTATTAATATGTTAAGAAAAGGAGAGCGTGCAGTCGAAGGTTACATGCAGTAACAGAGAAGGATAGCATAGTAGAGGGAAGAGAGAGCTGGGACAGGAGGAGAAAGAGAGGAAGAAAAAGGAAAGAAGACAATTTCTGTTTTAGAGGGGTTAAGATGAAGGAAACGCGAGTGCACCCATAATTGGATAACAGTCAGGCATGAAGAGAGAAGTGTGGAGCAAATCAGAAAAGTTGGAAAAGGAGAAGAACATTTGAGAGTCGTCGACATAAAAGTGAAACGAAAACCCAAATTTAGAAAAAACATCAGAAACACTTGTGTATATGCGCGTTATAAATGCCATATCATATCACAGAAGGGAAGCATAGAGGGAGAAAAGGAGGGGGCCATGAACAGAGGCCTGGGGAACACCACATTGCAGTGATGTAGGAGGAGAGTGAGCGCCAGACCAAGACACAGAGAAGGTGCGGTTAGAAAGATAAGAAGAAAACCAACGGAGGACAGAGTCAGAAAAGCCCAACGGAGAGAGAGAGCGAGGAAAGGAGAGTGGGTGATCAGCAGTATCAAATGGCAGGGAAAGATCGGGTAGGATGAGAATCGCGCTGTGTTTCACGTGGCTATCTGTAAGAAGAGAGATGGTGACATAAAGTAAAGCAGTTTCTGTCAGACGGAAGCCATATTGGTACAGGAGAAAGATAAAATAACACAGGAGATAATGAGAAACTTGACCAAGGACAACCCGCACACAAAGTTTAGAAAGGAAGGGAAGAAGAGAGGGTGATAATTATAGGGGAGAGAAGGATCTAAAGAAGGTTTTTTCAGGATAGGGAGTTTAATGGCATGTTTAAAGCAAAAGGTGTGTAAAAATGCCCTGTTTAAAGCTTTCCCTGCTCTGCCTCTTTGTCTTCATCAGACGTCGTAGCAGCGTAATGGCCAGTGTATCCACCATTTTGGAGATGTGCATGTTCCTCAACATGATGATCTTTAATACTGTACCGGCTGTTGTGATTGGAGCGCCCCATGTCTGTGTTTTGGCTGGACGAATCTGTTGCCCTCTTTTATGCGAGCCACTTGCTCCACTTTGAGATTGGAGCAAAACCAGATGGGCTTGTTTTGGAGTGAATGGTGTGCCCTGGTCTTGAGAATAAGGAATTTGGCACATGTATGCGCTTTTTCTGTGGAAACTCCCCTCATGCGTGCTTGATTTGGTGATGAACATGTTACCCACCCACATTGTGCATCTTTTGCGCTTTGTGTGTACACATGGGCATTTTGTGTGCATTTGTTGTGCATCTCTGGTTCGGGGTCTCTTTTTCTTTTGAGAATCTGGCCCGCAGCATTAATCCTGGATTCTAGGTTGCTCGGTTACATGGGATGTTATCCCCGCTTTGGCTTTTGCCCCACTGTGTTTTGCTCCCTGACACTGAGGGCCTCATTACACGGATGTCGGTGAACCATGGCTATTAACGCCATGGTTCATGCCGGTAAAATACCGGCACCGCCTTGGTGCAAAGGGGAATTACCGCCCTATTCCAAGGTTGGTGGGGCGGTAATTCCCCCTTCCACCATTGCCCTTCCCCATTCCCATTTTTGCCCCATAGGGCTCTATGGGAATGGGGAAGGCGCTAATTACGGTACCGCAAATTGCGGTACCGTAATTAGCTCCCTGGTCCCTTTGCGGGTTGTTTTTTACCGCCTGCAAAAAGCAGGCGTTAAATTCCCCAACCCGCAAAGGGACCTCGTAGTAAGGCGGTAAGGATTTACCGGTACCGGTAAAATACCGGTACCGGTAAACCCTTACCGCCATCCGTGTAATGAGGCCCTAAGTGTGTTGCTTACTCGGGCTGAGTTGTTAGATCTACTTATGTTGTTGCCCTGCAGAGTTTTGTCCTTAAGCATCCTGGATTCATTGTTTCCCCCTGGTGTGAATTGTTTGCCTCAACACAAACACTCTCTTCTCCATGCCCAAACAAACCATCCACAGACCGTTTATGCCACACGCCCCCTTCAATTTCAAATCCCTCCCTTCAGACAACAAACAACAAAATTCTGCAACTCGGCAATCAACTTAAATACCATTGGCCAATGCACGCTGGCACCATAGGCACACAAGCTCCCATCACGACACAAATGCCTCTCTGCACATGACTCGCACACAGTGCCCGGGACCGGGTGCATTGGGATTGCACGCATCAACAAGGCAGCATTGTCTCCCTCACCGCACCAACCTAGCCTAACCCATACTTCTCTTTCAGATACGCCAGAGCCTCTGGAGACAATGTGAAAGGCACCAGTGCACAATATAAGTCCCAGTAACATACCATATTATAATGATAATAATAATTAAATTATAATTGGTTATTTATAACGCACTAAATACACACTGAACCTGTGTTGCTCCACGTCGTTTTGCTTCCAAGATGAGCCCTTTGCCCCAGAGCTATCCTCCCGAGACTCCCATAACGTAACATAACATAACATACTTTGAGTAGATGCAGTTCCTCATATCTTCAAGATTGTATAACACATCACAACTAAACAGTACATCATTTGAGAACTCTTACCCTAAATGAAACGATAATACGTGTAATAATGATTCTGACTTGCTTTGGACAAATGAGCAACCACTTTCTAACCGAAATATCACCCTTTGAATGCGTTTTACACTAAATGTCACACAAATGTGTAATGTTAACATTGAAATGTGATAATTTGGGGGCGTGACCCACCATTGCCTTAATATCAGCATTTATATACCTATCGCCTCCTTTCCGTTCTGTTTTATCTTTCCTGTACCAACCTCCTGTGGGTGCTGCTTCTGGTCGGGTGCACGCTGCTCCAGCGTACACCTACGGTATGTTTCGCCAGCTGTGGACACTGATCGCTTGCTGCTCCTGACAACGGCCTCCCCTCATGAGGAAACATCCGGCGTCGTTGGTGACGCGATGGGCGGGCTCGGGCCTTGTCAGGTCTGTTGGGCACTGTGGCGCCACTGCTTGCCTCTACAAGGAAATTACACCTGATTTTAATGAACTCGAAATATAAAGGCTAAGTTATCTTCCATTTGGTACTTTGTGGACATTTTTGCAGCAGCTCCCTGATATTTTAAAAATACAAGCGCTGTCCTGTGCACTTTTTTGCCCCTTTCTTTGCTTTGACTACTTACCTCATTCTAACTGCTACTATGACCACTGATAAGGGCAATCAAAAATGCTGATTGCCACCAAAGAGTAAACCCCTCCCTCTGCCAATCTCAAAAGACCAAAAAGTGATTTGTCTCCACCGCTTTCCCCTGCCGACCCTGCCATTGAGGTTATCTAACAGGAAATAAGAGCATTAAAACCTTTCATCGAAACTACAAATAGGAAGTTACAGCAACTTGACGACAGGTGGAAAGGGTTTGAAAGTACAATGGATGAAATGGAGAGAAGGGTTGGCTTTGTTGAGGATGTTTCTCCAAGGGTGGTGCTGCTAGAAAAAACGGTTAAAGATCTCCAGAGACATAATGAGGAGTTGGAGAATAGAAGCAGGCACAATAATCTGTGCGTCTCTGGCTTGCCAGAGGGGTGTGAAGCGATTGCCCTATAGCATTCTTACAGAAGATGCTGCCAGCCCTGCTTCACCTCCTACTGGATATATCATTTAACATCCAGCACGGCCATCGCATTGTCCCTGTAAGAAGTCCTTCATCTTCTCACCAGCCTCCTCGTATGCTGATATTATATCTACTTGAATATACACAGCTTCAGCTCATAGGGCCTCATTACACGGATGGCGGAGAACCATGGCGCTATTAGCGCCATGGTTCATGCCGGTAAAATACCGGCACCGCCTTGGTGGAAAGGGAAATTACCGCCCCATTCCAAGGTTGGCGGGGCGGTAATTCCCCCTTCCACCATTGCCCTTCCTCATTCCCATTTTTGCCCCATCGGGCATAATGGGAATGGGGAAGGCGCTAATTACGGTACCGCAAATTGCGGTACCGTAATTAGCTCCCTGGGTCCCTTTGTGGGTTGGTTTTTAACGCCTGCAAAAAGCAGGCGTTAAATTCCCCAACCCGCAAAGGGACCTCGTAGTAAGGCGGTAAGGATTTACCGGTACCGGTAAAATACCGGTACCGTTAAACCCTTACCGCCATCCGTGTAATGAGGCCCATAGTCTCTTAGGTCAAAGAGAAACATCCCCTCGGTTGGCACGGAAGCAGAATTCGTATTTCGCAAGATGTGGCAAAGATTACTGTTCAACAGAAAATAATTCCTGTCTTTTCGCCCTGCTTTGAAACAGCTTAATGTGAGATATGAGCTATATCATCCTTGCTCCTTCAAAGTTACTCAAGATGGGCGAACTGCTATTTTTGATGATCCTGCTGACCTGAAGGCCTTTATTCGCTCCATAAAAACTGAAGGCATGGACACGTTGCTTCTTTTTCTTCGGGACCTTGATGCACTATTGCATCTAGCAGTTTATTTGTAAGTATTCTATTCATTGCTGTTACTAATTTTGCCCTGTATTAATTTTGGGTCAGACGCAGTTTTGATGTCCCTCCCCTGCTGTGGGCTGTCTTTGTCATTTTGACGGCCTTCTAGGTGACACCTACTCCTACTGCTTTTTCTTTCTTTTCCCCACATTCCAGCCTGATCCTATAATGTGTCGTCAGTTTTGATGTGTTTTGCTGCCTGGATTCGTTTTATTTCCTCCTGATTTTCAAAGCATTTTGTCTGTGGTCAGGCTTCCCTTCCCTCTCCCTCTAGCCTCATGTACCTTCCTTTTGTGTTTTGCCTCTGTTCTCGGGCCGTCTTTCCATGATTGCATGTCATTGGTTCAGGATTTAAACCCACTGTGCATATCATTTTGGTTTGCTCATATACCTTGCTGTATATTGGTCCATATAATGTTTTCACTTTTATTAATGTGTTGCTATGGTTTTTAAATGTGTAACTTGGAACATCACAGGATGTAACAACCCAATTAAAAGACACAAGATCATTTCCCATCTTAATAAACTTAAGCCATCAGTGACATGTATACAGGAAACCCATCTTTCACTTGCTGAAGCCATGAAGTTCAAATCTTTTTGGGTCAAAGATTTTATCGCCAGCCCTGCAGCGGGCAGGAAAAGTGGCGTTGCTATACTTATTACCACAACATTGTCATTCAAAATGTTGGGTCAGGATGCTGATACTAATTGGTGCTGGGCATGCGTCAAACTTCTGATTGGCACCGACTCTGTTTCCATTATGAACATCTATGGTTCCACCCTACCTGACCCTGGTTTCTGGATTTCCATTAAGCAAATCATTCTTAATTCCGCTCTCACTAATCATATTCTGTGTGGCAACGTCAACCAGGTGCTGGATCCCTCCTTAGCTAGGAAATCCAAGTGCATTTTCAAAAGCTCCAAGTCTCATAAAGCCTTTGTGCGTTGTCTGACTGAAACTGGCCTTGTTGGCACTTGGAGACTCTCTCATCCAACTCACATAGAGTACACATTTTACTCACCCCCACATGACACACTTTCATGCCTTAACTATAAATGTTCATCTATATCCCTTACTGGCACCATCATCGATTCTACTCTTTCTGACATTATCACCTCTGACCATGCCCCAGTTAGTACCACCTTTAACTTTGCTGATATCAAAAAGCTGTCTTCCAGATGGAGAATCAACACTAGTTTGTTACAAGACCAACGGTTTATCCAGTCCTTTCAATCTTTCCAACAACAGTACTTTGCAGAAAACTTAGATCATGACACTTCAGTGGCCACCAATTGGTATGCATTCATAGCTGCGCTAAGGGGTCATATTATTGCATACTCTAGCAGGAAAAAAACAGCATAAAACATCTTGATATCTTGCATCTTCAGCTTTCCAATACTGAAAAACAATTCTATCGGTCCTCCTCTGACACAAATCTTCCCTTAGTCCTGCCCTTGCACTTTCAAATAAATAATGAACTTATTGAGATGGCCTTTGGAGCTTTATTAAAATATAAAACCAAGATTTATCAGACTTCCAACAAAGCCAGCAAATCACTTGCTTCATACCTTAAGACCAAAAGGGAAAATACTTTTATCTTGCACCTTAAGGCTAAATCTGGCACCATCATTCCAAATCCTGATTACATTTTGAGGTGCTTCAAGCAATTCTATTGTGACCTATATTCCCCTGACAACCACAGGCTCTCCCGCTAGTATGGACTCCTTTCCTTAATAATATCAGCAGGCTATCATATCCGCAGACTGATCATTCCCATTTGGAGGGTGATATCACACTTCACGAGATCAATCGTGCCATCAGGGGGTTGGGTAGAGGGAAGGCCCCTGGTCCTAATGGATCTCTGTTGAGTTTTTCTAATCATTTTGCCTGTTCCCTTACTCCTAGGCTCAAAGCGTTACACTCCTACTTTGCATCCCAGAAATGCTCTTCTGGATCCTTCTCCGAGGCGCTGCTCATCCTATTCCCCAAAGCTGATAAAGACCCTGATTTGGCCAACAATTACAGATCAATCTCCCTCAACAACGCTGAAAGCAAGATCTTTGCCAAAGTTCTTGTTAACAGAATTCAATCATCTCTACCCGCACTGATTACACCCAATCAAGTCGGCTACTATGAACATATCAGCGAACGCAAGGCTTCTGCTAGATGCTCTGCATATTGTTTCAAAGTATAAAAAAGACAAACAAGGCTATGCAGCTATTGCGCTAGATGCTGAGAAAGCTTTTGATTGGGTCAACTGGGGATTCATGTTTCAATCTCTTCAATGGCACGGTCGTGGCAAAAATTACATCTCCCTTATTAAGCTTCTTTATTCATGTCTCAAATCTTCTATTTGTATAAATTGCCAATCCTCATCCTTCTTCCCTTTGCAAAGGGGAACTAGGCAGGGGTGTTACTTGTCCCCCATTCTTTACATTCTATCTCGAGAACCTTGTATGGCTACATACCTCGATGCTATACGCAAGTACAATGCCAAAAGGGCTCATTTCATTCGTTACTTGGTCCACTTCATTATGTCTACTCATGGTTCTTGAGCTGTTTATTTTTCATCTGCTACAGTTTTAATTGCACCAACTTTTCCTTTATAATCGGAAATCAGGTTCCTTAGTCTTGTGAATCAGTGATTCCAGGAATCACATTGGTAAGCATCTCCTTGCCCTCCTTCCTTCCCACTGTTTTCTTGCCTGTCCCCCTGTCTGTTCCCCTGTTTGTCTATTATTCATGAATCCGTCTCTGCATGCAGATTGTGTAGTATATGGATTGTTGCTGGTCATCTCCATGGCATCAGTCACTTATTTTTCAGATCATTGACTGTTTTGTATTGTTGCCACCATCCATATTTTGATCATTACTGTTCTTATTGTCATCTGCACTTTTACAATTATTTTGTTCTCACTCTTTTATAATCTCAATAATGATTATCAAACTAAAAATAAATGTGATAATTTCCCTGAAAAACTCGGTATCATCCAATTCAGGGGCACTGTTATTATCTCTCCTTTATACCAAGGCAACCTAAAATGTAATTCTCTGCTGTGATTCGGTGATTATGGGCTGTCTGTTGCCAGCTAAGAGCACTAACAAGAAGCACTTGTGCTGTGCAGCGAGCTGGGCGATGATCTGCCAGGCGGCTGAAGGGCTTTCATCAGGGATGGGAAGAGCACCTGAGAGGAGGTGGTCTATGCAAGCTCAAAGGACGAGGGACCCATGAATGCTGGTGGCAGTTTCTCACTCCGGGGGCGAAAGCGAAGCTGTGAAGTCTATGGCTCTTCAATACAAGGTGCGACTTAAGATAATGACCAATTCACAACTCTTGAGATGGAAAAGAAGAAGAAAGAAAGTCTAACAGTTTGACACAAGTGGAAATATTGCACATTCTGTGCTTGTGCCATTATAACTCTTCCGGCACTGTTTAATGACCGGCTACTTGAGATTGGTTGATGGTGGCAGTGGAGTAATTTTGCTGAAAATGTTGGTGGGGACATGACATCTAAAGGAAAAGTGTCCCTGACAAATGAATGGGGACAACAGGGTGTGCCGCTAAAGTTGTGGGGGACAAACACCCGTGTCCCTCCTAAAATTACGCCCATGTTGAGTGGCCAGTGCAGGCTCCCCTGTTGCCCCTCTATCAGAACCACACACAAAAAAAAGACATCGGCCACATATGCTTCTTGCATTTCATCTATTACCTCAGAGCCACCATCTCTCAGTTCAAAGTCATGCAGTAACATATACTCACACAGCCCTGGGGCCTCTTTGGTACCACAGATCATTTTGATCCTGGGACCCAGAGCTGCCACACGGGCCCCCAGAACGCTAGGATATCAGTGCCCACAGATCAGCAGCTAAGGGCCACGTTGAAAGACCCCCCAACAACCATAGGCCCACAAGCAGGTGCAAAGCAAACTCAGCAAACATGTCAGAAAAGGACAATCAGAGGTGGCAGGAAAGAGTAAAAAAAATTGCAGCGGACATTGGGGGTCATTACGACCCAGGCGTTAAGGGGTTAACAGCGGCGTAAAAGGTTGTGGCGCCGTTAACCCCTTAACGCCTTACTACGAGGTCCCTTTGCGGCTCCCGACCTTAACGGCTGGTCTGGACCAGCCGTAAAGGTAGGGACCCGCAAAGAGACCTTGAAGGTAATTACGGTAACGCAATTTGCGGTACCATAATTACCACCTTCCCCTTTCCCATTGAGCCCTATGGGGTAAAAATGGGAATGGGGAAGGGCCAGTGGGAAATGGGGAATTACCGCCCCGCCAACCTTGGAATGGGGTGGTAATTCCCCATTTCACCATTGCAGAATCATTAAGTTACCAGCGTTAACCATGGCGCTAATAGCGCCATTTGTTAACGCCGGGGTTGTAATGAGGGCCATTGTGCTGGCAGGACGGGAAGGCGATCCCACGTGAGGGTCAGTCGACCCCCCTTATTAAATCACTCATGCATATATGTATATATATATAGCAAATGTTCACCATGAAACCGGAGATATGAAAGGGAGGACTCAGAGGCCACACATAGGCTCGGGTTAAATAAGGGAAAACCCTTGCTTATTGGTAAGAGGGACAAGTTACTGGGGAAAAGCCCTTTTGATCTTTCACCTGTTTGCATCTGCCACCAAGTTGGGGACCACTTCCAGGGGGTGGCTGGGAGGCTGCCTCACGGGGGAGATTGCTGCCTCGCCCCTTGGTCCGGCTGACCCAGCCCTGAGCCCCTATGGCTGCAAACCGTGGAAATGTGAGTTGCCAAGGGCTACCTGCCAGCCCCTGCACAGTCAAACCCTTGCCAGTGACAAACCTGGTTCCTCCATGTGACGGACAGACGAATCGGTGTAACCAATCTGGTACTGCCATAGCAACAGCTGTAGGTTACTGCTCCCCCGCCAACCGCTGGACCTACCTCGACCAGGAGTAATCCCATAGCATCTTCCCCTATTACACAGCACTTCATAGAACCCTAATGGGCTACTCTAATCCCCTGGGACATCAGCTTGATGCCATTGCCCGTGTTACGGGATGGGTATTGATATGATATGATATGATATGATTTGGCATTTATAACGCGCCTATGCAAAAGTGTGTATTTAAGGTTTCTCAGGGTGCCCTTCCCCAAGCGTAGGCCCCCCTAGTTCCAAAAACAAGTTAAGCTGTCCAGGATGTGCCTTTTCCTTATATACAACTTTTGCTACATGCAATTCTCTCATAGGGGAGAATCAGAGGCTTTAGGAAATGCTAGGCTCTTTGCTTTTCCTAAGCATGACCACTCTGATCCTTTGCCCATCTCTGTATTTCATAGTCTTGATTTCCTTTGTACCTTTTATCTTCAGGTGCTGCCTGCACCATTTTCATATATTCCTTTCATGCACACGTTCTGTACCACTTCACTTTTCTTTATTTTTGCTTTTGCACCTTTGCACCCTTTTACACTGTTTCTGCTTTTCCTGTGCACCCTTGCACCTTCTTTCACTGTTCACTTTGTTTGGGCACACTTTCCTTTTGCTTAATACTTGACTTTCAGTCTTTTTACTTTGATAATCCCAATCTCCTTAGTTTTGCATATGTTAGGCTTCTTTACTACGAATCCCAAAAGGCCTTTCTTCTTCTGATAATGTGGTTTCACAGTTCAATTTACTACACATCCAAGAATGCCTTTCTTCCTTTGCCTTTCAACTTCAAAATTAACCTCAGTTGCCTTTCACCATTTCTTTTGTTTACAGAGTTATAGAGAGCATCATTTCTGCTCACTTTTCACTTTCAAGTCTCTGCCCTGCTTCACCCACACACAGGCCACTGGCTTTCTCTGTCTCTAACTCGCCCAGGGAACGTGTTGTTGATGCGCAGCTCCTTGGTAGTTGATAGTAGTAGGCTTCTCCCTTTATGTCTCTCGATTGGCAAAGATGAGAGGGAAATCCCCATGCCCTGGTTTTATTTATCCCAAAGGGGATTATCTGGGTGTCAGATTACTCCCTATTTTAAACACCCGGACATGAGAGCAGTGGTCTGTATAACACTTCCCATGATCAGAACTAGATGAAGACAAAGAGGTGTTGGGGATGGAAGTCATGTATGTCTTATTTTACTTTCCCCTTTTGTGGGGTTTGCTCTGGGATGACATTTGTCCCTCTCTTGGGTTTGGGACATTAGGACCTGCATAACCCATAAAGGCTTCTGGAATTTCTTCACCTGCCATCACGTTGGAATAACGCGTCTCGCCAAGGGTACTCTCCTGAGTGCAACCCTGTGCTCCCCTACCCAGGTGAACCTCCCTCACACATCCACCCCTAGGGTTGGGATCCGAAAGCGACGGCCCTCCCCATGCCACCTGAATAGAGGATTCTCAGTGTCTACATGGGAGAATACCCCTAGGTTTCTGACAGCCTCCACCATTAGCCAGTGACCAAGAGGTATCGCTGGGGAACTAATACACAGAGTTCCACAAATTGAACTTCCACATAAGATGCCAAAATATCATTTTGTTTATTATTTATGACCCCTTATGCTTTAAATGTCGTACAGATGTGTTTCAATGTTTATTTATAGATTATCCCAAATGCACAGAGTTAAATTCACATAGGTTTGTTTGTTCTGCATCAGTTGTCCAGTGGAGCCAAAAGTAGCTCCTGGTAGTTGTTGGTGTCAAGCTAACCAGGATCTTATAGGCCCTATCCAGGAGCTAAATACCTCCTAGCCCCCCGTAATTGCGAACCATTTTGTACCAGTGCCGCTAATCGCCAATGCCTGCAGCATATTTTCCATTCAATTCTTTAGACAGTGACAGCATCACCAGCTCCTTCGGTCCTAAACTCCCAATGTGCCAGAGGTTTTGTAGGAATGGTGACATCTCTCTATGCGCAATTAATGGCAACTTTTGGAATGTTTCTTACTTGAAACGAGAGGAAGCATCCGCAATTACATTCTTGCAACCCTCTACACACTTAGCTGAAAAACAGATGTTGAGTTTCAGGCAGCGCAGCACACGCGTTCTCAGTGGGCGTGAGATGTGCGGGCACCTTGCTGACTGTTCCGAACGTGCACAATGGACCAGCTGTCAAATCAGAAAATAATCTCTCAATTAGCCAGTCCTCCCACCCCCGCAGATCTTTCCTGCAACCAAGATTTGGAAAAACTCCAGGATGTTGATGTTCTTACCCAACTCCCTGTTGAGCCATTCTTCCAATACTCACATGGCACCCCATCTTCTTCCCAAGATCACCAAAAAGCCTATGCTGCCTGCCACATCTCTGGGCAGTTCTAGAGTGGAATTGCCCCCTGCGTTACCTCTGCTGAAATGCAGCAGAAAGGGGTCCCACACTTTGGGGTCCTGCTACACTGCCCATGATGACCTGATCAAGTGATTCTTGTGTCTCAGACTCGCTGTGGCTCTAGACAGTCTTCTGGATTTGGGTCAGCCCATGCAAATCCCCCTCGCTGTAAAGATTAGCTTCTCAAACACTGATTGCAGCTGTCCCAGGCTCACCTTGTTACTTACCAACTATGTTCTTAATGCAGCCAGAAAACCTTAACTTTGCACCCGGCAGTCTGATCTCTTCTTTCGCTGTGTCCAGCTCTGTCTCCATGAAGGACAAGCACGTTTGTTGGATCCTCTCCCTTTTCCTCTGCGCGTGTGACCCACAATCAACTGCATGACGCATTTTATCAAGGTCCAAAATACAGCTGAACTCTTGGGCCCACAAATAAAGAAATCATCCAGTTAGTGCCTCACTCCGTGCAACCCACCTTCTTCTTTACAGCACCACTTTAGAAAGGAACTGCACTTTTCAGTTCCTTTCTAAAATACAGGGCATGAAATGGGCACAGATCATAGTAGCACTCTCCCTCTAGCAAAGCCCCAGTAACTTGTGTCCCTCTGGATGCCGTGGTCGGAGTCTGAAGGACAATTTGATATCTGCCTGCATCAGCGTGGCCCCTTACCCCGTGGTGCTGACCATCTGAATGACCAAGTCCAGAAAGTTCTATGCCAATGGGCAATCTACCTTCCTCAACTGGCCCTCAAACAACTTACCCTCTGGGCACGAGAGGTGGTGAATCAACCTGAACTTCCCATCTTCCTTTTTTTAATCTCCCCTGAAGTGGGGCACTTTAAACTTAGGGAACGCAGGGCGTGAGAAGAGACATGCAATCCTCCCCAGTAGACCTTTCCTCTGCCACCTTCTCCCATAGCTCTGCTGGGCAATTTAGCCGTTAAGATGTCTCAGAGGGTTAAATGTTAGTTGCTGTGATCTGTGTTTGATCTGCAGGTTGCAGGCTGGAATCCCGCCAAGGCCAACTCAACCTTGTCTCCTTCTGAGGTCGATAAATGAGTACCAACTTCGATTGGGTAATAATAGTAATCTATGTAAATATGTCCCATGTAAAGTGCTTTAGATTAAAAATATTATGATTCCCTTGCTGATTTGAGATGGTTTGCCCCCATCTCTTGATCCTCATAGAGCATGCGTAATCCCCCTGCAAATCCCTTCAACAGAACGGCTGCCTCACTCCAATCTTGGGCTGCTCTTCCTCCGCATCACTGGTCGGTCACAGCTCCTCTGGGGGGGATGGAGGGCTTCTTCTTGACCCCAACAAGCATCGCTAGCCTGCCACTGGGCCTCCCCATCCCATGATTTCCTGTTACTATTCGTGGATCTGCTGCTTAGTCGGGGTGCATGCCACACTCAGACGTTTATGAATGTGTGCGAATGCACATGCATGTGTGTGTGCACGAGTTTGTGTGTGTGTGTGCATGTGTGTGTGTGTGTCCGTTCAAAGTCCCCCGTCGTAGAACCCCTCTCCTAATTACACTTTCAGCAGACGCCTCTCTTGTTAAAACCCTCTCTCCTATCCCGGGTGGGCTGGACAGAAACGTTTGCGTGGTGGTCTGTCCACTGCCTGCTGCCACAAGTCATTGTGCATCTTATCCCACCCGTGGCAGGGGGGGGGCACTTTTTTGTGTTTGTGGAATCAATTATCATAAAAACATCACCTGTCGTTCCGTTGACTATCTTGCAGGTGTTGTGTGACCTCCTGATACTTCCACAGCCCTTCCGTAAGGTAAGGTGCTTTCTCCCACAGAACGATTGCCATGACCCACAGAGTCGAACTCCAATTCTCTATATTGTCTGGTAAGGTTCACTTGTTTAATTGGGGGGTCGTCCCAAGCCCCCTGTTTCTCTATGTTTTTAACCCCCATTCTCCTCCCCACCCGTTTTAATCCCTTATGCTCCCTCAATATATATTGTTTTCGGTAGAATCGCTCTATACCGTCTGGCAAGATACGACGAAGAGTGTTCTTCTCCGGGTTAACCCATGTTTCACACATTTGATAATTCGCCCGTATACCTTCTCCCAGCAGCAGTAAAAACATGCTCAAAAAGTCATTGCCACCTCTTGTTCTGGTGCTCTCTAGATATTTGGCTGCCCCCATCCCCGCTGGAAGAGCCTATGGGGGCCTCCATCTTGCAACATAGGGTTTGGACGAAATCCATCCTACTCCCAGAGCTACCAGTGGAAAACCCTCCTATCCCATCTCAGCAGTGCCTGTTGCGGGTGATGTCCCTGAAGATAGGGCTCCTGGTAGTACAATCACTACTGACAACCCCGAGAGAGGACCGGGCAGAGCCGAGAACTGCCTGCGTCTTGGAAGTCTAACAGTGGGAGGGTAGGGGAGGAGCGTGCACAATGGGCAACATTGGGAGGGGAGGAGTGGGCACCCGCTGTAGCACTGGAAGAGGAGGCGAGGGCACTCACTGCAATACTAGGCAGGAAGAAGCGGGCATCGCCAGCAACACTGAGAGGCGAGGCACGGCCCTCCCTGTAACAATTCTACATGATGATATAGAACTTTTGGTCTCACTCACTTTCTCTCCCATATTTTTCAATCACCCTTCTAAGTCTCTTCAGTTCCCCCTGCCGTCTTACTTTAAGCCTCTTTCCCTTTTTCGCCCCGCATATCCTTGAGACACCTTTTTGGCCGGTGGTTAGTTCCCCAGACTTTTCCATATACTTACCAACTACAGCTTGCTACTACCTGTCCCGTCCCATCGCCCTCACACTAGCCCATTTTCATGTCCTCTTCCTCTCTCCCTTTGTTGCTGTTCTGCTCTCCTCACTGCCATGCCTTTCTCTCTCTGTCCTATCTTTCCACACTCTCTTGCCCCCTCTGATGCTCTCAGCACCCTCCAACTGCGGGGGTGAGCTAGCTTTCTTCTTCTCAATCCCAGTCCCTCTCTTCCCTTAAGTGCTCTGCTCCCTCTCCGATCTCATTGCTCCCTCCTCGCTGTCCAAGAAGTGGTCCTCCCCCCCTGGAAGGAGAGCCTTACCCTGCCTTTCCTCTCTTTACTCCCAAGTGACCACCTTGAGGTGTCTGGCTCTTCTGTCGCACTGCTTCCTTCACCCCCATATTCCTTTGCCCTTTGTCCCTGTCCTTCTCTAGCTCTGCCATTGTCTTTTCAAGTTGTGCTGAAGTCTCCCTGGCCTGCACTGACATCTCTTTAAAAAAAACTGACTTAAAAGTTTTTAACACTGAATCCTACCCATAGGGCCCAGGGGGAGAGTTCTGTTGTTCTGCTGTCTTTCAGCCGGGAGCCATTTGCTGTAGGTGACACAACCAACACATATTAACACAATTACCTGGCCAAATAGTCAAATAAATGGGTCAAAACAATTGCTACAGTGGCAATTCCTACAAAGAAAGTGAGCGCCTACAAATAAATCCTACAAATCGAATCTACCCACCTCCTACATTCCCCATCACTCCTGTCAATATGGGCAACACCCCCAAGCCATCGCATAAATGTGGGTAAAACAGTATAATTGCAAGCAAAACAAATAAATGTGGGCATTACTAGCCAAACTATAATAAAAAACGTGATGGGTGGAAGGTTTTGAATACATCTGAACCACTGGCACTGCTCTGTGCAACCTTCCACACCACTGTTTTTTAGGCCATCTGCGCCATCGCAAAAGGGGTTCAGCCATATGAATATCAGTCAGGTACTGCCACCAATGGGAGCAGCCCAGCCTGAACTGCTAGGCCGGGCCCCCTTTGCACAGAAACGCAAGCAACCCTGGACATGTTGCAGCCTTTTTGGCCTCATCAGTGAGGTGCAGCTTGGTTCCCTATGGCACAGCGAGCAAGGGACCCACGCCTGGGTATACCGTCTCTCACACAGGAAGACAAACTATACCAAAAAGTGATGGGTGGAAGGTTTTGAATAAATCTGTACCACTGGCACTGCTCTGGGCAACCTTCCACACCACCGTTTTTTAGCCTGTCTGCCACCATTGCCACCAATGGGAGCAGCCCTGCCCGAACTGCTGTTAAGACGGCCTGTGAAAGTCTCAAATTACCCAGAGGCTATGGAGTCAGTCAAAACCAGACTAAATAACAGAAGTAGACAAAGTGCAAGGCAAAACCCAACTTTATTGACATCCAAAATAAAGCAGGGACAGCATGCAAGAAACAAAATCTTGCAGTTCTCAATTACTTCAATACAAAACAATGGAGTAAATACTCAAAATGTGTCAATGTAGAGGACCAGGTGATATCATCTTTAGTGCCCACCCCCTCACCTCCGGTGCACTGGAAGAACATCAAGAGAGCGCTGTGTGTGACATCAAGTATCATTCCAATACAACACCGAAGATATGAGAGATGTTATGCACTCAGACAGCCGTATTGAAAGTACCCCCATACTGAAGTGGTGGAAGCATGTCGACATACACCATTGGACATAGAAGAGCTAAAAGTGCAAACTGCTATGAGTAAAGTGAAATCATAAATGGAAGACATGTGGACGCACAGAAACGATATGCAGATACTTAAAGAATGTAGTTTCTTTTGAAGTAACAAAGTAATCAATTGTTTAAAAAAGAACTATCACCCTTTTAGAACAGTGCTGGTGCCCCAAGGTTGAAGAGTGGAAGATTCTATTCTAGGTGAGCAGAGATGCTGCAACTGAGGGGTGCCAAAGAGGCTGACCTGTGCTCAAACAAAACTGAAACTTAGAGTCCCAAGGTTGCGCTTCTCTGGTACATAAATGATAGAGTCAAAACTTGTACTATTTAGAGATCTGTTGAATTTTATTATTCTAAGGTGTTTGGCACAAGAAGAAATGAAAACAAATTTTACAAAAAATTTAGTTAATTCACTATTTCACTGAACAAAAAGAAAAATAAAGTGAAAAAAACTGCTCAGTTTGTATCTTAATGTTCAATTAGTCACAACTCTTTTGTTAATGAAAGTCTTTTGAATCACTTATTTGAATCGACTCAATACCGAACACTTAGTTTATTGTTGGGTCGGTCGGCCTTTTTCCATAATTCCTGTTTTATCAATGATCCTTAAGTGAGAGAGAGCCGACAATATGGTGGGCACCTGGTCTCCTTGTTCTTTGAAAAGTTCCTTGGATTTTGAGCAGAGTAAGTTGAATGTTTACTGGAGGTCTGATTTCCTTATTGCATTTGCAGGTCAGAGATTTAGATTGATTGGTGTTATTTGGTTGAAACCGATAAGCTCTGAGATCTGAACAGGTCCTTGAGAGCGGTGTTAGGAAAGATTTCTTAATTGTGGGTAATTTTCCTTCCATTTGGCAACCCCTAAAATATTTGCTGTTGTTTTCGCCATGATCTAGACTTTGCAAGAGAAGTGCAGCCTTCTGCCGCACTCCTCTGGGCTTTCGCTCCATCCTTACGGGGAAACTGACATGCCCTTAAGACAGTCAGTACCGGGAAGCGTTGTTTTCCGTAGTTCTTTTATCATGTTGCAGCTTTTGCGCAACATGGCACAAGAGGGCACTGTAAGCTAAGTTACTACTCTCTTGGGTCGCTGGTCTTCTACAGGCCCTAGATACTCTCTTTGGATTGTTAATGAACGGTGCAAGTGAATCACAGACGGGACTGGTGGCAGCAATTGTTTCTTTGTGTTTTGAGCTCCTTTTGGCTGTTTAAGCGCGTTTCTTGCGCTTAGCCCAAAATGGTGGCCTGGCTCCCAAAATGGCCAGACCACGAGGCTCTTTGTCCTGTCCGCTGACCGTCTTGCCCCCTTCACCTTCCCCAGGTCGAGCCGACCCGGGGCCTTCCTTATTTGGGCATGTACTTTCCCGCGAAACACAGATGCTTTCGTGGGCTTCTACAGGCCTTGTGTGTGCCTCCAGGATGTGGGCTGGGATGTCTGGTCCCAATACACATCCTGGGTGCCAGAGAGTCTAGTGTGTCGTGAATGCCTGGGACCACCGTGGTCCGTGATAGGTCCACGTATGGTGTGAGTGTTTTGTGAGCAGATCTCCTATTGAGTCCCCTCCATTTTGGCACAAAGGGAACCGTGGATAAGAGGGGGCTGGAAACCCCACTACCATGCCGATCTTCTGAGTTCTCACAAACGAAGGAATACAGGAGTCAAGTATCCTGCAACTACGAGGCTGAACCGAGGAATCGCTGCTGACCCGCTGAAGGACTGCTCCTCTGCACTGCTGTCGCTTTGTGAAACCCTTTCTACCTCTGATCGAACAAGAAGGCCTGTACTGGTACTTCGACCCTTGGAATAGTGGGAACAACTATTCTCGGCATCTTCACCATCTCCTGCACGTAAGCCTTCGGAAGTGTCTCTGGGCCATCCAGTTGACTGACCAGCCTACCCAGGAGTCTTGCTCTGTAACCGCCGTAAGGTTGTGTTGTATTACGAGTCCTTGCCACTCTCACACGATTCGTACACTTGGCATTCCCAGGTCTGACGTGAGAAGTGTACATTGGGCTGAAATACACACGGCCGCTCCGTAGCCCTGCTGTGGTGACAATCTGTGCGGGTTCACTGCGTTTGGGACATCCTCAACTCTAACTTTTGCTGCTGCGGAATCTACACGACGACGAGACGTCCCCTGCTCGTATCTGAACCTGCCAGCACTGAAACTGACGCGGAGAAGCCTGGGTCTGCCTGCATCGGGGACCGCTGAGTAGCATCGCTAGGAACTGGTCGCCCTCCTGCAGTAGCCCATAGCTTTTCCCCGCAGTGTCTAACAGCACGCCTTTGCGTACTCGTGCTCTGCTTCTGCCCACAGAGGAGGCTGCGCTCAAGTCGCAGAGCTCTGTTCATCTTCATTTGTTCACCGAACTGAACTGCCTGATTCCCTCGAGGAGATTCCCCCTTGGCCTGTTGGCACCCGCGTGTGCAGGCACTTTTGAGCACAAGGCTCCACTCTTCGTAGGGCTCGGACTTCCTTCTAGTTAGGTGCCTCTGAAGGCGGACTGGGTCTAACTATTATTCTCACTGCCTGTTTTCCTGCCCATCTAGGTGGTCTACACATTTTGTGCATCTAACTCGTTAGACTCGTTTGTATTTGTATATATATTGTATTTGATTGTGATGTGTTGGTTTACTTGAGTTTTATTGTAATTTCTCGCTACGGTAAATGTTACAAAGGCCTTGTAATAAATGTGTCTATATTTTTAATATAACACCTGCTTGGAGCAATTTGTAAGTGTCCTTGCTTTGTGTGCTCATTGCGGGCTTTCCATCACCCTCACCCCTCTTGAGACCTAGTCTTGACCTCCGCGATCGCTACCTTGATTGGTCTGGCTTGTCCAGAGGTTACCCTGTTCTAAGAAACTAGGCTGGCCTTCTGAACCTCTGCCCTCCCAGGACAGAGTTCAGAAATCCATCTTAACAAATTGGTGTACAGCGGTGGGATACGACTGAAGGTATCCAGTGTTGCGCACGAGCGAAGGCATTTCAAGTTATTCCTACCAGGACACGTAGTGAATTGTCGTAGTATAACTTTTAAAAGGCCATAGTCCTATCTAACAGTATGGAAACAAATACCTTGTTAACTTTAAATGCTTCTAAATCCAAAACATTGAAAAAGATGTGTGCGGAGAGAGATGTCTCCTCTCAAGGCACCAAATTGGATATGATCCAAAGAATTGTGGCGTGGCAAGAAGCGCAGCTTGACGCTATAACTTCTGAGAGCAGTGCGGAAGGAGGTGGGGCTGCTCTCACTGGTAGAACCGACGGTTCTGCTGCTGCACTGATCCACCACGACCGCGAGGACAGGGAGGATGAGATGTCTAATGTTTCCTCTGCCAGTGTTGACGGGGAGGCCATGCTTGAATTCAAGCGGCAAGAGCTGCTGTTTAGGCAGAAGGAGCTTGATTTCAGTATGGCCAAGTTAAATATCAAACAGGCAGAAAAACAGAAAGACAGGGATCACCAGTTGGAACTGGCCAAGCTTCAGGTTGCAAATGGATCCAAGGGTCCTGGACATGGGTCTGGGGCATCCTCTCATCCACGATTTCCGAAAGATCTGCTCAGTGTGTATGAGGAAAGGAATGACATTATGGACTGGCTGAATACATTTGAGTATGCATGTGAAGTTCAACAAGTTGACAATGCTGATAAGATTGCCTGGTTACTCAGCAGACTGCCCCATTCTGGCTGTAGTGCCATTATGGAAATGTCGAAGGCTGAGCGAGCGGATTTCGCAATGTTAAAGCAAACTCTCATTTTAAAGTTTGGAAAGACTCCTGCCCAATATTTAAAACGATTCCGAGAGTATAAGAAAAAAGAAGGTTTTACTTGGGTATCTTATGTAACCGAATCCTTAAAAAACTTGACTGGCTGGGTCAAAGGTTATAAAGTTTCTACCTCTGAAGGCATGATAAGTCTTGTCATGCTGGAACATATTTTTGCATCTTCTTACCCGGAGCTTAAGGAGCATTTGGCTGATTCGAAGGAGATAGATCCTAAGAAGCTTGCCATTGACGCAGATTTATGGGTGTCACATCGACTGCCCATAAGGACAAAACTCATCCTGGTAAGCAGGAGGAAGGGAAAAAGTCCAAAGATAAGGAGGGTGGAGAATCTGATAAATCTTCTTCTCAAAAGGGCCACAAAAAGAAAAATAAGGGTAAGACACAAGAGAACTCACAGGGTAGTGGAGGTCAGCCTCCGAAACAGAACTCTGGTTACAATAAGCCTCCCTATGTAAACAGACCCAATGGATCTTGTTTTGCTTGTGGAGCAACTGACCACGTGAAGGGGGGTCCCCGGTGTAAGGTTAAACCTTTGGGGGTCCACTCCGCTAATCTGGCCTTCTCCTACTACGAGGAAGAAGAGATTACAAGAGCATCCTTCTCCTCAGACTCCTTCCCGAGTGGGATAGAAGCTGAGGTAGTTTTAGTTTCCCTGGGTTTCTGGGAGCCTAAAGTCGCAGAGGCTTATGCTAGGATTCCAGATAATACCAAGCACTACTTTAAGGACAGTGCGCTGATCAATGGAGGGGATACTCCAGCTCTTAGGGATAGTGGGTGCAGTCGAACTGTAGTGGATTCTACCTTGGTAGACTCAGAGGAAGTTGCCAGAGCTACTCTGATGCCCACTAAGTTGGCTGACGGCCCACCTCGCATGTTTCCAGTAATACCTGTAAATCTTACTTTAAATGGTACAGCAGTCAGGATTTCAGTGAGCATTCAGAGAAACGTCCCAGGAAAGGTCTTGTTAGGCAATGATCTCAGAGCTTTAGGGCTCGTAGGAAACATGGCCGACAGACCCTGCACACGGTCTCAAACACGGGCAGCATTGGCCAACACCAATACGCCGCCCCAGCCGAAGGGGAAACCCAAGGCGAAAGGAGTAAGCAAGTCAAGACGAGGGAAAGAGAACATTCCCCCGAACTCACCTACCACTGGGGTGGAGGAAGTTGGTCAATCGCCCGGGCCTGACGAGGAGGTGGCGATGCCTGAAGTATTTGACCCCAACAACCATCCTGAACTAAAAGACTTGTTAGTAGAAGGTGGTCCTGACAGGGAAGAATTCAGTAAAGGCCAACGTGAGTGCCCATCTCTGGAAGGCCTAAGGAGACAGACCTGCTCGCAGCTTGAGGGTGAACCTCCTGGGACGCATCGGATTTATTGGGAAGGTGGACTCCTGTATAGTGAGCCCACAGAGTCTACAGAAGGAGACCATAGGAGGTGGGTGGTTCCCCTTGCTGTACAACCCTTCCTCCTGCAGTTGGCGCATGAAGTGCCCCTTGCTGGTCACCTTGGTATTAAGAGGACCAAGCAAAGGTTATCCATGCACTTTAACTGGCCCAAGATGGCGGTGCAAATAGAAAGTCACTGCAGGAGTTGTGCCTCCTGCCAGTTATCTGGTAAGAGTGACTCAACAATCCAAGCTCCATTGGTACCAATCCCAGTTGTGGGAATACCATTCGAAAGGGTAGGGATCGACATTGTTGGTCCCCTTGACCCACAGACATCCTCAAGCAATAGGTTTATCTTGGTGCTAGTCGACTATGCTAACAGATACCCTGAGGCCATCCCATTGAAAACTGTAACTGCCAAGTCAGTTGCAAAAGCGTTACTTGGCATCTTTACTAGGGTTGGCTTCCCTAAAGAGGTTGTGTCTGACAGAGGCAGCAACTTTATGTCAAAGTATATGCAGGCTATATGGAAAGAATGTGGGGTCACCTACAAGTTCTCTTCTGCATACCACCCCCAGACAAATGGTCTGGTGGAAGGTTTCAACAGAACGTTAAAGAGCATGATTGGGGCTCTGGAAGAACCTCAGAGAAGAAAATGGGATCTTCTTTTACCATGCTTACTGTTTGCCTACCGAGAGGTACCACAGGACGGTGTTGGCTTCAGCCCCTTCGAACTTCTGTTTGGTCATCCTGTACGGGGACCCTTAGCCATAGTCAAAGAGGGATGGGAGATGCTCACTCCCCCTGTTACTACCTTCGTAGTAGATTATGTGCTGGGGCTCAGAAAACGGATGGTACTTCTGATGGGCTTGGCTAGTGATAAATTGAAGGCAGGACAAGCGCTGGTGAAACATTGGTACGACCAGAAAGCTTCCCTCATCAACTTTACACCTGGTCAGCAAGTCCTGATCATGAATCCCATAAGGCCTCGAGCTTTACAGGACAAATGGTCAGGCCCTTACACAGTGGTGGAGCCCCTGGGTGAGGTTAACTATTTAGTGGACCTTGGAAGGCCTGGACAGGCTCCAAAAGTGTTCCACGTAAATAGGCTGAAGGCTTTCGTCCCAAGAGTCGAAATCGCAGCACTGCTACGGGCTTCAGATGTTGAGGAAGAGGAGTCTGAACCTCTCCCCGACCTGTTCCAAACCGGTCCTTCAGATAGCTCCTTTGAGGGTGTCCGAGTGGCCCCTCACCTGACTTCTGATCAGCAGGCTGAGGTGAAAAGTTTGCTTAGGGAGTTTTCCCTCCTGTTTTCACAGTCGCCTGGTTTGACACCTTGGTGCAAACATAACATAGACACAAGAGACAGTGGCCCTCATTACAACCCAGGCATTAAGTAGGTTAATGGTGCCGTAAAAGGGGGCGGCGCCGTTAATCTCTTAATGCCTGATTACGAGGTCCCATTGCGGTTTGGAGAATTTAACGCCTGCTTTTTGCAGGCGTTAAAAACCAACCCGCAAAGGGACCTTGGTGCTAAGTACGGTGCCGTAATTTGCGGCACCGTACTTAGCGCCTTCCCCATTCCCATTGAGCCCAATGGGGCAAAATTGGGAATGGGGAAGGGCCATGGCGGCATGGGGAATTACCGCCCCGCCAACCTCGGAATGGGGTAGTAATTCCCCATTCCGCCATGGCGGAGTCGGTAAGTTACCGGCATGGACCATGGTGCTATTAACTATTAGCACCATGGTCCAACGCCAGGGTCGTAATGAGGGCCAGTGTACCTACCAAAAGTAGGGGATACAGGATGTCAGACAAAGTACGGTCTTATATTAAGACCGAGGTCAACAAGATGTTAGACCTTGGGGTGATTGAACCCTCTAGTAGTCCTTGGTCCAGCCCTGCGGTTTTGGTTCCAAAGGCAGGCACTTCTGAACTGAGGTTCTGCATGGATTACAGGACTCTGAATGCTGTCACCAAGACAGATGCACACCCCTTGCCTCGAACAGATGAGCTGGTGGATACTTTGGGTGCCTCCAAGTACCTCAGCACATTTGACCTCACTGCTGGCTATTGGCAAATAGCTTTAGCAGAACATGCCAAGGAGAAGACAGCGTTTTCTACTCTAGACGGCCTTTACCAATTCCGGGTAATGCCGTTTGGGTTGAAGAATGCACCTGCCACTTTCCAGAGGCTTGTGAATCATGTGTTGAATGGGTTGGACGAATTCTGTCTTGCATATCTGGATGATATAGCAGTTTTCAGTGCCACCTGGGAAGACCATGTGAAACACCTCGGGATTGTGCTCCAGGCTCTTCAGAAAGCACACTTGACCATAAAGGCTAGTAAATGCCAGATTGGACAAGGCTCAGTGGTTTACCTTGGACATGAAGTAGGTGGAGGGAGGATACAGCCTCTTCCCAGTAAAGTACAAGCAGTACAAGACTGGCCTACCCCCACTACACAGACCCAAGTGAGAGCCTTCTTAGGACTCACGGGGTATCACCGCAACTTCGTGGCAGACTATAGCACCATAGCTGCCCCTCTGACTGCCCTCACCACTCCGAAGAAACCCAAGAAGGTAACTTGGACCGACGAGTGTGAGAAGGCCTTCAATGGCTTAAAAGACTCCTTGTGCCAGGCCCCTGTCCTCAGGGCCCCTGATTATCAAAGACCATTTATTGTGCAGACGGACACCTCTGACACTGGGATAGGAGCTGTACTATCGCAAGTAGATGAGAAGGGTAAGGAACACCCTATTGGCTTTATTAGTCGCCATCTTAAGGACAGATAGCTCAGATGGTCCACAGTGTAGAAAGAATGTTTCTCTGTCGTGTGGGCCCTATGGAAGCTGAGGCCCTACCTCTATGGGACCCACTTCACTGTGCAAACTGACCATAAGCCCTTAAAGTTGCTAATGAACATGAACAGAGAGAATCCAAAGTTGCTTAGGTGGTCCATAAGTCTACAAGGCTTCGACTTCACTATTGAGCATAGGCCAGGTGTCCAACATAGCAATGCTGATGGGTTGTCCAGAATGTTTAACCGACCTGAACAAGAGACTCATCCAGGGGTGTCCATAGTCTGGGAGGGGCGAGTGTTAGGAAATATTTCTTAATTGTGGGTAATTTTCCTTCCATGTGGCAACCCCTAAACTTGTTGCTGTTGTTTTCACCATGATCTAGACTTTGCCAGAGAAGTGCAGCCTTCTGCCGCACTCCTCTGGGCTTTCGCTCCATTCTTACGGGGAAACTGACATGCCCTTAAAACAGTCAGTACCGGGAAACGTTGTTTTCCGTAGTTCTTTTATCATGTTGCAGCTTTCGCGCAACATGGCACAAGAGGGCACTGTAAGCTAAGTTACTGCTCTCTTGGGTCTCTAGTCTTCTACAGGCGCTAGATACTCTCTTTGGATTGTTATCGAACGGTGCAAGTGAATCACAGACGGGACTGGTGGCAGCGATCGTTTCTTTGTGTTTTGAGCTCCTTTTGGCTGTTTAAGCGCGTTTTTCGCGCTTAGCCCAAAATGGTGGCCTGGCTCGCAAAATGGCCAGACCACGAGGCTCTTTGTCCTGTCCGCTGACCGTCTTACCCCCTTCACCTTCCCCAGGTTGAGCCTACCCAGGTCCTTCCTTATTTGGACATGTACTTTCCCGCGAAACACAGATGCTTTCGTGGGCTTCTACAGACCTTGTGTGTGCCTCCAGGATGTGGGCTGGGATGTCTGGTCCCAATACACATCCTGGGTGCCAGAGAGTCTAGTGTGTCGTGAATGCCTGGGACCACCGTGGTCCGTGATAGGTCCACGTATGGTGTGAGTGTTTTGTGAGCAGATCTCCTATTGGGTCCCCTCCGTTTTGGCGCGAAGGGAACCGTGGATAAGAGGGGGCTGGAAACACCACTACCATGTCGATCTCCTGAGTTCTCACGAACGAAGGAATACAGGAGCCAAGTATCCTGCAACTACGAGGCTGAACCGAGGAATCGCTGGTGACCCGCTGAAGGACTGCTCCTCTTCACTGCTGTCACTTTGTGAAACCCTTTCTACCTCTGATCGAACGAGAAGGCCTGTACTGGTACTTCGACCCTTGGAATAGTGGGAACAACTATTCTGGGCATCTTCACCATCTCCTGCACGTAAGCCTTGGAAGTGTCTCTGGGCCATCCAGTTGACTGACCAGCCTACCCAGGAGTCTTGCTCTGTAACCGCCGTAAGGTTGTGTTGTATTACGAGTCCTTGCCACTCCCACACGATTCGTACACTTGGCATTCCCAGGTCTGACGTGAGAAGTGTACATTGGGCTGAAATACACACAGCCGCTCCGTCGCCCTGCTGTGGTGACAATCTGTGCTGGTTCACTGCGTTTGGGACATCCTCAACTCTAACTTCTGCTGCTGCGGAATCTACACGACGACGAGACGTCCCCTGCTCGTATCTGAACCTGCCAGCACTGAACCTGACGCGGAGAAGCTTGGGTCTGCCTGCATGGGGGACCGGTGAGTAGCATCGCTAGGAACTGGTCGCCCTCCTGCAGTAGCCCATAGCTTTTCCCTGCTGTGCCTAACAGCATGCCTTTCCGTACTCGCGCTCTGCTTCTGCCCACAGTGGAGGCTGCGCTTGAGTCGCGGAGCTCTGTTCATCTTCATTTGTTGACCGAACTGAACTGCCTCATTCCCTCGAGGAGATTCCCCGTTGGCACCCGCGTGTGCAGGTACTTTTGAGCACAAGGCTCCACTCTTCGTAGGGCTCGGACTTCCTTCTAGTTAGGTGCCTCTGAAGACGGACTGGGTCTAACTATTATTCGCTCTGCCTGTTTTCCTCCCCATCTAGGTGGTCTACACATTTCGTGCGTCTAACTCGTTAGACTCGTTTGTATTTTCCGTCACCCTCACCCCTCTTGAGACCTCTTGAGACCTAGGGCCTCATTACGACCCTGGCGGAACGGGGTTAACGGCGCCGTAAAGGATGCCGGAGCCGTTAACCCCGTTCCGCCCGATTACGAGGTCCCCTCGCGGGACACGTTAAGCACGTCTGGGAAAACCAGGCGTACTTACCAGGTCCCGCGAGGAGGCCAGGGAGCTAATAACGGGCCCGTAATTAATGGGCCCGTTATTAGCTCCCTCCCCATTCACATTCAGCCCTATGGGGGCTGAAATGGGAATGGGGATGAACCGTGTCCGTGTCCTCGAGTGAGGAATTACCGGGCCACCCGAACTCGGAATGGCCTGGTAAGTCCTCATTCCAAGGACACGGACACGGATGCGGTTATGCCGGCAGCCATGCCGCCAATAGCGGCATGGCTGCCGGCATAACTTGTAATGAGGCCCCTAGTCTTGACCGCCGCGATCGCTACCTTCATTGGTCTGGCTTGTCCAGAGGTTACCCTGTTCCAAGAAACTAGGCTGGCCTTCTGAACCTCTGCCCCTCCAGGACAGAGTTCAGAAATCCATCTTAACAAGCGGTAGGCTCTAAATTCTGAAAAAATCCTCTAAATTCTGAAAAAATCCTCGACACGTGTTTCCCCACCACATGGTTGCAGTGGGTCATCACGAGGAAAGGCCGGTGTTTAGGAAGGAAAGTTCCAATTTGCTGAATACGGTTGTTGGCTTAAATGATAGTTTCCATTTGAAAGATACGCTATATGTTATATTGGTGTTAAACTCTGAGAGGAAGAGAAAAATAATTTTGCAACGTGTTATGTCTTGCACACTCGTGTTTTAAAAATAACAGTGAATTCAAAAATCAAGACTAGATGTACTTACAGGACTATTTCGTCTTGTATCTCTTTAAGTATTCCAATGGTACAAGATAACGGATTTCTTAGTGAAGCATCTATTATTTGTCCAATATATTGACTGAAATTATTACCTAAAAAAACATTTTTTGGAAAACAATACTTGTGGTCAACTGTGTCTATTTAATATGATTCGAAAAGACATTTTTAGGTTTGTCCAAATAGAGGTAAAGGTGAATATTTTATGGACTAAGGTAAGAGTGGAGCAACTGCCTGGTGTTGGCTGGTTTAAGTGTAAGCTGGAAAAAGGGGCAATTTAGAAAGAAAGAAGAAAAAAGCTTTTTTGCAATTCCAAATAGACTTACCAGTTGGTTGTCAGTGCTATTCCTAAATCCTTCTCGTCCGTGGGGATGGTCTGTCTGCCATGTTGGATATGTGTTGAGGACTGTCTTTAAATGACGTGAAAAGTGCGGGAAATGGCGTTGGCGCGATGACGTCATGCATCATCACGTAGGTACGTGATGACATCATGACGCCATCCGCCTGATTTCTGACCGCCATCTTTGAATAGTGCGTATCGCAGTGTTACATGTTTCAACTTCCATCTTGAAATGGTATTTGCCAAAATAGCCTACATAATGCTGCTGTACAGATCTTGATTCAGATGCCCAAATGTGTTGTGCCTCTTCCTATAGGATTTTAGTTTCTATGTTTGCATGCGCGGATGCTCGATCGGTCACGTTTTTCCACTATCTTAGAAATACTTGATGGAATCATGCAATATGCAGCGGGAAAGGTGACATGATGGCAAGTCGTGTGGTGAAAGAATTCCCCAATGCCAGTTGGTAAATGATATTTTAAATGTTACGAGGTGCTGCCATGAAATGCCGTTGTGCGCAACAATAAAGGTGACATGACAGCAAATGAAAAGATAGGATTTGAAAAAATGTCATTCAGTGAATATTATTGTGAGTTCTGCTTGAATATTATTGTGAGTGCTGCTGGGTGCCGCAATCGAGAAAGTATGGTGTGCTTATCTTGAGTGAACTGAATCCTTCATCACTATAAGTGATACTAGACATATGCTTATATTTCTATATTATAAAGGTATGATATGCTCGTCATACTGCAAGGTGCCACAATTGAAAAAGTTTGATATGCTTTTCTTGAGTGAGCTGAATCCTTCGTTAATGTGAGTGGTGCAAGACATATGCTTATATATATCTATATTGTATTTTGGCCGGGCCAATATAGTGCTGGATAAGTACGTGGAGTGTCATAAAGGGGATGAGGAAGAAGTGCTGCATGGAATGTTGAGTATATGTATAAAGTAACTGGAAAAAGGATATATGGTGAGAGCAAGAGATATGATTTATTATGCTGTTTATAAAAAATGAAATAGCTCTTGGTCTGAGTTCAAACCGGTATTGCAGGTGTCCATGAGGCAGATCCAACGTGCTTTTTGTTATCTCAGGAGGAGTTTGATGTTGCCTCCTCTTGGTGGTGGTTTGAGTTTGGCAAACCCAAAGAAATTGAGATCTTTGATTTGTGCTGTTTGGTGAGTTTCGAGAAAGTGGGTTGCTATAGGTGATTTCATATCTTGGTTTTTGATAGCTCTAATGTGTTCACTGATCCTTGTTTTAAGTTGTCTTATTGTGCTTCCTATGTACAATTTGTTGCACGGGCAAATGATGGCATAAATAATAAATTTGCTATTGCAGTTGATGAGTTACTGGATAGTATAGGAGGTTCCGTTCAGTTTGGTAATGGTGGTTCTTGCATTGTCTGAATATTGGCAAACTAAGCATTGGCCACATTTGTAGCTCCCTTGGAGTGGTTGCTGTAACCACATTGTATGAGTATCTCTTTTCCCTGTAGTTGATTTGGTGAGGAAGTGGGAGGGACTTAGTTTGTCTTTCAGGTTCCTTGCTTTTTTGTATGTCAAAGTGGGTTGTGTTTCTAATATTGTTTGGAGATCCGGGTTAGATCTTATAATATTCCAATTTTTGTTAAGAATTTTCCGAATGATTTTGTTGTTTGAACTGTAGGTCGTGATGAAGTTGGTTTTACGTTCCTTGTCATCAGATATTTTGTCTTTTTTGGATCTGACTTGTAGCAGTGATTGTCGATTTCTTGTGAGTGATTTTATGGTAACTTTTGTTGACAAGTGCTGGGGGATATCCTCTTTGTTTGAAATTGTCCATTGTACAAGCTGCATGTTTGAAAATCTCATCTTCCTTGGTGCAATTCCTTTTGACTCTCAAGATTTCGCCGCCAAGTGGTATATTGTGAATCACGTGTTGTAGATGGTTACTGGATGCGTGAAGCACGCTGTTGACTGAGGTTGGTTTGGTGTAGAGTGTGGTATGTATTGTATCATTGTCAATGTAAAGTGTGATGTCCAGAAAATTGATGCTGGTTTTGCTGTATTCTGTTGTAAGTTTCAGATTGTAGGTGTTTTTGTTGAGATATTGAATGTATTCCTGAAATGATTGTATTATTCTGTCCCATATTAAGAAAATATTGTCGATGTAGCGGGCCCAAAATATGATGTTATTGAGATGGGTGAATAATGGATGTTGCCACACAAATTCAAGTTCATAGTGGCCCGTGTACAGATTGGAGTATATAGGGGCATATTTTGCGCCCATGGCTGTTCCTTGGGTTTGTCGGTACAGAGATTTGTTGAATGTAAATATATTGTTCTGCAGCGTAAATAGTAGCATCTCAAGGATCATGCTGTTGTGATCATGGAGTGAAACAGAGCAGGTTTTCAAGAAATATTCGGTAGTGGTGAGTCCCTTGTCGTGTAGTATACTGGTGTAAGGTGCTGTAACGTCCATTGTGATCAACCAGTAGTCCTTGTCCCATGGTATGGTTTCAGTTAACTGTATGATATGGGTGGTATCTCTGATGTTTGAAGAAAGTGAAGTAGCTGGTGGTCTATGTATTCTGAAATGTGCTCTGTAATGGATCCAATTCCGTTAATGATGGGCCTGCTTGATGGTAGGTTGGTGAATTTTTAATGGATTTTTGGCAGAAAATAGATGGTCGGAATTACTGGGTGTGGTACGTTCATGTATTGGTATTCATCTTCTGTGAGGAGTGACTGTCTCTCCAATAGCTGCTCATAGATTTCCATTTTTCTCCTAACTTGATAAGCGGATTAGCATTGAGTTGTTCATAGCCTTTTTTGTCTTTCAGATGTGTTAATGCCATTTGTATGTAGTCACTTGTTTTCAATAGCACAATGTTGCCTCCCTTGTCGGGTGATTTGGTAGTGATATGATTGTTATTTTTGAGTTCTTTAAGCACTTTTGCTTGTGCATTTGTTAGGTTGGACCAATGTCTCTACTGTCTGTTTCTGGCATTTGTATTTAGATAGATATCCCTTAGTTCTTTTTGGACCACTTTGAAAAAGGTGTCACTTACCTTCTCTGGTGGTAATGTTGGCATAAAGGTTAATTTATCTTTTAGTTAAGTATTCTTTGCTAGACCTGTTTCAATGTTCTGTTCTTCTAGAAATCTTTCCATTGTGAACTGGTCATTTTCTTCCGTGATGTTGATGAGGTCTAGTGTTTTCTCTATATGCTCCACAGACAATTCTGATGGTACAGGAGGGATTTCAGGGACATTTTTCATGATTTCTAGATTGGCAAAACATTTTTTCAGTTTTAATTTCCTGCAAAATATGTATAGATCAACAGTTGTCCTGAAGTAGACATAATTTTGGTCGGGACAGACGTTAAGTCCCATATTCAGTGCTTGAATGAGTGGTGTTGAAAGTTCTTCTCCTGTTAGGTTAATAACTACGTTTTGCATTGGGGTAGTGGGTTTTGAGAGCGAGTTTGTACTCCTGTTTTTTCTTGATTGTTTGTATTTCCCTCCTCTCTTGCCACGTTTTGTTCTGGTTGTGGAGTCAAGGTAGGGTTTCTGATGTTGGATGTTCTTTGATAGTTTCTCATTGATTTTTGTTAATGAAATTAAATTCCTCTATAAAAGAGGAGCCTTGTTTGGAGGTTTGTATTACTTTGCTGGTGGTGGGAATTTCTTTAGTTGGCTGTGTAGGTTGTTCTGTCTTCAAGTTCACAGTGTCGGTATCAGATGATGCAGGAGTAGCTGATGGATTGCTTAGTGTAGTAAAATTAGGTGTTCGTCCTCTGTTTTGAGCTGTTGGTCTTTTATTGAATGTGTAGACTCTTTTGAATTTATAATCTAACTAGTCACCTAGGAACTGTCTCTGTTTTTTTTTTATTTTGATTTCTGCAGAATATTTGTCAATTATTTCATCCAAAATCTCATAATTCTTAAATGTTTTCTCTGGAATGTTTAGTTTTTCTATTTTTTCTTTGGTCTGGGTTATTTCCTGTACGAGTAATCAAGTGTAAAGAGATGAAGAAATCGTCTTTGTTGGAAAGATAAGTGAGATGAAGCTCAATAAATGTACATATGCAGAAACGCAAGGTCGATAAGGCATACCAAAGCTTGCTGCAATAGAAACTATAAGGTAAATACAGTGGCTAGTATAAAAAGATGGACATCGAATCGCGTTGAAACAACCTCAGAGACAAACCGAGGCTCCAGAACTAGAAGACGCTGCAGAAACAGCTTTGTGCGAAGAACAAAGAATATTTGTTTTACTAAGACTAATGATGAGGCAGCAGAACATCATTTGAAATACAAAGGAAGATAACCAGGATAAGCTATGAATGAAGGGCACATTTCATTTAGATTAAGCAGATGCGAAATCTTCTACAAGTGCAAAGAAAATAAAAAATGTGAAAAGCATATGTAAGGTGGAACGAACAAGTCTCCAGAGGCCAAGAGGAGTAATAGCACCCAGCACAATTAAATCAAATAGCAGTAAATAAAAGGACGAAATGGACAGATTCATGGTCTACTAACACGTGGTGCAAGAACAGAAGACAAGTCCTATTCATTAGGCCTCAGATGAAGATAGTGGTGTACCCTAACTCCTTTAAAAGTCCCAGAGAAGAAAACAGTCAGCAAGGTCACCTATAAAGAAGAAGACTTGGCTTGTGGCCTAACTGATGAGAGATGGTTGGCTAATTGACTAAAGTGGGCAGTGGAGTGACGCTGTTCTCTGCACCTGTGTTTTGTTTTGTTCACATGCTGCTTTCGAGCGGAATGTCCAATGTTGGGAGACTATGCCAACCAATCATGAGTGGTTATGGAGCTGCATGCTATACAGTGTTGCAAAAGCCAATCTGTTGTTAGTATTTTGCTATAAAGAGTATTATGTGTATTTTAGGGGTAGTTTGAGGTGTCCTACTGGATAAAGGGCAGCCAATGATATTATTTACACTTATACATACTATAAGTATATATGTTCCCCTAACCAATCCCTCTCCTCAATAGGTTTTGTTATTTGCCATGTAGGATGATGTCATAGCTGATGAACATTGAAGTATAAAGTCTTTGTGTAATCAAAAATTAGACGAGAGTAAGTGAGCTGCATTTTGTATGATCACCAGATGTCCCTACTTTATTTGAGCTGACAATAAATTAATACTTTGCCATATTCTTTGAGTCTGTCTGGTTATTTGGGTCTGAGATCATTTATTATGTTAATTCCATTATGCGCATAAGATACACTCCAGTTGCTAGTGCACATTTTGGTAGCAGAGGATGGTTCTGGTCCAGTCCACCTGGGCACAGATTTAGACTCTCAGATGATCGACGACTTCTGCCATTAGTGAGAAGATTATGGAGCTTCCTGTGGAGAACAGCGCACAATACACAAGTGTGAAAAGAACCGGTCAGCAGGTGCCCCTTTGACAAAATTCCTGCCCGGTCCCAGCTGGTGCCCTGCGTACTGAGGGTGTACTAGTCGATTAAGGAAGAGTCGATGCAGAGTGACTCGAGCTGAGCCTCGGATATAAGTATAGCATTGAAGGTGGCAACTAAAGGGGAGCTATAGTATAAAGTATAAATATATAGTAACAGGATTAGTGTTTATCGAGATAGATACCTCGATTTTGGGTGCCAAGGGGACCAAAGAATAGCATTAAACTCTAAAACAGAGTATATGGTAGGGATTCCTGAGACAAGTGCCAATAAAGAAAAATGCGTATTACACTCCAAAATGGGGTAAATAGTGAGATGAGATACATTTACTAAGAGAAAGTAAAGGAAGGTGATCACAGAAAAAAGAAAAGTGCACGTATATTTGCGGTTATAAATACATTAGTGTAAAAGATTTATTGTGTATAAACTAAAAAATATCAAACGATAGTAATAAAATGTATTAATCATCAGGCCTTAAGATCAAGTGATTGAGGTCAATCAGAGAAGGATAAAAATTGAGAAAAAATAAGTAACATTAAATGAAGATTCATACAGCGGTAATAATAGAACAACAGGCTAGCAGTAAACAATACAATTATAAACTAAGAAATAAGAAGAAATGATATCATAGAGATTTTAAAATTGGTTAAAATGTTGGTCTTCTGTGGTAAAGGGTGCTGATTGATAGTGTTTGCCCAAAATACATTTTTGTGTTATAAGTGATTGAAAAACCCAGTAAGTATTGGCAGTCCAGACTGACTTAACATTATGGAGGACATGCCCCTTTTACACTTATGCAGGACATTACCAGGGTATACACCTAAAACTAGGCAGTATCACGCGGAGTGGACGAAGGGAAAGACAAACAAAACACTTATGCCATGGCTTCAAGAAGGCTTGTTGTCAAAAACAGGACTTTGACACACGACAATATATTTGTATGCTACATACACAAGGAAGGGGTTACAATAAAAGCTACCTATTTCAGAATTATGGAAGATGTATAAAAATGTGAAAGAAGACCCACCCGAGGAGGAGTGGATGCTTAATCAGCATAAAGAGGAGAACGCAATGTCCTCAGCTCCTCTTACTCCTTTCAAAAATGATAGGACAGTGGAAGATAAACAGGGAATCCATCCTTTAAAGGAATTGAGGGCAGCGGCAGGGTATGTTAATCTAAAGTACGCACCTCGCGCCTACAATAGTGAAGACAGCATGGAAGGAAGTAAAATCAAGGAATGAAAAAATATATCAGCACCCAATTAACATAAATAGCGTGATGAGCGAAGAAGTAGAGAGAAAGAAATGGAGGAGGAAACTAAGAGACAAAAAGAGGAAAAGGACAAAGCTAAGGAAGCGGTTGTAGTGCAAAATGAATTGATGGGAGGACAGCTACCACTTAGGTTAGACAGGAAGGGCACTGATGGTGTTAGAGAGAGGGAAGAAAGAGAAGCAAGGGAAGAGAACAAACAGGAACAAGAAAGAGCATACAAAGAGGAGAAGGAGAAAGAGAGGAAACAAAGGGAAGAACAAAGAAGGTATGAGGAACAAAAGAAAGAGAAGGAGAGATTAGTGGACAGAGAATGCAGTGAAATAGAAGCCCAGAGAATGAAAGAACGTAAATTGCAAACAAGGCGCGAACAGGAAGAAAACAGGGAGATGAGGAGAAGGGAAGAAGAGATGAGAAGGAGCAGGGAGCAAAAGGATGCCAAAATAAATTAACTTGTTAATAGAAGGATGGTACCAGTTGAAGCAAGAGAACGATGGGAAGAAGGGAAAGTATCACAACTGCCCAATAGGGCGCTACAGGGAATACTGAGAATACAGACATGGGCTGACAAGCAGGAGGCAGATGAGGGATAAGGATGGTTAGAAAGATAAAGGGAATGTGGAGGGATCTTTAATAGAAGGAACAGAAAGTAGATTGGGTGACATAATGGCAGACAAGCATAGAGCGCTGTCATTTAGCAGGTTAGGCCTTGATGACGAGGAAAGGGACGAAAGCCATACAAGTTGGGAGAAAATGATGCCAGACGAAGGGAACGAAATGAGAAGGCACAAAGAGAGGGTGCATGTGTTTTTTTGACAGACGCGAGTATAGAAAAAGTGTTAAAATTGTTAGATTTAGCAGATCCTAAAGAGAAAACACCGGAACCGACACAATATTCCGAACAACCATCAGCACGGTCGCGCAGTGCAGGGGATATATCCCCTCCATATGTAAGCAGGTTAAGGTTGCTGCCAGGATGAAAACAGATAGGCGAATCTAGCCCCACCTGGAAAACAAGAAGCGTAGGTGGGTATGATTCTGGGCAAGGATATACGCAATTCCCATTATTAGAGAAAGGGGGAGGACGCCTGCAATATATTCCATGGCCACAAAAGTATAAAGTCAATCTTAAATGTAAATTGCCTAGTTTGACTGCTGGTGCGGTAAAATGGATTTATGAGTTAGAAAGAATGACAGCGGGAATTATTTTAGCAGTGGGTGATGTAAAAGGACTACTAGCAGCCATCCTACGGGAGAGGGCCGACGACATTTGGAAATGTGCCCATTATGCGAGTGTAACAGCACAAAACATGACACACAACAGAGCACCATTTAATATCTGTAGAGCACTTAGAGTACATTATCCCGACACATCAGTTATGGGTGCGATTATGACAACGAAATGGGTGAGAATAAAGACCCTGTTACATTTATTCAAGAAATTCAAGAGCGCTGGAGGCTCAAGACGAGAGAACCTTGGGGAAAAACAGTGGCATTATCTTACTACATTTTGTGCCTGGGGCTGCCCGAGCCAGTGAAATGGCAAATGAAGAAATAAGTGGGAATGGAAGCGAAACCCTGGCCAGAAATACAGTTGACTATTGTACACAATATTGTACACAATTGTCAATTGTTGCAAGAGATGAACAAGAAAAAAGCAGTAGTTAGAGAGCAAGAGGAAGCAAAGTTAGTTCTGAAAAAGTTGTCAAAATGTGCTATGGAAGGAGCGGCATTGACAAGTGGTAAAGGTGTGGTAACAAAAGGAGTATAGCCAGCGGAGTAAAGTAATGTAGTGTATCCTACAGATCAGAGTGGGTATAATGTTTTGCCATGATGCAGAAGGACTGCACTTAGAAGAGGATAAGGGGGATTTCAAAACGTTCAAGGAGGAGGAGGCTTTAATGGAGGACAGCCACAGCAATGTTGGAATTGTGGGAGAATGGGACGTATAGCTTGAACCAGTAGGAGCAGAGGGGGCATGCAGGAGAACTGGCAGGCTTCAAGAGGGGGGTGATTTATTCTCCACAGTATAATGCAGAACAACAGGATTATTATGCCCAAGATCAAACCCAGAATCAGACACATGCACCGCAAATACAGCAAGCACAGCAAGATCCAGCACAAGTACAGATGCTACAGCAAGTGCCAATACAAGCACAGCAAGTACAAACTGGGCTAGCAGTTGCACCAGAATGGAATATGAATACAGGATTCCCACAAGCACATACACCTAGGATAGAGAATGTGATCATGGTAGGAGGAAATCCATTCACGGTTGCTAGGACAAATTTATACCCGCAATAGGACAGCCCACAGAGTGACCTGATGTGCTCACTACTATCTGTGACATCGGACCCCCAAGAGGGACCAAGGTCAAGGTGATGATAGGAGGCATGACATTTTTGTTTCTTGTAGACACTGTAGCGACTCGTTCCTGTGTTTGAGAGGGAAAATACACAATGTCTGGCATTGCCATGAATGCGCAGGGATTTTCTGGGTGACAACTTTAGTTCCTTTTACTGATGAGTTACCAATTTCTGTAGGAAAACATCATGTATCTATGCCACTATTGTTCTCCTGACAGACACCAGTTAACATATCAGGATGAGACCTGATGACAAAATTAAATATGCCGATATCTTTCACTGATAAAGGGATTGTGTGTTCCACTCCAGGAATACATTTTCCGAATATAAGAGAGTTCATATTAGCATTTGCAAAACATAAGGCATTATGAGAGGCCCCTTTAGACCCAGAAGCATTCTTATACAGAGTAATCATTTTGTTATCATGGCTCACCAGATTCGTAGGTAAAATATTGAGGATACCAGATTAATTTCTGTTTAGACCAAAAATATCTATGGATAATGAAGATGGACAGGTAATTCCACTAGAGGTAGAAGCAGCAGTAGTTAGAGAACAAAAGGTGGTTGTCCATGGGACATAGGATGAGGATGAAAAGTAGTGATAGCCCTTGGTGAAGGATACAGACTGACAGATTTGAAAGATAAGGAATTGTTTAGAGATGATTAGTCAGACGATTAATTCAAATTTTTCATATGTCTCACTTATTGGATTACAATAGAAAATAGAAACATCCCACAGGGAGTGGTATTAGTGAGATTGAAACCATCATTATTCCAGGAAGGCTTAGAGAAGGTGCCAAGCATTTTGTGGACCAGTAGTCCCTATGACGTAGGTCTACTAAAAGGAGTAGGGGCGGTTAAAATCAAGATTAAGCCTCGAGCTATTCTGTCATGAGCAAAGCAGCATCCCATGTTAAGAGAAGCGGATGAGGGCATATTTGAAACCATTTACACTTTAATGCAGCAAGGAATATTAGTGCCACCAGATTCCCCATGCAATACGGCTGTGTACCCTGTAAAGAAATCAAAAGGGGGCAATGGAGATTTATTCAGGATCGCTTCCCTCTTAATAATATTGGCAAAGCAGAGTTTCCTCTAGATCTGAATGCAGCTACGATATTGTGCAGTATATTTTGCCTACAGCCAAATATTTTACAGTTGTAGATTTAAAAAAACACGTTCTTCTCAATTCTCCTTCATCAGGACTCACAGGACTTGACCTCATTTTCAGATAGAAATCCGCACCGAAAACACACTTGTTTGCCCCAGGGATACTCTGAGTCCCCTTCAATCTTTAATAGAGTCCTACAGATGGACCTAGGCAATGAACAGCTCAAGAGTACAATAATTGAATGCATAGATGATATATTAGTTTACAGTGAGACAGAAGCAAGATGTAGAGAAGACTCAGTCCAACTCATGACCATATTGGCACAAAGAGAAATTACAATATTGTCAGGAAGAGGTTCCGTACATAGGACAGTTGATTTCTCAAAAGGAGAGAAAAGTGACACCTGAGAGAGCTGAAGCGATTCAAAAGACTCCTAAATCAGAGACAGTAAAAGAGATGCAACCATTTCTAGGCCTATGTCATTAGTGTAGGGCCTCAGTCTTTAACTACAGTACATATATTCATCCACTTTTAAAAGGACTTAAAGAAGCACAGGTGGACAAGAAAAAGATAATATGGATTGAGGGAATGACTGAGGGATTTTAAGAATTAAAAAGAGCAATATGCACAGCCCGTGTGTTAGGAATACCAGATTATAATGAAGAGTTGTAGTTATTCTTGCATTCAAATGGAGTAGTGATGACAGCAGTTCTTACGCAGAAAAACTTTAGCTGCTGCCGCATTTGCGATTGAAAAGGCTGCAAGTATTACGATGGGGTGCTCAATGACGTTATTTGTTGAGCATGCCTCATTCACTATTTTCGAGAAACCTAAAAGTACATTGACTAGACAAAGAGCATCAGGATGTGAGGTGAATATTTTGAATCCAGCAATTAAAATTGTTAGACGCAGAGCAGTGAATCCAGCGATAATTGTAGCAGAATTGGTAGGAAAAGAGGACTTTGTGCATGATTGTACAATGTATACTGAATTTTATGATGATATTCCCCGTGTTCAAGAAAAGGCTCTCACGGGGGGAGGTTCTCTTTATTGATGGTTCCTCAAAAATTGATCAAATGACACACTTGATCAGCAGAAGTAAAGCTGAACCGTGAGGGTGAATTTGAGATACTGACTCATGCGAGATTGCCTTCCCATTGTTCAGCACGGGCTGCATAGTTAGTTGCACTTATCACCGCAATGCAGAGCTAAGAGGATGAGGCAGTGACAGGGTACTCTGACTCTGCCTATGTGACATACACCGTACAGGCAGGATTGTCACACTGGAAAAGGTGGGGTTTCCTCTGTGCAGATAGCTCACCTGTGTAACATGCTCTGCTATTGGGCACGCTTATTAAAGTACTAAAGCTTCCATTGGCTATTGCAGTCGTGAAGTGTGCAGCCGATACTAAAAGGGCAGATTTGATTTCTTGTGGTAACAAAGCTGCAGATGTAGAAGCTCAAACATTTCCTATTTTTGATGTAGAGAGGAAGATGCATAATGATGAAGGAAGGGTTTAATATGTTATCTATTGTTCAATTAATTGAGCTGCAAGTTCGAGCACCACAGGAAGAACAGGATCTTTGTAAAAAAAAGGGGCGTGTTCTTTATCCCCCACTGATGCTTTATGGAGACAGGACAGCACTGGAAAGCCAGTTATGCCTCTAGCATTATTAAAGTTGGCACTGGAGCAGCTTCACTAGCCAGCACACATGACAAGAGAGTCTTGCTGCCACGATTGCAGAAGACTGGTTCTCACCAAATGTACTAGAACATGTGGCGCCGTTTATTGTGAATTGCATTATATGTCAGAAGTTCACAGCAGGACACACTTTGAGAACAGTGAGAGGAGCAATTTGAAGGTCTAATGATCCTTTTCAGCATCTATGTATAGATTATGTGGATATGTTGCAAGTATGCAATGGATATTGTTACATGTTAGTGGTAGTTTTTTCCAGTTGGATTGAGAGGTCCGTGTATGAATCCCGATGCCACATGCGCTGCCAGTTTCCTCATGCATGAGGTGTTTCTGAGATAGGGTGTATGTGAAGTACTGCTGTCTGGCAATGGACTGCACTTTTTAAATGAACTATTTGTGCAGGTTATTCCTTTATTAGGTATAAAACACACATTTTTGCCTGCTTATCTCCCACATGCCAATGGTATCTGTGGGAGATTAAACAGACTCCTAAAATTAAAATGACCTTAAGAAAGGGTTGGCTGCATTGTCTGCCACTTGCTTTGTTTGCACTGAGAAATCAGCCTGGTTCAGATCACCATATGACTCCTTATGAGTTGGTGACATGACGTCAAACGTGAATACCCCTTGCTCCTCCCACTCGAACAGAAACTGATGCCCATAGTGTAGCAAAGGCTTTAGGTAATGAGATGCATGATTATTTGACGAATATGACTGCTAGTGTTTCTTTTAATTCTCAACAGATCAAATGTCGGAGGGAAGGGTTGAAGAAGATTGAAGAAGACCGCCAAACCGATTATGTTAGTAAAATGTTAAAATAGCCTTTTTTTACCCAGGAAACCATGTGTTAGCACACAGTTTTGTGTGCACTTGGAGTAAGCCCCGTTTCGAAGGACCATACTGAACAGAGGGTCCCTGGAATGCCCCTCTTGACACCTATAAACGTGACAGCCTGAAGAGTCAGAGATGCAAGATGCCAGTCAATATTTGGACAGCCCCAAGGAGGGCCAGTGACACATACATTTGCAAATACATATGCAAATAGATATTCTCTACGACAGCCATTCAAACCTTATCCATCTAAGTTCTTCATGGTTACAGGTGCCCCAAAACTGATCGTGGATCCAGATGCCTCAATAGACATGATCAACTAATCACACATATCCTGTGGTGCTGACATCATTAGAGATACCACCACATAGCATTGTTAGCCATGAATCACACTTGCATCCATGCACAAAGTTACATGGACACACACACATACACACACACACACGAAGAACATGCTTACACAGCTCTGTAGATAGAAGACAGATACAGATACATACTGTTGAAAGGCTTTTTTTATTTTGTCATTAGCCAAATGAAGAAACGCAGAAACACAAGGAAGAAAGAGATGCAGAGCAATCTTGCAGCAGCTTATTGTAACTAACCATAAGGGGCTACAGGATCGTATAAGGAACCTGGAAGCACAAAATACTAATAACCTTTAGGAAGAATTGCACAATATAGACACATAACAATTATAGAATAACTATAGCTGAATTACAAGAAAAGCAGAATTAGGCTGCATGAAGCACCAGGCCAGGACTCGCAGCCAAGGTCAGAGACGGGCAGAACATTCTTAAGCCATAGAGACAAGGAGCCACCTGCAGAAAAGCAGAATAAAGATTAGAAAGCTCAATTTTGTGGTCTTCACCCACGTGGTGCAGCCAAGCCAGACAATGGCCATTTGCTTGGGGTGTGAAGAGGAGCATTTCCCAGCAAAATAGACATGAAGTGATACATATATTGTTTTACAACATTGCAACCCTGCAGGCACTCTCAACGACAAAGTGGTAATACTGATGGCTACACTGGGGACACATAGTCTTTCTCATCACCTTGAGAAGGTGCACGGATCACTGACAACAGAGCTGGGTCCAAGTACTGGGAAGATCAGCTCCAGCGAATCAGGGAACACCAATCCAGGGGTGGATGGCAGAGGGCAAGGGCCAATGGTAATCCTGCGACCCTGCAACAATGTAATAGATAGTTTCTCGGGAAGGTTCTGGCAAGCCACCTAAAATGCGAAGGCCAGTAAAATAATCTCTATATGTGCCAGCTATAGGTTATACCACCACAATCACCCAATCAGGCAGGCTCGTAGGTTTTTGGGGAAGAGCACTGATTTGTGATGTAAGAACATAACAAAAGCCCCTGACACGGGCTCAGGAGCTGTGATTGCTGGAGATTTCTGTTTGCCTGTATGATCACTGTCTGTTATGGAAAATAAAGGACAGTTCTAACTTGCCCTTGGCTGAGTCCTCCGTTTGTATTCTGGGGGAGGGTTTGTTGGGCCCAGGGTGCTCTGAACTGTGACTATGTGGTGTGAACCCGGGTCTGCTCTGGCATACCTATACAAAGTGGTAGCAGAGGGATGGTTCTCTATGCTCATTCGGCACTGAGCCGCCTCATCCGTCGCTGTGCCTGGAGGACTGTGAATATGCCCTGTAGAGCGTGAGTCCACACGAGAAGTGCACCCATGCAGCGGCCGTCAGGAGCCATCTTGGAAATATCCTGCCCATGGTATGTGAGGAGCCCAGCAGACCAGAAGGGCGATGTGGCAGCTTTGGGCAGAGCCGGTGGCTGAGCAGTGTCAGTGGATCACGGAGTGTAAGTATTGACTCGGCCACACAGCAACTGAGGGTGGTGGTGGAGAAATGTTGTGTGTGGGGTGGTAATAAGTATTGTTGAGTATTGGTGTAGTATTGTTGAGTGTCATTGAAGTATAGTTGTGTATTGTGAAGTATAGTAGGGAAAGGAGCAGAGGTAGATGTCATTTGTTCACGGTTAGAGAACATTCGATCTTTGAGGTAAAGGTTTAGGCGGTTAGCCTAGACTATTGATTTAAGGGTACAGATGACAAAGGTTATGTAAATATAGGATTTCCTGTGGATTGGGCATTTTAGCTCAGCTCATGGATCATGGTATCCCCGTATATAGGGCTTAGCAAATGGAGCTAGCTTAAATTGCGGAAGGTGTTCTTCTGGTTAAATTTCACGTATGGTGTTTTATCTACAAAGCGATACTGTAGGTACAGATTGAGCATGTGAAATATTGGTATCCCCTGTTAGGAGTCAGGATGATGGCCGTGGGTATATGCCAGGGTTTTGAAAATATCTGTGTATTGAGAAAGTATTGTTGTGAGCTCTGTTAGTGATTTCTATCATTCCCTTATTTAGTACAGAGGTGACATCACCAGGTTTGTGTATAGGACTAGGAGAGCACAAGGATGGAGTCTGCTTCTTCTGTGGCGGTACGCGGAAGGCACATGCGCAAGATTGGTGGGTGTGCCTGAGGAGGCAGAGAGTTGCAGAAGGGCAGTGTGCAGAGCACGCTTGAGAGATTGGTTGGTAGCCAGAGAGGCTTGTGATAAGCACAAAAAACAATAGTTATTTCGAAACTTGACACTGTGCAAGATAAGGTTAATTTTGTACAAAACGGCAGAGTTGTCGAAAACTTCGAATGGAGGTCAAGTGAGTATTAAAAAACAATGTAATGTGGTAAAGGTGTGGGAGACATGCCCGTACAGCACCTATGTAAGCCCTTCCACCATACAAGGACAAGATTTGTGGGCTGTTCTATTGAGGGTATAATGATATTTATTTTCCTAAGAATGGGTTGCGCCCCACTGCAGTGACTTCCCTCTAGTTTCCTAATGGGAGCTGTTGTCATGGAGTCCGTGCATGCCACTGTCCCACCATTTGACTGTGCCGCGTATGATGGCTGCATGTTATTCTGTATCTGCGGTATCTGTGGTGTCTGCAAATATTGTTGTGCTGGCACCTTCATTTGTGGTGTCTGTTCATGGGCTGTTGTGACTCCGGTTATGTGTTTGGTGCCTGACCTTGTTGTTGTTGTGTCTGGTCTTGGGTATAGCACTCATTCTGTTCCACTGGATATGCTGGCTAGTATTGCATTCCCCATTCTGTGGCATCCTCCCTCTGCTTCTGCATACCCTTGAGATATGTCCTATCTGTCTGCACACCCAGCACTGGGGAGCTTCTCTTATTTGCCTCTGATACCCTCCAATGAACTCTTTGGGACCCTGCTGCATTGGTTGCCCATATCCTTGATACACTCCCGAAAATCCCCCTTGGCTTTGTTGCATTTGCTGGCCCATACCCGCGTCCCCTTGGTGGCTCCCCTCTTCCTCAAAACCCATGCTGCGCATCCCCCCGCCCCATGAACTCTCCTCCTGAAGGCAGTAGTGCATACTGTATCAGTGGTGCCCCTTGCCCTACCGTGTTTGTTAATACAGCTCCTTCCATGGCGTATTTATACAGTTTCTTCTGCACTAACTTCGCCTCCTCCTGCTTTCTTTCCTCGTGTTTTTCTTCACATTTTGTCGAATTAACCAGCACTAATGTACTATTGTAAGTTGTATTTCTGACCATACCTTTGCTTCTATCTCCACAAACTTCTTTAGTTGCCTTTGCACCTGTTCCGGTATCCCTTGGCATAGTATATGATAGAATAATGCCACTGTTTTATCCCACGGTTCTCGCGTTTCAAAGCTCTGCAGGGACAACGGGAGAGGCCTGAAGCTAGAGAAGAGAACAACACTGAAGCAACTGAGGATCTTTTAAAACAGCCACTGTTGTACCTGGGGGATACAGTCCTACTAAGGAATTTTATCAGAAAGTGGGACAAGCCACGTTTTACTGGGCCGCACATCGTGGAGTTAGGGACTGAGCGAGCTGTGAAGCTAGAAGGGAAAAACACTTGGAATCACCTAGGAGACATCAAGCCCTACAAAGTGATGGCCTCTCCTAGCCCCAAAAATAAAAGGGACAATCATTCACAAGCGGAAGAAGAAAACAATTGCCTGGAAGCGGTTACCAGTCAAATGGTCGAAAACATTTGGTCGACAGACAATTTGGTCGACACCATTTGGTCGAATGCCAAATGGTCGAATTTTTTTTTTTTTTTTTTACCCATTTTTTGGTTTTTTTTGGGGGGGTCCCCCCCCCAACCCCCTTTTTTTTATTTTTTATTTTTTTTCCCCACACGAAAACCCACAAAACACATATATATTAAAAAAAAAAAAAATTCGACCATTTGGCATTCGACCAAATGGTGTCGACCAAATTGCAGTCGACCAAATTGCAGTCGACCAGTTGACTGGACACCCCTGGAGGTTACCAGTCAAATGGTCGAAAACATTTGGTCGACAGACAATTTGGTCGACACCATTTGGTCGAATGCCAAATGGTCGAATTTTTTTTTTTTTTTTTTTTACCCATTTTTTGGTTTTTTTTGGGGGGGTCCCCCCCCCAACCCCCTTTTTTTATTTTTTATTTTTTTTCCCCACACGAAAACCCACAAAACACATATATATTAAAAAAAAAAAAAATTCGACCATTTGGCATTCGACCAAATGGTGTCGACCAAATTGCAGTCGACCAAATTGCAGTCGACCAGTTGACTGGACACCCCTGGAAGCATCACAACCCAGCGGAGGACACCCTATGGTTACTCGTTCCAGAGAAAGAGAGATAGGTAAAGGAATTCCTACACATCCAGAGTGAGGGAACAGTGTCTGTTTATTATTTTTCTTTTCACACACCCGACAGCATTCATCGTGAAAATGTGACTGTTATTATTGCATTGTTAGTATAGCAGTGTCTCATGCTTCCCAGTGATCCTTATCCCAAAACCATCCGAGGTCAATTTGTCGAATTTGTCAGAAGATCAAATAGCACAAGGAGACACCAACAGAACATATATTTCTGTCTTCATAGCTTATTTGTCCCAAGTATATCCACACCTGGAAAGAGGAAATGCATCAATACTCTCATTACTCTGTGACCCCAGAATAAAATCTGTGTGGGAACAGCTATTCCCTCTTGTTATGGACGGCCGTTTCATTTGCTAACCTTGAATTAATATTATATTAACACAGTAACACTTACTTTTGCACATTTCAGGCAGGCAAATTATATCTTCAAACTATACAAAATCCAAGAGGTGTAAGTGATGGAGGGCATTATTAAAAGAATGATTATTGTGACTTGTGCCTTATTCTCGTGTAGTATTTTCACACTCATCTTTTGGCGAATATCATATGTTACTAGTAATACTGCTGCATCCTCAACACAACCCCAACTCCAGCAGGCAGAGCTACAATCTCAGTTGGACAGGTGAGCACTATAAGTACAATAAAAAGAGGTAGATCAGTGCTGCTGCAAACATGGGGGGGTTGGATCTCTATCTCACTGATACTGCTCAAGTATTTAATAACATGTGGTATAAGCACATGACTAAAGTAGGTAAACAAACCACTGGGGAGAGCTGCTATGTCTTCTCATTAATACCCTATGCCATGAGTGCCTCCACAACATGTCTAGCAACTGAAATACCAGCAGCAGTAGCACAATGCCCTCTGTACCTGTCCATGCTTACAACCTGAGGAAGATTGCATGGGAGAACAGCAACATTGAGATGGATGTCTAAGGCAACATTTCCCTATGACGATAGTTATATAAAGACACTTGACATGAACAATTATTTGCAACTAGATCAGGCTATACAAAACATAACTGATGGCCCACAAAAAGGGAGACAAAAACACGATAACACTGAAGGTGTTACCATATCCAAAGAAAGGACCCAAGGAAATGGGAGGGGAACCAGGATGTTGGGAACAACCACAGATGTGTGTGTATGGCCAAGTGTACACAGCTGAAGGATGGAAGGAGGGAGTAGTAGGCAGCAAAGCATTCATGCTCTTAGAAGCTCTGGTAAGTACAAAGTTACTGACCTTGGTGTATAATGAAGCTGGACCAAAGCCCATAATACCAATGTAGATACCTGCATTGTGTTTCCAGAATGATGGCACAGTAAAGGTTGGAGAAAACAAATAGTGCATGCACACAGAAAAGCATCCAGCAATGAAGGTTGGGACGGCAGTATTAATGGATCATCATGGGCATGCAGATCCAAGGCATATGAGAAGCTGCTACCCAACTGGGGAGGAGTATGTTCATTGGTACTGTGAGAAACCTGAAGGTATCTCACCCTCTAGTTCCTGTGGATCGGTCATCCAGGTGGCCAGGACACGGCCATCGCTATTGGATCACTTCCTGGGGGTGGACCAGTGAGGGAGGATTACCTAGATGGGGGGGTTCTAGAGGAGTGGAAGTGGGACACCAAAAAATACTTCGGTTTAAATACTTTGTTTTACCAGCGTTCATAGAGGTTGAATGGATGTTTGGAGGGACTGCAGCCGAAATGCAGTCGAAATGTGATGCAGGAGTAGAACATTATATATCTTATAGTTCACGCTTTGAGCATTCTAGGTAAAACAAAGGGGGTCATTCCGAGTATGGCAGTAGGGGGTCAACGGCACCGGTAATGATGCAGGTGCCGTTAACCCCCTACCGCCACATTCCGAGGTCCATTAGCGGGTCCCACCAGGACCGGCTGGTTTGACCAGCCGTCCTTAGCGGGACCCATTAAGGGACCATGAAGCAAATAACGGGGCCACTATTTGCGGGCCCATTATTAGCTCCTTCCCCATTCCCATTGAGCCCTATGGGGGCTCAAATGGGAATGAGGAATGATTTTCGAAATGGGGATTTACCGGGTACACATAGGTCGGAATGTCCCGGTAAGACCCCATTCCAACTAACCGGACCAGACCCGAGTTTGGAGGCAGCCATGGTGCTAATAGCACCATGGCTGCCTCCAAACTCGGAATGAAACCCAAACACAATGGGCCTCATTACGAACTCGGCGGTAGCCATGCCGAAATCGCGTCTGGGTCCTCAGAATGAGGAATTACCAGGCCATTCCGAGTTCGGAAGGCCCGGTAATTGCTCCCTCCAAGGACCCGGACCCGGTCCTTCCCCATTCCCATTGCAGCCCCCATAGGGCTGAATGGGAATGGGAGAGGGAGCAAACAACAGGCCATTACGAGTTGGCCCGTTGTTTGCTCCCTCTTCCCCTCGCGGGACCCGGTAAGCACGCCTGGTTTGACCAGGCGTTACTTCCTGGGTCCCGCGAGGGGACCTCGTAATGAGACGGTACGGGGTAAACGGCGCCGGCACCTTTTACGGCGCCGTTTACCCCGTACCGCCAGGGTCGTAATGAGGCCCAATAAGTTAACGTTTTAACTTTCTCTGCGCACAGTTAAGGTTTCATAATTACATGTATTTGACATCCCACAGACCCTGGTTGCTTGGCCATTTGAAACAGAAATGGTGTTGGATTTAAGGCCAGGCAGGGAATCTTACACAGGTTCTTATTCATGTTTAATGCTCTTTGTTTGTATCATCAGATCTGATTGGCAGTACACACTTTACTATAGAGGAGATGTTGCATGTTTGTTAGGCGGAATCCTCTTTTGTACACCTTTGGTTCACCAGGATACCAAATGAGTGTCTTGTTCACTTTATTAATGGCTGTTATGGTTAACAGTATTTGTGGGTGTATCACCTATGAAAACATGCTGATCTCCTTACCACAGGGGAAAGGATTTTACAGTTTTACACTCTTTTGTGTTTTATTTGAATACTTTAGCCTTCTTTGTGTATTAAATCATTAAGAGTTATTATCCTCTGCACCCAAATGTGATTTAATATAATTGTATTTAATCATTAAGAGTTATTAGAAAATAAGGGTGTGCACTAACGTCTTGTAGAACCAATAATAGACCAAGCCGTGTTGAGCGAAGGTTGCAAACGGCAACATGATTTGAACAAAGGAAATACCTGTTACTGAACTTTTAAAACTGAGGGAAAGACCAGCTGCAGGGCGGTCCGGCACCACCTGGGCGCTTAGTCGAAAGACTCCGATTGGTCCCCTTTTGTTAAAACTACAGGAGAGCCCGATGTAGGAGGTCAAAGTGGTCATACAATTCTCGAGTAAAACCCTTTGTACAGTCGAAAGTTTTTGACCCGTAAACCAAGGGAAAGCTAAGGGAATCGAATCCCATATTGTGATAAAACTCAAGTGAACTGTGTGGTTTGGCAAATGTGAACCCTGCTGAGGGATGCCTGCAAAGCGGAGAGATGTCCACAGTGAAAGGTTGTTTAAAGGACATTGAGACTTGTGAATACTACAGGTGATGGGATGTTGAATAAAAGGCCGTAGTGAACCCGACAGAGGGAGGCTAACATTCAAGAGAATCGGAGCCCGGTTGAGGGGGATCCAAAGGTGAAGAGTCATCACCCAACATAAAGAATACAGAAAGGAACTTTTGTTTTGTTATTGTTGCCACATCATGCCCCCGGCAGCAAGAGAGTTTGTAGAAAAGAGACTTTACCACCGAAAGTCCTCATATCGCTGAAAGGAACTGTAACTTCGTGCTGGAGAAGCCCAGGAGTGTGCTGTGCTCGAGAGTCCCACCTTGTCCCATGCTAAAAACGTGGGGAAGGGAGACACCGGCTATAACATCCTGACTTATCATTTTGTGAACACTTCTTTCTTTTCTGGTGAATATTATCCCACACTATTTTTGTAACTTAGCGTAAGGATTGGCAATAGGTTTTTTAGTATAGGCCCTTTTCATTTGACAAGATGCCACTAGGACTGCCTCATCATTATTTGATGGTCGTAGCTTGCTCCCATCTAAGATTTAGGTTCAGGTTAGATGTTGTTCTCACCCATTCATACAGTTTAATAAACACCCTTGAACTGTGATCACTTGTGTCTGTCTTTACTGTTGCCACCACGAGTTCCTTACAGTACACATCGGAATCATACAACTACTACGCCGGGTTTACTGCGCCATCCGAAAATGCTGACTTTATTATTTTTTAACCCCATTTCTCAGAATTTATATGTGGGGGATGGGGTAAAGTAAATAATGAATGTTGGGGGAATGTGGGGGGTATCCCCCCGTATATATAGTCTGTGAAAAGGGGGTTGAAAAAAAGAAAAGAAGTCGGCATTTTCGGCTGGCGCAGTAAACTGGGTCGCAATAATCACATAGATCCTACACATCAATATACCAGCACTAGTGGTACCACAAAAGGACATCATAACAGAAGACTTCCCCAAGATGGACAATACGAAAAGAAAGAAGTGGTCAGTAGAAGTGAGTAGATTGAAAAGAGAGAACTACTTCTCATCAGCATCAGAAGCATCACTGGACGATGTACCACCTGAACATGGATTGTTCAGTAGGACAGATATGTTGTTTGCGTCAGTAGTTCTAGCTGTACAGACATACACAAACACAAAATGGCTCCAGATTACGAGACGGGAGCTGATGCACACAATAAACTCAACTGTAAATGGCTTCAACGCAATAAAAGAAGAGCTCTGAGCAGTAAGGTTGATGGCTCTCCAGAACAGATATGTTCTAGACCTTCATACAGCAGTGGAAGGAGGAGGTGATGCCAAGATCGGGAGCTCTTGTGTGATAACGATCTGGATCACGCAATGCCACAAGGCGATAGAGAAACAATAGGGATGAAAGTGATAGTAGATATAAATACAAATAGTGAAGAAGATAAGATAGTAGAGGAAATAAATAAAATAAGGACACAGATAAAGGAGTGCCCATTGGTTCCGACTGAGATGATAACATTCAAAGATCCCGTGGACAACAAGAGGTACTGGTCAAAATGGGTATGGTGAAACCTAGAAGGAGATTGCAGTTACATGACATGGAGTTACGATGACCATGCAAATTACTATGGACATCTTGGTGGAATAACAAAGATATGGTTACCAAAGGCAACAGTGACTAGGTTTGGTGATTTGGTCGACAAGTCAACCAGAGGGGGGACTGAAGAGATGGTTCCTAGAATGCCCCTCTTGACCCCTATAAACATGACAGCCCGAAGAGTCAGAGATGCAAGATGCCAGTCACTGTTTGGACAGACCCCAGGAGGGCCATTGACAAATACATATGCAAACAGATATTCTCTCAGACAGCCATTCAACCCTTATCCAGCTAACGTCATCATGAATAAGGTGCCCCAACACTGATCATGGATCCAAACGCCTCAATGGACATGATCGACTAATAACAAATATCATGCAGTGCTGACATCATTAGAGACACCACGACATAGCAACGTTAGCCAAGAAGCATACTCACATCCATGCACGAAGTTACACAGACACACACATGCACACATGAAGAACATGCTTACACAGTTCTGTAGATAGAGGACAGATACATATACATACGGTCAAAAGCATTTCTTATTTTTTCATTAGCCAAATGCATAAACGCATAAATGCAAGGAAGCAAGAGATGCAGAGCAAGCTTGCAGAAGCTTATTAAAACTGACCATATGGAACAACTGGATCGTATAAGGAACCTTGAAGAACCAACATGCCACTAATCTATAAGAAGAATAGCACAATATAGACACATAGCAATTATAGCATAGCTACTGCTGAATTACATGAAGCCACAGGCCTCTGGAGGAGAGGCGAAGAAAAGCAGAATGAGGCTGCACGAAGCACCAGGCCAGGTCTCGCAGCCAAGGTAGAGATGAGCAGAACATTCCTAAGCCTTAGAGACAAGGAGCCACCTGCAGAAAAGCTGAATAAATCCTCACTAATTGCAGCACAGAAAGCTCAATTTTGCAGTCTTCACCAGTGTGGTGCAAAAAAGCCAAATAATGGCCATTTGCTTGTGGTGGGAAGAAGAACTGTTCACAGCGAAACAGACACAAAGTGATACATATATTGTTTAACAAGGTTGCAACCCTGCAGGCACTCTCAACGGCAAGGTGGTAATACTGATGGCTACACTGGGAACACATAGGGCCTCATTATGAGGTAGGCGGTAGCCATGGTGCTATTAGCACCATGGCTACCCCCTTACCTCATTCCGGGTCCGGGTTGTCGAAATAGGGACTTACCGGGTCATTCCAACCTTGGAGGACCCGGTAAATCGCCATTCCGAGAACCATTCCCCATTCCCATTCGAGCCCCCATAGGGCTCAATGGGAATGAGGATGGAGCTAATAACGGGCTCTGCTAAAACCAGGTGCCCATAGCGGGATCCACTAAGGGAACTCGTACTAGGGCGGTAAGGGTTTACCGGCACCGGTCTCCTTACTGGTGCCCGTTAACCCTTACCGGCCACCTCGTAATGAGGCCCATAGTCTTTCTCATCACCTTGAGATGTTGCATGGAGCACTGAGAACAGAGCTGGGTCCCAGGCCTGAGGAGATCAGCACCAGCCAATCAGGGAACACAAATCCAGGGGTGGATGGCAGATGGCAAGTGCCAATGGTAATCCCGTGAACCTGAAACAATATAATAGATCATTTCTGGGAAAGGTTCAGGCAAGCCACCATACATGCGAAGGCCAGTAAAATAACCTCTATGGGCCTCATTCCGAGTACAGCGCTAACCAATGGCGCTATTAACGCCTTGGTTGACGCCGTACCCGGAACGGCAGCGCCTTGGTGGATGGCGGAATCACCGCCCCATTCCAAGGTTGGCGGGGCGGTAATTCCCAATTCACCAAGGCTCTTCCCCATTCCCAAATGAGCCCCCATAGGGCTCAATGGGAATGGGGAAGATGCAAATAACGGTGACCGTTCATTACGGTCACCGTTATTGGCTTGGAGGCCCCTTTGCGCCCTCGACTTTAACACCTGCTCAAAGCAGGCGTTAAGGGCGAGGGCGCAGAGGGAACTCGGAGTATGGCGGTAAGGGAATACCGCCACCGGTCTCGTTACCGGTGGCCGCTATCCCTTACCGCCATACTCGGAATGAGGCCCTATATGTGCCAGCTATAGGTGATACCACTCCAATCACCCAATCTGGCGGGCTCGTAGGTTTTTGGGAAAGAGCCCTGATTTGTGATGTCATAATGTAACACAAGCCCCTGACACTGGCTCAGGAGCTATTTTTTTGGAGAATTCTGTTCCTCCTGTATGATCCCTGTCTGTTATGGAAAATAATGGACAGTTCTAACTTGCCCTTGGCTGAGTCCTCCGTTTGTATGTCGGGGGAGGGTTTGTTGGGCCCTGGGTGCTCTGAACGGTGAATGCGTGTTGTGATCCCCGGTCCTCTCTGGCATACCTATACAATACTTAGTAGAGGAGGTTACACCTACAGCTGTTAAATTGAAAAGTAGAAGAGCCTGGTTGCACCTGAATGATGTGAAGCTCTACAAAGGAGAGACCGATGTCCCTCCCGCAGCCAATGACAGAGAAGCAAGAGAAGAAGTTCCACGCATGCAGACCCAATCGGCTACCAAGGGCAAGGACAAATAATTGACAAATTAAAAATATTCTGGAAGTAGGTGACACTCCCTAGAACTCTTTCAGCTGAACAAAAAACAGATTATACTTTAACAAAGAGAGACAAAGAGTGCACAACATATTGTATGCTGCTTGAAACATTATAGCAATTTTAGAAGAAAGTGCCAGAAACTAAACAAATAACGCATATACAAATATCACTTCATGAAACCCAAAACTGTAAAGGTGTGCACATTTTCAACTGCTCTGTTTACCTATTTTCTCCAGTCTTACCCAGCTTTAGTAAGACAAAATGTGGATGCTGTCAATTTTTTATGGGATCCTAAAAATGGTCCCATCATTCTCAGAATTGTCATTTTAGTTATTCTGCAATATGTGTTGTAAAAGGGAAAACACTTTTATAAAGGTGACTTAAGCACACATTGAAAGAAAAGAAGAATAAGAATGTTTCAGAGTACAGGCGGCACTATTAATGAGAGAAGAAGATCAATACATTCATTTGGATTGATTATTGTATTGTCATTCTGTAGCATGATTTGTCTTTTCTTTTGTTATAGCATTTAGATAGATAATTGTTAATAATACTGATGAAATGTTAGGTGAAGACGCTTCAATGATTATCCCCAGCAAAAGTACAAACAATGTTTTTCCTAATACTTCTCAACAAATTTGCAGATAAGCAGTTACATGTCTCATCAGGAATTCCTGCCCCCTACCTCCTATATGTTGAAAGCCTGAGATCGTGCCATGCTTAACACCAGCTGTTGTGATCATACCACGGCGAGTATCCGAAAGAATGTACCCACTGAGACAGCCCTTTCGAATGAGTCCCCAAAGAGACGATAATCTGAGGGAGGAACTGCCTGAAGGAATATGAAAACGAGCAAAAAGAAGAGCTGGTGACATCACGAAAGACGAGCTTGATGCCCTGGCACTGAAGAGAATGCATGGAGCTTAGAGAAACTGATGACGAAGCTAAGAATCGAGTAAACTTTCATATACGAAAAGAAGATTGCATGTGTGCGAAGCACTGCAGAAAATGCAAGCCGTTCAATAACTGTACAAATGCTGTAACGCAAGTAGATTAAGTAATCTTAGAAGCTGGCTATATGTAGTGAATAGACTGCAGGCAAAGCTGCCATTGTATAGAAACTGGACATCTTTGTCATGAATTTAGTATGCCAGGGCCCGTGGAGAGAAAAGGCGAGAACAGTGTCGCAGCACAAATAAGCTGAGAGTACGGAAACGAATGGTGAGGCAGCCAGGCCTGATATCAAAGCTGAAGCAGCCATGGTCGGTTATCTATTCTTGAAGGCAGTGAACGTGCCAAGCTGAATGGAATCATCCATTGTCAAGGTGCAACAAAGGAACTCCAAGCGTGCCAAGTTTTATTCATTTAAGACATTTAAATGCTGCCAAATGGACTAAATCATAGGGCCTCATTACACAGTAGGTGGTAAGGGTTTACCGGTACCGGTAAGGGCACCGTTACTGGTAAACCCTTACCGCCTTACTACGAAGTCCCTTTACG